>NC_134559.1:12322206-12631105 GCF_025594145.1 Primulina tabacum
TGGAAACTAGATTCTGGAGTTTGACAAAACATGAATCAATCGATTAACAAAATATGAATCAACTGATACGCGCAAGCAAATTCGGCAACTGAACTTATCAACTGAAATCAGCTGATACAATGACACAGAGTAAACTGATCAGTTGGAACTGATCAGTTAAAACATTCAGCCGAATGCCTCAAAGTCTCTCAACTGAAGATGTCTCGGGAAAGAACAAAGAAGACATAACAGTTTACAAGAGCACCGCACAACAACCAAGACTACTTAAAACAACGCATTCCGGACAAAGAAATTAAGACGCCGAATTACAATAAATGAAGCAAACAATATCGAAGGAATAATCAAGTGGAAACCAACGGATACAAAGATTCAAATTTATCTCAAGATTACCGTTGGAAAAGAAGAGTATAAATATGGCAGAAGAAAAAGAAGAAGTAACGATACATCATTCAAAACTTGCTATTACTCTATCAAAATTTCAGCTCACTCTTACTTGATTTATTCGTATCATTCAAGGCTACAAGTTGAGCAAACTAGCACTCTGTAATATTTGTTAATTCAATAGTGCTAAGATCAGTTACGCACAGAGATCATTTTGTAATACTAAGAGTTTCAGTTTAGGCAGTGGGTAAGTCCTAACTGAAGTGGGTCTGTACAAGTGTTGTATTGGATCAAAGTCTTTTAGTGGAAATCCTATCCTTGTGATAGAAGGGGTGACATAGGAGTAATTGAATTCTCCGAACATCCAGAAACAATCCTTGTGTATTTTATTTCAGTTCTGTATTCTATCTGTCAGTCAGTTACCTTCCGCAACTACCTCAGTTTAACTGATTGATATTGACCAACAAGATTTCGAGAATCAGTTTGTCACCAAACTGAACTCAAAAATTCGATAAGACCAATATTAATTGAGAGTGTTTATTCAACCCCCCCTTCTAAACACTCTTGACACGTCAATCGATCCTATCATGGTGGTTGTTCCACATAAACTTCTTCTTGTAACTGATCATTCAGAAAGGCACTCTTCACGTCCACCTGGTAAACTTTAAAGTTCTTGAATGATGCATAGGCAAGGAACATTCTGATTGCTTCCAGTCTTGCAACTGGTGCATAAGTTTCATCGTAGTCAATTCTTTCTTCTTGCCTGTATCCTTGAGCTACAACTCTTGCTTTGTTGCATACAACTGAACCATATTCGTTCAGTTTGTTTCTGAATACCCATTTTGTATCTACAACAGTTTTAGAAATTGGTCTTGGAACTAAGTTTCAGACATTGTTATGGGTAAACTGATTTAGCTCTTCTTGCATAGCATTTATCCAGTTAGGATCAGCAAGAGCTTCATCAGTTTTCTTCGGTTCCAGTTGTGAAACGAAAGCTGAATGAGTAAATAAATTAAGCATTTGATTTCGAGTTCTTACTAGATCAGATGGATTACCGAGGATGTGATTTCTTTCATCTGTACTTAGCATTTGTTGCATCCATATCAGCAACTGCTTCAGTTAGCAACTGGATGTTTTCTTCAGTTTCAGTTGGAGCTGTATCAGTTTGTAACTGAATATTATCGTTACGCTCCACCAACTGATTATCACTAACAATTTCTTGTTCAACTGATTGATCCAGTACTTCTGGTTCTGGTGTTTGAAGGATGTTTTGATTAATATGATTCTCTTCTTCATTGTCATCCTCCAAACTAATATCTGTAAGGCGATCAACTAGCTCAAATACATCAGTTGGCTTATCAGTTAGCACAGATTCATAAAATACAACATGAATTGATTCTTCAACATTTAAAGTGCTTTTATTAAAGACTCTATAAGCTTTACTAACTGATGAATATCCAAGAAATATTCCTTCTGTAGATTTAGCATCAAAAACTTTTAAATGATTTTTTCCATTATCAAGAATGAAACATCTGCAGCCGAATATTTTGAAATAGGAAACCACACTTTTTTGTCCATGCCAGATCTCATATGGTGTTTTCACATGATTCTTATTAATCATTGATCTGTTCTGAGTGTAGCATGCAGTGTTTACTGCTTCTGCCCAAAATCTTTGAGAAATACCAGAATCAGCAAGAATTGTTCTAGCAGCTTCTTTAAGGGTCCAATTTCTTCTCTCAGCTACACCATTTTGCTGAGGAGTTCAAGCTGCTGAGAGCTCATGCTTGATCGCAGTATTTTCTAAAAATGTTGAAAGATTTTGATTGATGAATTCAATCCCTCGATCAGACCTTATTCGATCAATCCCAACTGATTTTTCATTTAATAATCTTTTGAAGAGCTTAATAAGTTGTGCAGCAGTTTGGTCTTTGGATTTGGGAAATATAACCCAAGTAAATCTTGAAAAATCATCCACAACTACTAAGGTGTATTTCATTCTCCCTAAACTCGTGACTGATGTTTGATCAAAAAGATCCATATGTAATAGTTCTAATCATCAGGAAGATGATTTACAACCCATGTTTTTGAATGAAGATCTTACTTGCTTACCAAACTGACATGCTGAACAAACTTTATCTTTTGAAAAATCTATTTTGGGCAAACCAGTTACAAGATCATGGTTACTCAGATAGAAAATAGATTTAAAGTTTAGGTGGTTAAACCTCTTATGCCACAACCAGTTTCTAAAAGATTTAGAAGCTATGAAACAAACTGGTGCATAAAGTTGATCAGTCCAACTAACTTTGTAAGTATTTCCACAATGATTTCCAGTTAGAATGAATTCATCAGTTGAGTCTCTAACTGAACAAGTGTGTCTGTCGAGCTGAACTGAGAAATTATTGTCGCATAACTGACTGATGATAATCAAGTTATACTTCAAATTCTCAACTAATAAAACATCTTTGACAGTAAAGTTACCACATATAAGCTTACCCTTACCCACAGTTTTACCTTTAGAGTTGTCTCTAAAACTGATGTTTGATCCAGTGTATTTGATCAGTTGAGATAGTAAACTTGCATCCCCTGTTATATGTCGTGAGCATCCACTGTCTAGATACCAAGTTGATTCCTTGTTTGTACCTATCACCTGCAATCACACAATATATGATCTTGGTACCTACATTCATTTGGGTCCTAAACTGATTAGTCTTTTAGGAACCCAGACTTGGACCAGTCTAACTGACTTTCCAGTTGTTGTGTTCCAAAGAGTTTTTCTCGACTTTTGGGTATTAAGTGTGTAGTGTGCAGATGTAACAGTATGTGCTTTAGCTTTGTTCAACTGGTTGTTCAGTCGATATCTTTTCTGAACTTGCTTGTTGTTGTATTAATTGGAGTAGCCATTTGAATAGTTCTTTTTGAACCTTTTTGATGACTGATCTTGTGAATCAATTGCAACTTTTGGGCTATAACCAATACCATACCTTCTAGCCTTGTTCTTATTTTCAATAGGTTGTTCAACATGTTTACTTGACTCAGGTTGTTCTTGTACTGCAACTGATTTTACAAAGTGAATATATTTTCCTTTGCTCATGTTAAGTTTCAGCTGATTATCACTAGTGGAAGTTTCATCTTGGTTGCTGAACCCTAAACCAGTTTTATCAGTAACTGATTTTTGTTTATCTTGTATTTCAGCTAATGCAGCAGATGAATTTTTCCAAGCCTGAATAAGCTCAGTTTGCTTTGAATTCTCAAGCATTAACTGCTGAATCATTGATTGATTCTTGTTTCTTTCAGTATTGAGCTCAGCAATCTCCCGTTTAAGACTCAACAAATCAACTGATTCATCAGTTTCAGTTTTATCGTCTTTGGGATCAGTTTTCTTTGCTCTGGCCTTCTCAAAAGATAAGGAAAGCTTGTGATATTCATTAACCACGTCATGAAGTGTAGAAATAAGTTCATCTCGTGTGAAATCAGTTGAGCTAAAGTCAAATACCTGCTGAATGGTTGACTCCACTTCTGTGTCATTAGCCATTAGACACTTGACTTCCTCCTCATCATCACTAGAGCAGCTCAAGCTCTCAGGTGCTGAATTACTGTCTGATTCTGCCCACTTTGACTTGCTTTCCTCAGCTATAAGCACCTCATGTTTCTTTATGAATGACTTCTTGCCATCCTTGGTTCTTCTTTTGTGCTCATAGGGCTTCTTTCCTTTTTCAGTTGAGCTTCGACTGTCCTTCTTTGGCTTAGGACAGTCAACAATGAAATGACCAGATTTGCCACAGTTGTAGCATACATTTGATTCTTTCTTTGAGTTGTTTCTATGGTATTGTCTCTGAAAATTTCCTTGATTTCTTCGCATGAATCTTCCAATTTCTTGATAAACAATGACATTGCGTCATCACTCAATTTATCAGCAGATTTGTCAACTGAACCAGTTGGTTCCATATTTACAGCAGTTAAGGTAGTTGTGACATTTAACGTAGAAGGTTCCTCTTCTCTGGTTTGTAGTTCAAACTCGTAGGCCTTTAGATCAGCAAACAAATCATGAAGTTCGACCTTGTTAAGGTCCTTTGATTCTCGCATCGCCATGGTCTTGACATCCCACTCTTTGGGAAGACCTCTGACCACTTTTAGAGCTACTTCTTTGTTAAAATACACATTTCCCAGTGCATTCGGCTCTTTTATAATACCGCTGATCCTTTCATCGTATTCATGCATGGATTTCCAACTTTCATCTTGATATTGTCGAATTTCTGAACAGCAACTGATAGTTTGTTTTCCTTTGCATAGCTGAATCAGTTTCTCCCATATCTCTTTAGCAGTTTTGCACATTTTGATTTTGCTGAAAGTGACTTTATCCAGCGCTTTGTATAAGATGTCCTTAGCCATATTATCCAGGTTGGCTTTCCTCTTGTTTTCAGTTGTCCATTCCTCTATGGGCTTTTCAACGCGATGTGGTGCCCCTTCAGTTATGGCAATAACTGTGTTTGCTTTTAATATTTTCATGGGTCCGTTAGTAATAACGTACCACATGTCATTATCCTGTGCAGCTAGATGAGCATGCATTCTGATTTCTCAGTCGTCGAAATCTTCTCTGGAAAACATTGGAATTTTGTTGAATGAAGACATGGTAATCAGTTTTGTGGATAAGAATATTCAGTGACAAGATTCAACTGCTCTAATACCACTTGATATGATCGATTGACTGGTGAAAGAGTGTTTAGAAGGGGAGTTTGAATAAACACTCACGATTTTTTTATAATCTTTTCGAATATGGAGTCAGTTTTGTAACAAAGTGAAACTTTGAATCTTGTCAGTCGATATCAATCCGTTAACAATGATGTGCGGAAATAACTGACTGATAGATAGAATGAAAACTTAAATAAGAACACACAAGATTTTATGGATGTTCGGAGATTTCAATCACTCTTACATCACCCTTTTTATCACAATGATAGGATATTCACTAAAAGACTTTGATCGATAAAAACACTTGTACAGACCCACTTTAGTTTGGACTTAACAGTGCCAAGAATGAAACTCTTAGTTTACAATATGATTCACAGTACTTCAACTGAAAAGATTTAGCACAACTAATCTATTTAAGATCGAGTTTTACAACAATAGTTTGTGCTAGAAAGCTCGGAGTATAACCCTTAATGTTATAAGTAAACACGATAAGTGTGAGCTTGAATTTTAGCAGAATTTCAGCAGAGTGATCGATAGAATAGTAGTTCGTTTTGTATCGTGTGTTCGGAGGGTTTCTCGGCTGTTCTCCTCTGTTATTTAAAGGCTTTTCTTTAAAGGTAACAATAAATACAATTTCAATCTTTATATCTGTTATTTGTCACGTCAACATTCCTTTGACATTCGTACACTGCAGCTTTTGAAATGCGATGTTCCCATTACTAGTTGCAGTCTGCTTTGTACTGTTGTTGGTTGAACGTCCTTTTCTTGATGTGTACAGCTGAAAGATCAGCTGATGAGCGATAGCTGATAATCTTTCAATTGTTTGTAGCAACTGATCAGTCAGTTGACTGTCTAGTTTAGTTCAGTCTGGTTAAGTTGTGCATTAATCTTCAGTTATCGGCGACTGTCAGTTTTCATATTTTTTTCTTGATCAGTTAGTCCAAACGTTTAATCATTTAGTTTTTCAAACATCCGAAATTTAGTTTCCAACACAGTTGACAGATAAATCTATCAAGGTACCTTTGGGATTGGAGGAAGATGTTGAAGTACAGGTCGATAAACTGAGGCTTCCAGCAGATTTCGTTGTGCTTGATATGAAGAACTGTCAGAGTGTTCCTGTCATTCTAGGACGACCATTTTTGGCTACTGTTGGAGCCATCATAGATGTTAAGAAATGAATGTTGTCCATGGAGGTTGAAGGTCAGATGGTGGTAATCAAGACGTCGAAGATATCACAGGATCCACTTTGAACAGGAAGAAGAGTCAGCCTGATGATTTAAAACAAAGTGCTGCGTGGGAGGCAACCCACGAAATTTTATTTTTCTACATTTTCATTTTAGTTACTTATTCATTTTATTTATAATTTTTTTTAGTTACATTTTTTCACATCATATAGACAAATAATATTTTAATGAGCAGATCTCTGTGATGAGCTGAACACCCCAGTACATGTTAGAAAATGATGACAACGATGAGTACTGACGCTCGTGCCACAAGTATGAATTGTCCTATTTATAATTTTTACATACATTGAGGACAATGCATGTTTGAAGTTTGGGGAGGTACTTTAGTTTATGCTACTTGAATTCTTGCAATCAGTTAGTCTAAATTGTGCCAAAAAAAAATTTATTCAGTGTCTGTAATGGAAAAAGTTCAGTGATCCAATGATGATATTTTTGCCAAAATCATTGAGTCATGGTGCAGGTATACAATTTCTTAAAATTTCACAACCATTTATGCACTTTTGCCGTGATCATCGATACATCTGATAAGAAGATAACATTTATTGCATGCTATGTATTACCGAATAGATGACATAATTTGAGATTTTTTGTGATTTCAATCTGATATTAAACTAAATGTTACAAGCACAGAAGTGATCTAGGCATTCATTGAGTTTCTTTGGGCCTGTTTATATTATTATAATTTATCATTTGAAGTCCTTTGAGCCTAACAAAAAGGAGATGCGTAATTGAATTTATTCTAAAATATCCATAACATTATTCTAATGCACATAGTCGGTTTGTACAAGTTGAATTGTGAAGGAGAAGTAGTCTAGAACTTGGTTTAACAGTGAAATACAGATATTGTGTGACTTCGGGATGATTTAGGCGATTTTGGATTGTTTGAGCCTTTCGAGCTTGCCCGTACATCATATTAATCTCTAATGTACCATGTTGAGCCGATTAAAAAACGAATGTTGTCTGCCAAAGCACACAATAGCCCAGTTCGTACATTTTTCTTTGTCCCATGTCAACTACAAAAACTCTTAAGCCTATACACTAATTCATGCCTGAATGTGAAAGAAATGAACCCCTTTAGCGCTTGTAAAATGAAAAGAAAACAATAATCGTGGGATTAAGGTGAGTAAAATAGAGAAAAAAAATTGTGAAGTTAAAGAAGGAATGTATGGTGTGGAGGTGGTGAACATGAGTAAAGAAAGAGACAGGAGATGAAAAATGATGAAAAAGTCAATTAAAGATGGAATATGAAAGAAGGAGAGCTGCTGAAAAAAGTAATAATTTCTTTGTTTTCTCTCATATTTGATTTCCATACCTTTATTGAATCCGTGAGCCATAGTCTAACGATTTAAGCTTACAAGACCTATTAACGAATCCATGTGTATCTAATATACTAGTGGAGAAGAGTCGTTAAAGTTAAGCCTATGGACACTTCAAAAGCAATGTCAACGAGCATGGAATTTGACTATTTACACATACCATCACATGACATCACGTTACACTTTAGTATAATTTTCTTTAATATCTTTTGAACCAAATTTTTAACCATAAGTCTTGGTTATCTATGTGCGTAGATAATTATTTTCATGGATGATAGTTTAAAACTTGAGTTAAAAATTCTATGTTTCAATGAGATAAACTAGAAGCTTAAATCGATCACTATGTTGGGTTGGGTAGATGAGATTGGTGATCTATACACACGTGATCTGCTAAGTAATTGGTGCATGCATCGAACTTGAAAACCTTAGACATGTGATATTTGAGGCATTATGATTACTTTGTTCCACTACTTGCGTTTTGTTAATTCCCTAGAAGAACATTGAATGTAAATTTTAAATTTTGCTCGAGACTAGCAAACCTTAAGTTTAGGGGGATTTGATAAGTGCAAGTTTTGCACTTAAATTATCCAAGGAAGTGGCATGAAATTTTGATAATATCGAGCGGATTTACGTGTTTGGTAGTGATTTTATGTTGTTTGCAGGAGTCAAGCATGAGTGTATAACTTGCTACTAACAAGGAAGTCCAAGACAGAAGCAGACGCACGCAAAGGCCTGTGCAGAGACCAGAAGCTCGAGCGCAGAGAAGAACAAAAAAATAGCGCCAGTCGCGCACCAGCGCCAAGAACCGCGTACCCAAGTGCGATGCAGACATGTACGGGGTTTTTCGTTGGCTCTAGGAACTTGGACACATATATAAATATTGAAACCCTAGCCACAGAGAATAGAGGAGAGCCGCAGTCATGCACAAAAATCTAAATAACTGGAAAGAGAGCGAGAACGAAGACGAAGAGCGCATCTACCGAGGACGGAGTCGCAACTCTTATTCGATTCTTCTTCCCTTATTCTTACATAATTTTAGTCTAGTAGTGATGTTGAAGAACATGAATTTATTTTATCGTTTTCATTTATGAACTAATTTATTAAATCTAGAGGATGATGTACCTTGGTCGAATCTTTATTTATGAATTTTTGATTTATATATGCGAATTACTTCTTTGTTTATTTATATTTTCCGGATCTTACTACTTTCAATTACTTGATCGCTAATTAGATTGTCATATTTATTTGAGATCTATCACTCGGCAGAGGTGTTTTGAATATGACAGTAGGAAAATATATCGTTGGTGTTTATATAGTTCGGAATACTTATTACTCCAAAGAATCCATTAAAAGAATTATTGTGCTATAGAAATTATTTATTGTTTGATTTTTAATAGGGATATTGAAATCGACTATAGATAATTGATTTCTATGCACCACTTGAGAAAAAAAGTAGGAATAGTTGATAATTCTTGGGTAGTTAACGGGTTGAAATTATAAATATAGATGTCAATGATAATTTAATATAGTTTAGACCGAGTGAAATCATACCTTTAAATTCTTATTCTCGCTTATTTTAAATCGTTTTCGCGCTTTCATTAATTTTAGTTCATAATTAACAACAATCATTCTATTAAATTTTCTAAATAAATTTTTTTTATTTTAATTGTGATAATTAATTTGTACTCCATGTGAGATCGATATATATGCTCTACTAAGTATTAAAATTTGACATCATACACTTGCGGGTAGCAAATATCGCAACATTCATGTTCTTAGGAAGAATCTTCATATTAAACTTATAAGACAACAATCAAATTTCTAAGTTCAAGCTGTATGACAACTCGAGATTATGTGTCAATTCGATATTATCATGTAGCCCTTATTTGTTGATGTCCACCTAATAGCAATATGATAAGAACTGTTAATTATCTATTATATTTAAGCTTGACGGACACATTTATTTACCGCTTTAATTGTACGGTTTATGTCGTTTCAAATTTTTTTTTCAAAATTTAAAATATTCTCCACAAACATGCTGACACGTGCACTGACATGTCTGTCTTACAAGCGGCCGTATATATGCTCATTTGATTTCACTGGCTCTAGTTACTGTTTTCTGATTATCTTCTCCATCAAATTTTCGTATCCAAAAATTTCTTGCCCTCAAGAAAGTTCAAGCCTTGAAAACCATCTTCCTATACCAACAACACTCTTCAAATCAACTTTGACGATGTTTATCTGCTATTGGATGATAGCATGACCGCCATGTTCAAATCTTTGGAAGCTACCGGACTAAAAGTATTTGGGCACGTTGATAGCTAATTTATCAGTTTTTCCTATTTCAATAATTGGAGCTATTTATTGCAAAATATTTGACATGATATGCAGAATTGCATTTAATACTTGAATTAATTAAATTAATTTTACTTGAAACTAAAATAATTACACACAGATCTAATTATATATTATTTAATTTATTGAATCTAATATATGGAGAGAAAAAAAATTTGAGCCCCAAAATCTATTTTTATAATTAACATTTCAGAGTTTGATAAGAAAAACAAAACGAACCAGATTATTCAATTGCATCTTCTTCTTTTCTCGATTCATTTGATGCGCGCAACCATGAGTCTCTCCTATGGAAAAATTGAACTTCATTTACGATATCATTCTTCCACAATAATTAATAAAAGAAGACATACGTCATTGAGGTATGACCTTCTTCCAGTCTAAAATACACTTCATTTGTTTGCATTAATTTTGACCTCGTACTTACTCATAGAAGAGATTAAACCAGAAAAATCTCCTATCATGTTTATTCGTGTGTCATCGTCGTCATCATCATCATTGTAATTATTTGAATCATGCTAAGTTATAACACAAACTACACAATTGCGAATTTGCATTGCAAATGTTACAACTCTTTATAAAGCTCCGGCCTCTCCAAGCACATTAAATATTTATGATTATGCACAACGACACAAGAAAAACGAAGACGCTTAATCCATAATTTCAGAAGAAACCTGAGTGCGCATCATGGTTCTTTTTCTGTATGTAAGGGGATAGGTAATCATCGACAGAATCATTAGAGGCACCAATTATCTTGGCGGAACGAACACTTGTATCCTGCCAGAGGTGACCCTTTGACCAACGAGGCTGGCATAGAAATGTAGAATCTTCCGATGATCGCGGCCACAAACATGTCTCCTTGCGAGCAAATTAAATGTAGAAGTCTATGAGTGTTTCGTATTCAGGAATTTATTAATTCAAGAACTTCGCCTTTGCATAATCTGGCATTATTACATCCTGATCGCATGGAAACGTAATAATAGTCGTCAAACTAGAGCTATAATTAGTACATCTGAAAAGGACTTCTGAGTATCTTCAAAAAATTAATTTTAAGATATTATGATGTTTGGGAAAATCATTCCCGAATTCTTTGAGAAAGTTACCCTGCCATCCCGTCAGAGTTAAATACAGTCGCCTGCTCTTTAAATCCAATTCTCGTCAAAATTAACTGAAAACTATTTTCTTTTCTTTTGTCTTAATGCATGAGGCATGCAAATTGGCTCAAACTCAAAACTATTATTCAACAAGTCAACTTATATTATACTGCTCATCTTCAAGCTGTTTTATTAAAAAAAAATGTGATTAAAATTACATTTGGAACATTATTCGTTAAGCCAACAAAATGAAAATGACAATGTATTGTAAATTTTTGCAATTCATGTTAATTACTCATATACAACTAAACAAATCCAAATGAGGACTCCCAAACTCGATCTACACTATTTATAATTTAGTCACTTACATGTGAACGTAATGTCCAAGTTTAAGCTAAATCCAATTATTCAATAATTTGCAAACGCTTCTATAAGGTGACTGATTTTTTGGTGATAAATTCCGACTTGTTCCTTCATCGTTTTTGGAGCATAATTCAATAATTGAGCTTATGCTTTTAAAATGTATGTATGTGTGAAAATACGATCGACGTAATATTTTTTTTTTAATTTGATATATGATTTCTTTGCTTCGATATGATCATACATTTGAAAACATGTTAAAAATTATTTGAAGGAGCCGTTATAATTTGAATTTGAAATGGTAAAGGATTTTCTGGCATTTGATATTTGATTTGTTATGGCCTCGATGCAGTGAGTTTTAATAACCGTTAACTGCATGATCTCATTTCTCATATGATTAAAAATTAGGGATTGATCAGTAAAATAAGAAAAATAATATGAGACTTGGTGTCATTTGTTTCGTGATGCTTTTATTTTGACATACTTATCTTTGAATCGTACAAGTATATGTATCTTGTTATTAGTTATATATGATCAATCGGCTCTTATCTACTGAGTATTTCACAAAATATTAATCTCTTAATATCTCTCCCAAGATAAGGACGAAGAACAACTTGATAATGAGGAACAAGAGATTTTTTTGGAGATAGTGATCAATGTGGAAGTTCCATTTTAATTTGCTTTCAGTCTGATTGTTATTCACTTCTGCACCTTTCATTTTGGTTTCCGTATCATTGTAAAGATAATGTTTATTTTTTATATATATAAAAAAAAAGATTAGTTTGGTTATATATTGTACTACGAGACTTATTATTTCAATTATTAAATTGTTAAACAATGTCGAATTTCAATGGGCCTCGATCTTGGGCATGGCACTAGATGAAGAAAACTTATAGAAAAAAATAGTAAATATGAAATATGTTCAATTTAAATTAATATGTACAATATTATTTTATCTCTTTTGAGGAAAAAAAAATAAAGGCAGACATGCTTCACAGGATGTAATGCATAATAAAGGTACATTTGAGGTATGTTAAATCTATACTATATATTAAGATTGGGCCTAATAGAGACAAAAATGGACATCAATTTTTTCTTCCAACTTTGTCTTTATGTGATACTAATATTACACTTTTGTTTTTTGTTTTTTTTTATTTCAACAAACAGTTTTATTTTTATTTTTATTTTTTTAAATTTAAGCACTTTAGTCGCTCGATTATTATAAAAAAAAATTGTTTACACATGCGACACGTGTGCAGAGTAACTAATTTAAATTAATACTGTCCCTATTGTTTTCTTTCTGTTTTGGGGAAAAAGGTACACGTGCTTTCTTTCTCTATATTTTATAAACTATTAATCGTAACATATAAATGCCACATGTCCACAATACATCGTCTTGATACGTACATGTACATGACATAATGTGGTGCTTGGAATTAAATATTTTATTTGCGAAGTGAATTTAGAAAAATGTATTTCAACCCCAACGTAGTTTAAGACTACATTTGGATGGGTGTATTTTGATTTGAAGATGGATTTAAAAATCAAAGTATTTGAAATACTTCCAAAAACATATATAAAAGTACCTTTGAAGAGAATTTTTTGCCAAAACATTCATAAAGGATTTAATTGAAAATGTGAAATTAATTTATTGAAATATGATTTAAAAAATTAAACTCTAAACCAAAACAAAAAAAAAGGAACAAAACAAAACAACGACAACAAATAACTACGGACAACTTTTGAAAAGTAAAAGGTTTCGGAAAATTTTAATGACTAAGATTGTGCTTGCCATTTATACACTCAACGGACAACTTTCCCATATACCTTGCTTGCTCTTGTTCCATGTTTGATTACTTTAATTTGTCCGATTTCTTCCCTATATATTATTTCAATTTCTCATTTATTCCGTAACACAATCTTAGTTTTTAGAGCATCAAAAAAGAAAAGTGCTATACGATGTCCTCACAAACCGACACAGCACTCAACAGAAAGGAACATAAACATTCTAGCCATGATCATCCACTGATATATGTTGACGAAGAAAACCCCAAGGCGTTTTGCAGTGCGTGTGGGGTGGCAATAATATCGAGTCCTTCTTATACATGTAGCCAAGGTTGCAATTTTTTTCTGCACCGACCTTGCACAGAATTGCTCCAATCAGCAAAACTTGAATTTGGCAGACGTCCCTATGACATTAGTTTACTAGCAAAGCCACCTAATGACAATTGCAAATGTGAGAAATGTGGGAACTTTTGTAAGAACTTTACTTATAAATGCTGCTTGCGGTCCATTAAAGGATATGGTACTCTGCATGAGTTTTATCTGCACTGCCAATGTGCTTTTCCTTTGGAGATAAACATAAAACACATTAGCCATCATGACCACCCATTGATGGCAATGTGTAAGGAAGCATCATTGGTATGTGATGCATGTGGGAGGAAGCAAGACGGGATATTTTTCTCTTGTCAAAAGTGTAGTTTTTATATTCATCAGGATTGTTGCTCAGTACCTACCGTCATAAATATCGAGCATATTCATCCTCACCCTCTCTTTATCCTATATTCCCTTCGTAGTTTCAAATTTCGGACCACAATGAAATGCCTATTATGCAACGATGAGGTATCATTGACCCTTGGTGCTTATGTTTGTGGATGGTGTACCAGTGTAGCTCATATACATTGTGCAGCGTCAGCGGTGGAGAACACAGGTAATGACTAGTTTCGTTGAATACGCTTCTGCATTCTTTGGCTAGGATAGTAGCTTGAGCACAACTTTAGATGTCCCTATACTTAGTTTCAATCTTACATACTTTTTGCAGCTATAGTTCAATCATCCATTCATCTTCCAAGTAGGCCTGATACATTTTCAAGTTTGATAAATCGTGCAACACTCGAGAACAGAGAAGATGATGGAATTGAAGATGTGAAATCGAGTATTGAGAAATACCACACTGACCATTCTTCTTGGATCTTTCACAACAGAGAGAGTGATGATATTCAGTTAGTATGCAACGCATGTATTCTACCCATAATCTCACCTCCTCCTTCTTACTATAGTTGCCCCAACCCTCAATGTTTTTTCCTTCTCCATCAATCTTGTGCAAATTTACCCCTAGTTATCAAGTCTTATTACATGAGGGATCCATTTCATCTTGTATCAAAATCACGTGATTTCTGTTCCGTGTTTTTTTGTTACATATGTGATAAAGCCTGCAATGGATTTGGATACGCAACCGGTACTTATATATATTACATGGATGTTCAATGTGCGACTTCTCCGAACATCGTCAAACATGAATCACACCCCCAACACCTTCTCACTTTGTCTTCCTATATCCGTATAAACTTTTGCTGCTGTGATCGTTCTTAGTCTACTGCCTCTTACTCTTGTGGAATTTGTCATCACCATATTCACCCGAGTTGTGCCTTTTTACCGAAAACAGTTGAGCACAAATTTGATGGACATCCACTTGACCTCATTTACAACCTTGCAGTTCAAATCCCACAAGAAGATCAAGAAGAGAACCACTACCTGTGTGAGTTTTGTGAAGAAGACATCAATACAAAGTTCTGGTTTTATTATTGTGGCAAATGTGATAATTCATTTCATATTAACTGCATTCCTTCAACCGGTAAGTTTTCGAAGATCAAGTTCGGATACAATATCGATCTGCCAAGACACGTTCATGATCATCCGGTGACTCTAACTCGTATGCTTACTATGGGAAACCAAAGGTGTGGGTATTGCAAGGATATGATTCCTGGTTTCGTAGATGTTATGGCTTTTCATTGCTCAAAGTGTGACTTTTGGATCCATTTTAAATGCGCGGGAAAATTTTCTGGTAAACAAATATTATACTACGATTAATCATCTATAATGACATGTAATGGTTTTTTTCCCCCAATTTGGAATCATTTCTTCCTGTTTTTGATTGTTTTCTATTCTTGATTATTGTCGAAGACTAATGTTGTATTTGAGGATATGAATTTGAAATCTATGAATTTCAATTATAGTTTTATGGTTAATAACAAAACAATTTATAAAATGTTGAATTCATATCTTAATTATTCATACATTAGTTAAACAAAATAAAATGGATTTGAAATGTCTCTATTATTAATTGCACTTGAAATAGACCATAATTAACATAAACATTGTATAAACATAAATAGTTGATCTGATATTTATTTTATTGTTTCTCTAAAACTTTAAAAATATATTTGACTATATATGAAATTCATCGATCCAATTGTAACATTAAAAAACCCAACAAGATTTCATTACTTTGTAGAAAAACAATTTATTAAAAAATATATATATTCTTGATATATATTTAATTTATTAAAACAACAGTGAAAACAATTTATATTTCAGAATTGAAATTAATAAAGGGCAAACGAGTGAAGAACTCAAGAATTTAATGTTAGCTGGGGATTGAGGTTTCTTCTGATTTGGGAGTAACAACAAAACTAATAGTAAATGAAAATTTCTGAAACAGTACTGATGACTAGTTATCTTAAGACCGATTGGCAATAACATCCATTACCATGAATTTCTCGGCAGTGTAGGCGTCAAAAGATCTTGCCTTAACCAAGATTTGTTTGGCTACCACATCAACAAGAAGTTGGTACTCCATCTTCATGTCTAGCTTCTTGCCATATGTCTTGTTAGGCTCGCTGGAAGCAGAGAACCTAGTCCTTCATTTCCTCCAAGATAGACTGAGGAACATAAGATAAATCGGTTAGCTCCTCAGTGGGTAACTGAAACAGTGTAGCAAAGTAAGCTTCATCGATCAGCAGGGTCTGCTCTCCAATTTGCATAACAATCTTCCCTTCGTTAGAAATAGATCCTCGTGGATAGAACATCTTTAGTTCTGGCACATTGATGTCTAGAGATGAGCTCAAGAAAGTCTTGAGTCTAGATGACTCAGTCAGTTTGAAAACAGAGACAATAGCGCCATATTCCATTGAGTAAATATATTCAAAATTAATGGAAAGAACATTCGCTATGTATGGAGTTGACATTTCTGCAGATGAAAATTTTGAAAAAAAGTAAAAAAGTTTGATTGCAATAAAGTTAGAAAGTTATCGAAGTTAAGAATATATGAAAATAATAAGTGAAAAATATGGAGTTGTTATTGGTGTTTATATGTGCAACCTGAGTCAAATAGCCGAGACACGTGTCAAGATATTGAATAAAGACTTCTGAAATTTCAAAAATTCTTACGTTGTATGAATCAAGCAGAGAATAACTTGGAATAGATATACATGCTAATCATTTTGAAAATTTCAAATGTTAATAAATGTAATTTAAAGAAAATTAGAGCATTGGTTTCCCTTAATGGTTAATTAAAAAAAATAAATAAGTCACTAAATTCATTACTAAATGATAAATCAGTTGTGTAATGAGTACTGATAAATCAGTGAGTTTCTAAGTCCGACTGACGACTGACTTATCAGTAAGACTCCCCTAATCGATTCTCCCTATATATATGTACTTCCAAGATATATCAATAAGGCCTAATATATTTATGAAATAAGAAAACTTACCCTCTACAAGTGGTTTGGTGAAGGAATCAGCTACCTATTGTTTTATGAAGAGGTATTCTAATATGATGTTTTTCTTTAACAGATGATCTCAGATAAAATGATATCTGCTATCTATAGGCCTGGTCCGAGAATGCAAGACTCGACTGTATGTGATTTCAATTGCACTTTTGTTGCCACAAAATATCGATGATTATGTTTCATCAACTACTTAATTTCTAAGTAGTTGTTGAATCTATAGCAGTTGGACACAGCAGCTGCTAGCAACTAGGTATTCATCTTCGGAAGTTGAGGTGACAATTGATGTCTGTTTCTTGCTAAAACAAAAAATCAACCAGTCTCCAAGAAATTTACAAGTTGCATTTGTACTCACCTTGTCCAGTTTGCATACTGCATAGTCTGTATTTGAATATCCAACAAAATTGAAAGATTGAGTCCTTTTGATGCCACTATGTTTTGAGTTCCTTTCAAATATTTCAAATTCTTTTAGCAGCTAAGAAATGTGATTGCTTAGGATCAGACTGAAAACGAGAACAAATACATACTACAACCATAATATCAGGTCGACTAGCAGTTAGGTAAAATAATGAACTTATTAGACTTCGATACATTGTTATCTCGACTGATATTCCCCTTCCATCTTTATGAAGTTTAACTGATGAACTCATAGGGGTTGTTGCAGCTGAGTATGTCTCCATTTCGAATCGCATTAGCGACTCTTTAATGTTTTTGTCTTCATTGATAAAGATCCCCGAGTCTAATTTCAACTTGTGAACCAAGAAAGAATGACAATTTGCCCATCATTCTCATCTCAAATTTTCCTACATCAGTATGGTAAACTACTCGCAAAGTTTTAAGTTATTCGAGCCAACTATAATATTTTTAACATAAATTTGAGCTAATAAAATATGATCATTGTTGTGTGTTTTCTTGATGCGCGCAAGCGCACGATGTCAAGTTATAGTAAAATGTAATTTTGAGCACAAGTGTCGATCCCACGAGGAGTGTGTATAAAAATATATTTCAATGCTTGTAATTAAAATATTCAAGACTTTATCTAGAAAAAACAGACTCAGTCAGTTTGAAAACAGAGACAATAGCGCCATATTCCATTGAGTAAATATATTCAAAATTGATGGAAAGAACATTCGCTATGCATGGAGTTGACATTTCTGCAGGTGAAAATTTTGAAAAAAAAAAGTAAAAAGATTTGATTGCAATAAAGTTAGAAAGTTATCGAAGTTAAGAATAAATGAAAATAATAAGTAAAAATTATGGAGTGTAACTGGTATTTATATGTGCAATCTGAGTCAGATAGCCGAGAATAAAGACTTCTGAAATTTAAAAAATTCTTACATTGTACGAGTCGATCAAGAATAACTTGGAATAAAATTAAAATACATGCTAATCATTTTGAAAATTTCAAATGTTAATAAATGAAATTAAACGAAAATTAGAACATTGGTTTCCCTTAATGGTTAATTAAGGAAATAAATAAGTCACTAAATTCATTACCAAATGATAAGATCAGTTTTTTTAATGAGTACTGATAAACCACTGAGTTTCCAAGTCCGACTGACTTAACAGTTTTTTAAGGGTTTTATGTAAGGAATAATGATTCGAAGACTACGACGATTTTTGAAAATATAAAAACGTAGAATTTATTTAGGAAACATGCTTTACATGTTTGGACTTAAGGATTGAATTGCATGAATTGAGAATTTTAAGGAGCTAGTTGTAATAACCAATAATTTGAGGACCTAAGTGCAAAATAAAATTATAAGGGACTATTATTGAATTTACCAAATTTGTGGGATTAAATGAGTTTCGAGAAATTTAAGGTTTAATGAGGCAAAAATCGAAAATTTAATGGGGACAAAAAAAATGTAAATTTTGAAGCGTTGCAGAGCCAAAATGGTAATTTTTGAGAACTTTAAGGGCCAAATTGCAAATTTAAAAATTTTTTAGGATTAAATTCGAACTTGGAGAAACACTTGGGTTAAATCAGTCATTTTTCAAGGTCATGGGAATTGATTTTGGGTTTAATAAACTTAAAATTATTGAACTATATGCTTCGAGGAACCTATGAATGGAATTAGGAGCGCCAAGGACTTATAGGTAATTGTGGAATTTTTTAGATTTGGGACAAATTGGATAATATTCGAGGAAAGTAAGAATTAATTTTACAATTTTGAAGAAATTTGGGAACTTATTTAGCTATAAGCGAGAATCGAATGGTTTACATGATAGGAAATTTTCATGACTTAGGTTTGAAGGAGTATTTAGAACCTTGAAACATCTGGGTCATAATGTTATAAAGGGCATTGTAGGATGAATCAATATTGGGCTTGAAAATCTAAGTGTTAGTGAAATAATGTTGTGACAAATTAATAATTTAAAATGATGACAATTTAAGGTGAAGTTGATCAGTTAGTTAAGTTAAAAAAGTAAACATGTAGCTAACAAAATTTTGGGAACTTAAATTTGATGTATCATAATTTTTAATCGTGATCTTAAGAGTTAAAATTATACCTTTGTTGGAATTTAATATTTCTAGAAAGTTGGAGGTGATTGATGGTTAAGATATTTGATAGACGCATGTAAGAGGTGAGGTAGACACCTTGTCTTAAGGAATTTTGAAAGTCATTAAGAAACTTGGGGCTAAGCGGATATGTGTATTGGAATTATTTTATCCAAAGCTATTTGGATTAGGTAATTTTGAATTTCAAATTTATGGGATATCCGTTCGTACGAAAATTTTGGGTGAAATACAAACAAAAGAAAATTAGTTGTGTTCAATATAAGTTATCAATGAATGAATATTAAGATTTTTATCGAGTAGGAAATCTAAAAACTTGATATGGGGATTTTAGAATTTTATGGGTTATAAGTGAAATTGAGTTATTAGAATTAGTCTAAGGCTACTAGGGGATAGCATATTAAGTTTTATACGTTAGAATTAATTAAGCATTAAAGATACGTAAGAATGCGACATTTGTTCCAATGAGGTAAGTTCAAGGGTCTTAGGCTTGAACTATATTGTAATTGGGAAGATAATAGTTTAAGCATGTAACTTATATTGGAAAGGTTTTAATATTTAGGTGGAAAATCGGTATTGTACATTTTGGGTTTTATGGATTAACGTACTCGAATTTAAGATGTGCAACAATGTTATATTTGGGAGGTACTTGTAAACAGTTAAGTTACGTAAGTTTGATGTTGTAAGACAAGATTCGATTCAAGGATTTTAGGCTAATATTATTATGGGGTTGAGATAAAGTTTAAATTTTGAGTGTATTATCGAGGATATGAATCAATCAGTAAATTTTGGTGCTAAGGTTTCTAAGGGTGAACTGCATAAATACAAATGTAATAGATCAATGAACATTACGGGTACAGTATAAGAAAAGCAAGACGCAATAAAATTCGGACTGCCATTTCTAATATTGGAAAGTTTGAGAAAAGTCAGAATTCGAGACTTGAAATAGAATAGAATTAAGTCGATCTAGGTTGCGATTCGCAAATAAGGATTGCAATAGGCAAAATAATTAGGATTGAGGAGACATAAGGACGTTTTAATACTTATTTTATCAGAGTAGCGCAGCGGAAGTGTGGAGTATTGGGATACTATAATTAAGAGTCTAAGCTTTTTGGTTTGTCGAGGATAAGCGAATTTCGGGGACGAAATTCAATTTAAGAGGGGTAAATTGTAACGTCCCGAAAATTTGAAAGTCCACGTGAACCACATGCATGCAAGTTATTAAATTTCTTTGGTATTTTATTAAATTGTTTTAAAGCATTAAATGTATGTTTATTTTATTAATTCGTGATTAATTATTTTTATGCATTTTATGCATAATCATTGCATGGTAGAATTTAATTCATGAAATTTTAAAAGTTCATGCATTAGGGTTTCTAAGTGCATTTCACGTTCGATCGAGGAACGAAAACCGGAGAATTTTCGGAAAAATTATTTCTTTACACGATTTATTTTTATAAATTAATATAAGGTGTTTTTAAGGGTATTTTTCAAAATGGAATTTGATTGGGTATTTTTACCCGCATGATTTTATTTTTTAAAGGTACGCAAATTTAATCGAATCGGGGGACGTTAGGAGGTTTCGGCTTATATTTTTAAAATCTTTCCAACACGAAATATTTTTCGGTAAGCATCTCGTTACCTACCCGTAACCCCCCATCAGCCGATCACCCCTTTTTCCATTCAAAAGCCTCTCGGTTTCATCAAATCTCAGCTGAATAATTCGGTCATCCTCCATTCTTGCAAAGGAAACTTTCGACTACACCAGTCTTGGCAAAGGATAAATCCTCTCGGGTCTCCCTCTTCTTGCTTTGTTCACCAAATCATCCCCAGGCACGCTTGTTACTTTGTTTTGCTTCATACACGTCAATATTACTGTTGTGTGTGCAAACCTTCATGAAATCGTTTGATCTAGTTAAGCACATGGATAATATTTCGGTTTTTTCACCATTTCTATGCATTATATGTTATGTTATTCATATTTTCACGTTGAGTGCAAAGGGGCTGTCTCATGGCTTGCTGAATGGGTCCCTTTACTTGTGAGGTTGCTGTCCTTGGGTTGGGAACGATCTGTAGGGGGTGGGGACTAAAAACCGTGAGTTTGCAGCAAGGGGGTTTGGATGGTTTCGGTGGATCGCGCGCAAAGGGGTAAGATCGGGCTGTGCATGTGCTCAAACTCAACCCAGCCATGTTTCAGACGGTGTAGAGCCTAGTGTGTTGTTAGGAGGGAGTCATGGGAATTTGGTTGAGGGAGAAGCTCGATCTTCGGAGGCTTGGTGTGAGTTGGGAAGAAGGTGATAGTTTCGGCCGTTGTATTCACGTGTGGTGCAGCAGCTGGTTGCTTGGGTTAGGCTTAGTTAAGAAGAGTAGTTAGGTCCTAATGGTGAGTGTTATTGGCTGAACAAGTGGTGGAGTGAGAGAGGACCGAAAGAAAATATGGTTTGGGGTGACATGTGTTGAGATGAGAGCAAGGGAAGGGGATGGCCGAGGGTTGCAATTTTCTTGGAAGTTTCAGCCGTGGTTTTAGGAGCTTGAGTACACGTTTTAGGAGCTTTAATTGTATGTAAGATATGGTAAACAAATTGGGAAAAATTCGGTCAAGTTTCGAGTCGATTCGGGTTAAAATCGGGACCTCGGTCCAAGTTTTAAAACGAATCTGTAGAACCCGTAATTAGACTGCGTATAAGCCATGCATAATTATAGTATTTTAAATTTAATTGACTTCATTGCATGAGTATTTAAGTGTTTTCTTTGAAGTTAATTATTTTATCCAGTAGCTTAGATTTTTCTCTTTTCAGTTAATTCGGTGAGGTCGGACCGGAGTTGGAGTAAAGAGATAAAATTTGCTAGTAAGAAAACATTTTCCCAAAATTTATTTAAAGATAAATAATGTGTAAATTTTTTGTTAAAGAAGGTTTAAGGAATTATTTTAATAAGTTGAGATAAGTAGTAAATTGAGTTCAATAATTAATTCCTCAATTCTTTAAAATATTTAATGAGTAGATAATACACTAAAGATTTAAAGTTCAATATTTAAGAAATATTTTCCCCTCCTCTTTTATTATAATTTTCGGCCCCTGTGATTTGATTTAAAAGTTTATTTGACAACCCATTTAATTAATAGTCTTCCCTATCCATTTTTATTGGGAAATAGTTTTATCACAACAAATCTTCCATGATAATTAATTGAGCAAGATCCCACCCCACCTAGCTAGATAAAAATCGGCCATGCTCTTTTTTTTTTTTTAAGATTTAATTGTGATTTTTTTTCAACTCATTCTTTATTTATCCCCTTAACTTTTCTAGATGAATTTATCCTCCCCAACTTTTAAATCACTACCAAGATTTAATTAAACCAATTCTCCCTTGCACCTAGACCTTAAAATCGCCCATATACACCTCTAGTATCCCCAATAAAAATCTTTGATATCATTCTTTTCCTTATCACTCAAACTAGTAGATATAAAGAATATTTTCCCTTCCCATTATCTTGTATCTTCCCATTTAATTTCCTAGACTCCCTCCCACTCCATAATCTGGAAAATTCCAGCCTCCTTCAGCACTGAAAACCGTGAGAGCCTAGGGTAAAAACAAGGAGGAAAAACTTGAAAGAAAACAAGAGAAGCAACTCCGTCTCCTCCGCGCCGAGTCGTCGTATTCTTTCGTTTTTCATTCAAACGAAATCAAAGGCATGTCTATATTCCTTTCAAACCTCAATCAAGTCCTATTATCATTTATTTAACATTACATGATCATCTTTTATGTGCAAAAACCAAAACATGGCAAAAAAAATTTTCAGAAAAACCAAAACAAGCAGATTTCGGTTTCATGACAAGCTTCACGGTTTCATTGGTTTTGTGAGTTTCAGGTATTGGTTCGGTTTCAGGCTCCCAAGGCTACATCTAGACATATTCTAGGATGGATTAGGACCACTTTGGTCCATTATTTCAGCCCCATGCATGAGAGAAACCGAAGATGACTGCAACTCACCATCGTTGCCATTTTTGTGCTTCGAAAATTCTGTGTGTGCTGTCAAAGGAAAAGGATCTGATCTTGGCTGCCCTAAGGGCCTTTAGTCATGGTTAGATCGCTTCCCTAGCATGTCTAAGACGTGACTAAGTCGCCCTTTTGGTGGCTTGGTCCACGGTGATTCGGTTTTCAATTAAAATGCAAGAACAGCCCTGCACCCCCTTCGACCCCTTCATTTGACAGCATGTGTTGTTTCAAGTTTTGTGGAATGGTATGGATCTTGGTTGGCCTATGGCCCTTAGCCACGGTTCAAACCCTACCACTGGATGTCTAGATCATCCCATGGTCAATCAAATGGCCACTGGAACGAGTCGAGACAGCAAGCAAAGCAAAACACCCCTCACGCGTGCAAAGGTGCTCTCGGGTGGAACTTTTCTGATGTTGCTGGAATAATTCGAATTTTGGCTGGCCTAGGGCCCTTAGCCATGGTTCAAATAATTCCTTGGATGTTGGTAAGAGTCTCTGGTCGGTGGTTCACGCCCCCAATGGCCGGTAGTCTCGAAAACAACACAAGACACGCGATTGCACAGCTGCTGGAATTTGACAGCAACTTGCTGTGATGGTTCGGAGGCTCGTTCGAGTTCTTGGTTGGCTTTTAGCCTATGGCCTTAGACTGGACAGTGCCTCATTGAGTTAGGAAAGCTACGGTTTTGGCCGTTTGTGATTCGGATCATTTTTGAAGTCGTACGAGAATTTACGGTGCGATGTGCCAAATTGACTTTCGAAAGAGCATTTCATGTTTTGGCCTCCATTTCACCTAAATTTCGACCCGCATCTTTTTAGGAGCATAAATTCATAATTTTAAGCGTATTTTAATCATGACGTTACGTTGGTTCAGTGTTGGTTCGCGTTGGTTCGGAGTCATGATTAAATACGAAGTCGTTAGTAGTAATTGTCGCATTTTCACACTTAATTGCATAGTTTGGTCAAGAAAAATCTATTGCATATTTTTTTCATGGCATATTTAGGTCGCAGCGAGCCTGGGGACGATCCAATCCAGTTGGTAAAATAGTACAGGATTTTTCATTATGCCATTTAATTATATTACGTGCATAAAAATAGAAAATACTTATTTTTGAGATTTATGCGATATTGCTTGTGGTCAATTCACTATTATGGGAGCATTATTTTACCCGGTCGCCAGTGACCGATCAGTTCAGTTTGGTACCACCCGGTCTCCAGTGACCGGTCAGTTCAGTTCAGTTTGATACTCCCCGGTAGCCAGTTACCGATCAGTTCAGTTCAGTGCAGGGACCACATGCGTAGACCATAATCTCAACCGAAAATTATTATCAGTCATTTCAGTACAGGGCTCCAAGGAGCAAACATTTTTACTATGATATTTAATTCAGTCATGCACGTATTATAATTGCTCAGTACAAGTTATTTTCAGAATGCCTCATGACATGATATTTTATCCATGCAAATTATATTTTACTCGTTACCTACGATATATGCATGCTGAGTCTTTAGGCTCACTAGACTTGATTGTTGTAGGTACCGATGAGGTTAGGGCCGAGGGCGGGGACCTGTGAGCCAGCTTGGGTCGGCAGTAGTGGCACCCGAGGACCTCAGTTCAGCATTTATTATTTTATTACTCAAACAATTTTTATCAGTTGTTGGATATTCTTAAATTGGTATTTCGCAAACAAATATTTTCTTCCGCTGCCATTTTGACTATCAAACTTTGTTTATCGGTTTAATTATGAATGAGGCATTTTAATTATTTAAAAAGAAAATTTTTAATTTTCCTCAAATTTTCAAGCAAGGATTTTCGGGCCTTCACAGTTGGTATCAGAGCCGATGTTCTTGTAAAGGGTTACACTACTACTGACCACGAGAAGCTCACGAAGTCACGTCTTCGGTCTGTAAGTTTTACTTTTCAGCATTTTATTTAAAACATGAATTATTTTAACAGCATGCTTCCATGAAATAGTTTACGATCAGATTTTCAGTATTTCAGTGTTCATTTAAAATAAATTTTTGAATTATGCATGTTTGTTACGTATGGGTTATGTTTGGAACAGTATGCCTCCTAGACGTCAGGTAGGACGCCCGAGAGGGGGTGGTGTGCACCGTCATGAAAACGGGTTTGATCAGAGACAAGAGAGGCAGGCACCTCCTCCTCTTCCTCCTCCTCCTCCTCCTCCACCTCCACCTGACATGAATGCCTAGATGCTAGCTGGGATGACGCAGTTCTTCGCACAGTTTGCGGGGAACAATGCCGCAGCCGCAGCCGCAGCCAGGCCGACAGGGCCCGAGGCTGTTTATGAGAGGTTTATGAAGATGCGTCTGAAGGAGTTTTCTGGGACGTCTGACCCCATGATTGCCGAGGGATGGATCAAATCCCTCGAGGTTATCTTCGAGTTCATGGAGCTTGGAGATGCAGACAGAGTCCGATGTGCCACCTACTTATTCAGTGGAGATGCCCGCTTATGGTGGGAAGGAGCAGCAGTAGCCCTGAACTTGGCTACACTTACTTGGATACGCTTTACTGAGGTTTTCTACTCCAAATATTTTGCCGAGGAAGTGCGTACCAGGTTGACCACTGAGTTCATGAGCCTGAGACAGGGTGATATGACGGTTACGGAGTTCATCCGTAAGTTCGAGAGGGGCTGTCATTTTGTGCCCCTGATAGCGAATGATGCTAGAGCCAAGATGATGCATTTCCTGGTGGGTCTACGGCCGATCTTGCGCCGTGATGTTAGGGTGTCTGACCCTACTACTTATGAGATTGCAGTCTCCAAAGCCCTAGCCGCAGAGCAGGATCTGCGGGATATCGAGAGGGATCGCCAGGGCAAGCGCCCAGCCCAGGTACCACACCGCCCTCCTCCTCATCAGCATCAGCAGCAAAACAAGAGGCCATTTCATGGGCCGCCTAGAAGCAGAGGCCAGCAGCAGCAGCGGGGACGCCCCAGCCCCGAAGACTTTTGAGCACCCAGTCTGTCCCAGGTGCTCACGCCGCCATCCTGGAGCATGTATGTCTGGCTCAGGAAAGTGTTTTAAGTGTGGCAGTCCAGACCACATGTTGCTACAGTGCCCTCAGAGGAATTTGCCTACCCAAGGCAGAGTTTTTGCTCTCCATGCCACGGAAACAAACCCGGAGACTATGTTGTTGACAGGTACCTTTAAGCTTTAAGTTATTATTTGAATTTCCGTGTTTTGGGAATCGAGATTAAGATTTGAACTTAGAACCGTGATAGGATTGCATGTTCTACTCAGTATTATTTTGGAGATTTAAGTTAGAAGAACTTTGACCTTTGCATGTCTATAAGTTTAGTTCTTGTAGCTATTGGATTCAACTTAGAGTTCTGATCTTTCAGGGAGAATTTTTATATCTGGTTCCGCTACCAAAGCCTTGATAGATTCAGGGGCCACTCACTCGTTTATTTCGGAGGTCTTTGCAAACTTTCTCAAGATCAAGACCATTGAGCTAGATATAGCCTTTTCAGTAGTGTTGCCGTCAGGCGAGGAGATGGCAGCTACCAATGTTATCCGAGATATAGACCTTGAGCTGCACGGTAATCTTGTTTATGCGGATCTGATTGTGCTACCGATGCCAGAATTTGACATCATCCTAGGGATGGACTGGCTATTGAGGAACAGAGTGTTGATAGAGTTCCAGCGGAGATCTGTTCTTGTCCGACCGCCTGGAATGGAGCAATTCTTATTTGAGCCGGGCAGGTACTTTCCTTTACCGCGCATTATTCCTTATGTTCAGGCCAGGAAGCTCATGCATAGAGGGTGTCGGGCATTTCTAGCGACCTTTTTATCTGTCCCCGAGGAACCCAGCCAATCAGCCTCAGATGTTCCGATTGTCAGAGATTTCTTAGACGTTTTTTCCGAAGACGTCTCTGGTATGCCACCCGAGAGAGAGGTGGAGTTTTCCATTGAGCTTATGACAGGTACGGCTCCGATATCCAAAGCGCCGTACCGACTAGCACCGACAGAGATGGCAGAGCTTAAGAAGCAGATTCAGGAACTTCTCGACAAGGAGTTCATTCGCCCGAGCTTTTCACCTTGGGGCGCGCCAGTCTTATTTGTAAAGAAGAAGGATGGCTCTTTGAGGCTTTGCATTGACTACCGAGAGTTGAACAGGGTTACAGTGAAGAACAAATACCCACTTCCGAGGATTGAGGATCTGTTTGACCAGTTGCAGGGAGCTTCGATTTTCTCCAAGATAGATCTGCGTTCCGGTTATCACCAGTTAAAGGAAAGAGATGCTGATGTCTCCAAGACTGCTTTTAGGACTCGTTATGGCCACTACGAGTTCCTTGTGATGCCGTTCGGTCTGACGAATGCGCCAACGATCTTCATGGATCTCATGAATCGCATATTTCAGCCGTATCTCGATCAGTTTGTGATAGTATTAATAGACGACATTCTCGTCTACTCCAAGAATCAGGAGGATCACAGTAGACATCTGACCACAGTGCTGCAGACCTTGCAGAAGCACAAGTTATTCGCAAAGTTCAGTAAGTGCGAATTCTGGTTAGAGAAGGTGGCGTTCTTAGGCCACATCGTTTCTAGCAGTGGTATTGAGGTAGACCCAGCGAAAGTTGCAGCAGTCAGAGATTGGGTTGTGCCTCAGAATGCATCTGAAATCCGCAGTTTTCTTGGGCTAGCAGGATATTACAGGAAATTCATTCAGGGATTCTCCTCCATTGTCGTTCCACTCACATCATTGAGAAAGAAGAATGTGAAGTTTGTGTGGAGCGATGAGTGCCAGAAGAGCTTCGATACTTTGAAGCAAGCTCTTATCTCAGCACCAGTTTTGGCCATGCCGTCAGGGCCCGGTGAGTTTTTCCTTTATACCGATGCTTCGAAGCTCGGTCTTGGCGCAGTATTGATGCAGCATGGGAAGGTGATAGCATATGCTTCTCGACAGCTGAAAATCCACGAGAAGAATTACCCTACCCATGATCTAGAGTTGGCCGCCGTAATTTTTGCATTGAAGATTTTGAGGCACTATTTGTATGGAGAGAAGTGCCAGATCTTTACCGACCACAAGAGCCTCAAGTATTTCTTTACGCAGAAGGAGCTGAATATGCGTCAGAGGCGTTGGTTGGAGCTTGTGAAAGACTACGACTGTGACATTAGCTACCACCCGGGTAAAGCTAATGTAGTTGCAGATGCATTGAGCAGAAAAGTCGCAGTGATGGCTCATTTGACGATTCAAAAACCTCTTCAGCTTGAGATGCAGAAGTTCGATCTAGAGTCATATCCTCAAGGTAGAGTTCCCCGTCTATCTACCTTGACGATTCAGTCTTCTCTTATTGACCGTATTCGCAGTATTCAGCCAGCAGATGAGCAGTTGGCACAGTGGAAGAAGAGAGATGAAGCCAAGGGCAGTGTCTTGTATTCAGTCAGTGACGGTATAGTGCGATACCGGGACAGGATGTGGGTGCCTAACAGTGATACTATCCGAGCAGATATTCTATCAGAGGCCCACATGTCGCCGTACTCTATTCATCCAGGGAGTACGAAGATGTACAAGGATCTGCAGCTATTGTATTGGTGACCAGGGATGAAGAAGGATATCAGACGATTTGTATCCGAGTGTCTGACTTGCCAGTTAGTGAAGGCCGAGCATCAGAGACCAGCAGGTTTGCTCAAGCCTCTCCTTATTCCCGAGTGGAAGTGGGAGAATGTTACCATGGACTTTGTGACCGGATTGCCGAGGTCAGCCAGAGGATCGAATGCTATCTGGGTGATTGTAGATCGTCTTACCAAATCAGCACACTTCTTGCCTATTAAGAAGACTTTCACCATGGTACAGTATGCGGAGTTGTATATCCGAGAGATAGTCCGACTTCATGGCATTCCAGTATCTATCGTATCTGACAGAGATCCCAGATTCACTTTCTCGTTTTGGAAGAGTTTGCATTCGACTATGCGTACGAAGTTGCTGTTTAGCACAGCTTTCCATCCGCAGAACGATGGGCAGTCAGAGCGAGTTATTCAGATTTTGGAGGATCTTCTCCGTGCTTGCGTCATTGATTTCTCTGGGAGTTGGGAGTCGAACTTGCCATTGTTAGAGTTCACCTATAACAACAGCTTCCAGTCTTCTATTGATATGGCTCCGTATGAAGCACTGTATGGCCGCAAGTGCAGATCTCCTGTTCATTGGGATGAAGTAGGAGCGAGAGCAGAGTTGGGTCCAGAGATTGTCCAGCAGGCTGCAGATGTAGTAGCCAAGATCCGTGATAGGATGAGGACTGCTCAGATCCGACAGAAGAGTTATGCCGATCAGCGGATGAGAGAGTTAGATTTTGCAGTGGGCGATCATGTTTTTGTGAAAGTGGCACCTATGAAGGGTGTCATGAGATTTGGGAAGAAAAGGAAGCTCAGCCCGAGATTTATTGGACCCTTTGAGATCCTTGACAGAGTTGGGACACTAGCTTATCGTGTTGCTCTTCCGCCGAATCTGGCCGGAGTACACAATGTGTTCCACGTCTCCATGCTGAGAAAGTACATGGCGAACCCTTCGCATGTCCTGAACTTTGAGCCGTTGCAGCTTACTCCGAACCTATCTTATGAGGAGAGGCCAGTGCAGATCCTAGACAGGCAGGAGAAGAAGCTTCGGAACAGTTGGTTAAGCGAGTCAAAGTTAGATGGCTCAACCATTCAGAGGACGAAGCCACATGGGAGTCTGAGCCGGAGATGAGAGATCGTTACCCCGAGTTATTCGGTGAGTTCTAATTTCGAGGACGAAATTCTTTTTAAGGGGGGGAGAGTTGTAGAACCCGTAATTAGACTGCGTATAAGCCATGCATAATTCTAGTATTTTAAATTTAATTGACTTCATTGCATGAGTATTTAAATGTTTTCTTTGAAGTTAATTATTTTATCCAGTAGATTAGATTTTTCTCTTTTCAGTTAATTCGGTGAGGCCGGACCGGTGTTGGAGTAAAGAGATAAAATTTACTAGTAAGAAAACATTTTCCCAAAATTTATTTAAAGATAAATAATGAGTAAATTTATTGTAAAAGAAGGTTTAAAAAATTATTTAAATAAGTTGAGATAAGTAGTAAATTGAGTTCAATAATTAATTCCTCAATTCTTTAAAATATTTAATGAGTAGATAATACACTAAAGATTTAAAGTTCAATATTTAAGAAATATTTTTCCCTCCTCTTTTATATAATTTTCGGCCCCAATGATTTGATTTAAAAGTTTATTTGACAACCCATTTAATTAATAGTCTTCCCTATCCATTTTTATTGGGAAATAGTTTTATCACAACAAATCTTCCATGATAATTAATTGAGCAAGATCCCACCCCACCTAGCTAGATAAAAATCGGCCATGCTCTTTTTTTTTTTAAGATTTAATTGTGATTTTTTTTCAACTCATTCTTTATTTATCCCCTTAACTTTTCTAGATGGATTTATCCTCCCCAACTTTTAAATCACTACCAAGATTTAATTAAACCAATTCTCCCTTGCACCTAGACCTTAAAATCGCCCATATACACCTCTAGTATCCCCCAGAAAAATCTTTTATATCATTCTTTTCCTTATCACTCAAACTAGTAGATAGAAAAAATATTTTCCCTTCCCTTTATCTTGTATCTTCCCATTTAATTTCCTAGACTCCCTCCCACTCCATAATCTGGAAAATTCCAGCCTCCTTCAGCACTGAAAACCGTGAGAGCCTAGGGTAAAAACAAGGAGGAAAAACTTGAAAGAAAACAAGAGAAGCAACTCCGTCTCCTCCGCGCCGAGTCGTCGTATTCTTTCGTTTTTCATTCAAACGAAATCAAAGGCATGTCTATATTTTTTTCAAACCTCAATCAAGTCCTATTATCATTTATTTAACATTACATGATCATCTTTTATGTGCAAAAACCGAAACATGGCAAAAAAAAATTTCAGAAAAACCAAAACATGCAGATTTCGGTTTCATGACAAGCTTCACGGTTTCATTGGTTTTGTGAGTTTCAGGTATTGGTTCGGTTCCAGGCTCCCAAGGCTACATCTAGACATATTCGAGGATGGATTAGGACCACTTTGGTCCATTATTTCAGCCCCATGAATGAGAGAAACCGAAGATGACAGCAACTCACCATCGTTGCCATTTTTGTGCTTCGAAAATTCTGTGTGTGCTGTCAAAGGAAAAGGATCTGATCTTGGCTGCCCTAAGGGCCTTTAGCCATGGTTAGATCGCTTCCCTAGCATGTCTAAGACGTGGCTAAGTCGCCTTTTTGGTGGCTTGGTCCACGGTGAATCGGTTTTCAATTAAAATGCAAGAACAGCCCTGCACCCCCTTCGACCCCTTCATTTGACAGCATGTGTTGTTTCAAGTTTTGTGGAATGGTATGGATCTTGGTTGGCCTATGGCCCTTAGCCACGGTTCATACCCTACCACTGGATGTCTAGATCGTCCCATGGTCAATCAAATGGCCACTGGAACGAGTCTAGACAGCAAGCAAAGCAAAACACCCCTCACGCGCGCAAAGGTGCTCTCGGGTGGAACTTTTCTGATGTTGCTGGAATAATTCGAATTGTGGCTGGCCTAGGGCCCTTAGCCATGGTTTAAATAATTCTTTGGAATGTTGGTAAGAGTCTCTGATCGGTGGTTCACGCCCCCAATGGCCGGTAGTCTCGAAAACAACACAAGACACGCGATTGCACAGCTGCTGGAATTTGACAGCAACTTGCTGTGACGGTTCGGAGGCTCGTTCGAGTTCTTGGTTGGCTTTTAGCCTATGGCCTTGGACTGGACAGTGCCTCATCGAGTTAGGAAGGACACGGTTTTGGCCGTTCGTGATTCGGATCATTTTTGAAGTCGTACGAGAATTTACGGTGCGATGTGCCAAATTGACTCTCGAAAGAGCATTTCATGTTTTGGCCTCCATTTCACCTAAATTTCGACCCTCATCATTTTAGGAGCATAAATTCATAATTTTAAGCGTATTTTAATCATGACGTTACGTTGGTTCAGTGTTGGTTCGCGTTGGTTCGGAGTCATGATTAAATACGAAGTCGTTAGTAGTAATTGTCGCATTTTCACACTTAATTGCATAGTTTGGTCAAGAAAAATCTATTGCATATTTTTTTCATGGCATATTTAGGTCGCAGCGAGCCTGGGGACGATCCAATCCAGTTGGTAAAATAGTACAGGATTTTTCATTATGCCATTTAATTATATTACGTGCATAAAAATAGAAAATACTTATTTTTGAGATTTATGCGATATTGCTTGTGGTCAATTCACTATTATGGGAGCATTATTTTACCCGGTCGCCAGTGACCGATCAGTTCAGTTTGGTACCACCCGGTCTCCAGTGACCGATCAGTTCAGCTCAGTTTGATACTCCCCGGTAGCCAGTTACCGATCAGTTCAGTTCAGTGCAGGGACCACATGCGTAGACCATAATCTCAACCGAAAATTATTATCAGTCATTTCAGTACAGGGCTCCAAGGAGCAAACATTTTTATTTAATTCAGTCATGCACGTATTATAATTGCTCAGTACAAGTTATTTTCAGAATGCCTCATGACATGATATTTTATCCATGCAAATTATATTTTACTCGTTACCTACGATATATGCATGCTGAGTCTTTAGGCTCACTAGACTTGATTGTTGTAGGTACCGATGAGGTCAGGGCCGAGGGCGGGGACCAGTGAGCCAGCTTGGGTCGGCAGTAGTGGCACCCGAGGACCTCAGTTCAGCATTTATTATTTTATTCCTCAAACAACTTTTATCAGTTGTTGGATATTCTTAAATTGGTATTTCGCAAACAAATATTTTCTTCCGCTGCCATTTTGACTATCAAACTTTGTTTATCGGTTTAATTATGAATGAGGCATTTTAATTATTTAAAAAGAAAATTTTTAATTTTCCTCAAATTTTCAAGCAAGGATTTTCGGGCCTTCACAGAATCGGCTAAGTTCTGATTTTTGCTCGAATTTACGTCTAGGAATGCTTATAAAGATGTTTTGGGATATTTAAGGAGTTTGGTAAGCTTCAGGTCAATTTTAGAGGTCCAGGGATGAAATGATAATTTTCGGGTTTCCAAGGGCAAAATGGTCATTTTGCACCCGGGTTGAGATTTTGGTCCTGGCAGCGACCTGAGCACAAATTTATGATATGTTTATGCATCATGATCACTATTTTTAAGATTTTATGAAGATATACGTTGCATGTTTGGATTTAAGAAAAATTGCATTGGTGCATAATTTTTATAAGTGATGAAAATGATAATGTTATGGATGACAGGAATTAGTTGTGGCTATCGAAGTATATGTAAATGTTTAAGACGTATATGTAAATGCTGATGATAAGGCCTAGGCACAGGGGATGGGTGATCCTGTCACTGATGTCCGACAGCCGCCGGGTACCGCGGTTCTATGTATGATGGATCCATCGTAAATGATGATGTACGATAGTCACCTCTAATGAACTGAATTCACCAATGATAAATGATAAATGATGAATGATGAATGATAAATGATAAACGATGAATGACGAACGATGATTAATGATGAGCTGTTTTGACACGTCATGATTTTACACGACACGTTTATGTTACTTTTTTTTTAAGTTCATGAAAGGTATGTTGAGTAAGGTATTTTTCACTGTTGTGGGCTATGTATATGTATTTGCTATTAATGGTGCAGGTGTGTTGAGTCTTTAGACTCACTAGGCGTGTATGATGCAGGTGAGCTTAATAATGAGGGGACTGGAGGTGCCGAGCTCTGAGTAGGCAGACCTGGTGTGGTGACACGACCCGAGGACCACATGTTTTCGGCATTATGTTTTATGAGATTTGAAAGGAGATGAACATTTTATGTACGCTGAGAATATTACGTTTTTTACTCCGTACGTTTACGTTTGATGTTGGTCATTTTAAACTTTGATATTTTTATTGTCAAATAAAGACGATTATTTTAAATGTTATTTTGTAATGGCGAGCTTTTTTTTTTAAAAAAAAAAAACAATTCCGCACTTTTAAAACTGTAGACTTTTCAGTTGGTATCAGAGCAAGGGTCCTGTATAGGGTTGTGCCACCGCGAGCTTCTGCCGCTCAGTCTTCAAGCCTCAAGTCTGTAAGCTATATGATTTAAATGTTTTTAATGTTATCATTGGCATGTTTACATGATATATGCTTTAGAGTACATATATATCTATCGTTATGTTTTGAGATTAGATGTTTCAAAATATTTATGCATATTACGACATGAGTTGAGGAATCATATGATTTTCATGTATGCTGGCTTGTGGTGGAATTGGACATGAATAAGAATTTTGCTTTTGGACATTAGGAAAGGTCGGAAATGAATTGTCTATATTGATTTTTGGTTAGTAGTACTGATGTTCTACCTTTTGGATCATAAGTTAATCTTGAAGATTATGAATGCTCTTGGGGGAAGGCAGGGTTTTTAAGAAAATATTGATGGTTCGTGGTTGCCAGTTGAATTAATTTTTAAGGATTCCATGTAAGGAATAATGATTCGAAGACTACGACGATTTTTGAAAATATAAAAACGTAGAATTTATGTAGGATACATGCTCTACCTATTTGGACTTAAGGATTGAATTGAGAATTTTAAGGAGCTAGTTGTAATAACCAATAATTTGAGGACCTAAGTGCAAAATAAAATTATAAGGGACTATTATTGAATTTACCAAATTTGTGGGATTAAATTTTGAGTTTCGAGAAATTTAAGGTTTAATGAGGCAAAAATCGAAAATTTAATGGGGAAAAAAAAATGTAAATTTCTAAGCGTTGTAGGGCCAAAATGGTAATTTTCAAGAACTTTAAGGGCCAAATTGCAAATTCAAAAATTTTTGAGGATTAAATTCGAACTTGGAGAAACACTTGGGTTAAATCAGTAATTTTTCAAGGTCATGGGAATTGATTTTGGGTTTAATAAACTTAAAATTATTGAACTATATGTTTCGAGGAACCTATGAATGGAATTAGGAGTGCCAAGGACTTATAGGTAATTGTGGAATTTTTTAGATTTGGGACAAATTGGATAATATTCGAGGAAAGTAAGAATTAATTTTACAATTTTTAAGAAATTTGGGAACTTATTTAGCTATAAGTGAGAATCGAATGGTTTAAATGATAGGAAATTTTCATGACTTAGGTTTGAAGGGATATTTAGAACCTTGAAACATCTGGGTTATGATAGTATAAAGGGCATTGTAGGATGAATCAATATGGGCTTCAAAATCTAAGTGTTAGTAAATAATGTTGTGACAAATTAAGAATTTAAATTGATGACAATTTAAGGTGAAGTTGATCAGTTAGTTAAGTTAAAACAGTAAACATGTAGCCAACAAAATTTTGGGAACTTAAATTTGATGTATCATAATTTTTAATCGTGATCTTAAGAGTTAAAATTATACCTTTGTTGGAATTTAATTTTTCTAGAAAGTTGGATGTGATTGATGGTTAAAATATTTGATAGACGCATGTAAGAGGTGAGGTAGACACCTTGTCTTGAGGAATTTTGAAAGTCATTAAGAAACTTGAGGCTAAGCGGATATGTGTATTGGAATTATTTTATCCAATGCTATTTGGATTAGGTAAGTTTAAATTTCAAATTTATGGTATATCCGTTCGTACGAAAAGTTTGGGTGAAATACAAACAAAAGAAAAATAGTTGTGTTCAATATAAGTTATCAATGAATGAATATTAAGATTTTTATCGAGTAGGAAATCTAAAATCTTGATATGGGGATTTTAGAATTTTATGGGTTATAAGTGAAATTGAGTTATTATGTAAAGGCCCGTATTTCGTATTCATAATTTTGCGGAATTATAAAAAAATTTCTAAATAAATAATTATCTTGTCTCATTTAATTAAAGTAAATATGTAAATAATTTTAACTTTAAAATAACAGCGGAAGCAAATATTGTTTTCAACCAACAATTTAAAAATAACTCAACGTAAACATTAACTTAAAAATAATCCAACGTATTAAAACTGAGTTTGAATAATAAATGGTGCATAAATTAAATCATAAGGTCCTCGGGTTTTACTACTGCTGTCCCAAGATCGCTCACTGGTCTCCGTCCGCGGTCCCGACCTCATCAATACCTACAACAATCAAGTCTAGTGAGTCTAAAGACTCAACATGTATATATCGTGAATAACAAGTAAATATATCATAAAATCGCATGCAACGTAAAAATAAAGTATCGTAAAGCATACGGTGAAAATCGTATTATGAATAATTATAGCTACGTGCATATCTGAAAATTCATACGTAAAAGCTTTGCTCAATAGAGCTCTGTCATAACATATCATAATTTTTCTGGTAGAGATAATATTTCTAAGCTAGTGGCCCATAACATAGCGTAAGCGCCTGATCAGACTAAACCACAGTATACTGGGCGGTAGAGATCAATCACAGCCCTTGGACTGGATGTCCGTACCCATACATAATCATAAACCGGTCGTAAGTCACCGGGCGGAGAGGTCCTCGGTTGTTCCTACCGACTTCCAAACCCATAAGGATAAGGTGGCCACGAGACATATCGCATATATCTCAAAAATAAACATTTTATATTTTTATGCACGTAATATAATTATAACCTTATTTTTACCAGATGAGTTAAATCGTTCTCAGGCTTGCTGTGACTTACTACTAATATGTGACACATGAAACAAATCTTAACTTGACAAAATCTTAACAATAGAACCGAAAACGAGACGATTTGGATCAACAACTTGATTTTTAACCATGGCTTCGTACCAACTCGAACCAACATTAAACCGACGTTTAACCATGATTAAAAATACCCCAAACGTGCTGAAAAATATGCATAATACTGTAAAACACGAAATTAGGTGAAAGGAATCGGAAAACATAAAACACTCTTTCGAGAGTCATTTGGGCACCTTTCGCCGTAAATTCTCGTACGACCTCTAAACTCGACCAAATCACGAACGGCCAAAAACATGACTTTCCTAACTCATTAAGGTACTGTCCAGTCCAAGGTCACGGGCTAAAAGCCAACCAAGAACTCAAACAAGCACCAAAACCGTGACCCATTGTTGCTGTCAAAAGTGCAGTAGTAGCAGCTTGCTTGTTTTGCTCAATTTATGAATCTCCTGGCCATTGGGGCTTGAACCACCAACCAGAGACCCTTACCAACATCCTAAGGCATGGCTTGGACCATGGCTAAGGGTTAAAAGCCAACCAAAAACCGAGCTAACAGCTAGGACAATGCACAGCTCAAACCGAGAGCACCCAGAAATTCTGTGCTGCAGTATTCGAATGAATTTGTTGTCTTATTTCGTTCCAGTGGCTATATGATCAACCATGGAATGATCTAGACATGAGGGAGTGTTTTATGAACCATGGCTATAGGTTAGAAGCCAGCCACAATCCATCCAAACACATAGAACCCGAAATCATCACCCATACCAGAAAAATGAACCATTGGACATGTGTGTGTTTTGTTTTAAAAATTCGATGGGACCATGAACCAAGCTTTGAAAGAACACCTTGGTCACGTCCTAGACATGATAAGGAAGGGTTCTAACCATGGCTACAGTCCCTAGGACAGCCATGATTCGAACTCCCATCCCAAACAACCAATTGACAGAATTTTTGACAAAATCTGCACTTAATGGAATTGTTGCTGTCCATTCTTTGTACTGAGTGTATGGACTGAAACAAATGGACTAACAACACTCTAACACCCTCTGAAGCATGCCTATATGAAGCCTTGACAGCCTGGAACCGAAGCAATCACCTGGACTCAGCAAAAAAAACTCAACCGTGAAGATAAATACCAAGGGCCGAGATGTTGTACAGAATTTTCCAAAAATTTCTTGCTGTCATTTTCATGTTCTTGCTTGAATCATACTTACATAATGGTTTAAACATATCTATAGAACTTGATTGAAGAGCAAAGAAACAATATATACATGCCTGGAATTTGTTTTGAAGAAAAACAAATCAAAACGACAATACGACGCGACGGAACCGAGTTGGATATCTTCCTTTCTTTTCTACTTTTCTGCTGATGTTCCTTCGATTTCAGCTGCTGTTTTTCTGATTTTTTCGAAGCTTAAGGTTGTAGGAAGTGTAAGGGATGCAAGTGAATGATATAGGAGGTTTTAAAGGTGTAATAATATCCATTAAGTTGGGGGTTACAAGTCTAGGAGTTGAGGGAATTTGAAATGCTTCTTTTTGCTTCCTTGTTGCCGATTCCTTATCATCTTATTCTTCTATTTTTCTTTCATGTGCATGTTGATTTGCTAGGTATTTAGTTGAGGAGGAATTAAGGTTAATCATTGTGTTTGACTACTCATAATTTGTGAATTAAAAGTGGAAATGAATGAAAAATATCATTTAGGAGTGACTTAAATGAGTTTATTCCACATTTGAATTTGTTAAAAAGAAAAGGAGGGATCGATTTCCTACAAATTTTGCATGGTAATTTATGGTTTAAACTTTGCATTTTACTTGTTGAAGGTTTTAAATACCCATTATACATTTTAGTGAATTTACACCTTAATTTAAAATGAACTCTTGTTTGACATTGCATGGTTACCAATTTAAGTATTTAAATGTTATATTAAATTTCTTGAATACTTTATACCTAGATTAATTCATCCACATTTGTTTACATATTTTAATTTAAGCTTTAATTAAATATTGAATTTAAAAGAATTTATTTACCAACTTAGCTCTAATTAATTAAATAAAATCTAAAACATTCTATTTCTTTTAATTAAATTATTCTTTGACTTAAATTTAATTTAGGAATGTCTTTCTTATTATTAATCTTATCTCTAATCTCCAAACTCCGGTCCGGCCACGCGTATTTATCTTGAAAAAATAAAACTATACATCTATTTTTAAAATAATAAATCACTTCATATATATATTCATAAAATTCATTTTTTTAATAGAAATTATGCATGACTTATACGTAATCTGATTTTCGGGTTCTACAACTCTACCCCCCCTTAAAAGAATTTTCGTCCCCGAAATTGAAACTTACCGAATAACTCGGGATAACGACTCCTCATCTCCGGCTCAGATTCCCACGTAGCTTCCTCCTCCGAATGATTGAGCCACTTGACTTTCACTAGCTTGACCATTTTGTTTCGAAGCTTTTTCTCCTGTCTGTCTAAAATTTTCACTGGTCTTTCCTCATAGAACAAGTTCGGAGTGAGTTGCAACGGTTCAAAGTTCAGGACATGCGATGGATTCGCCATATACTTCCTCAACATAGAGACATGAAACACGTTGTGTACTCCGGCCAGATTTGGCGGAAGAGCAACACGATAAGCTAATGTCCCAACTTTGTCGAGGATCTCAAATGGTCCAATGAATCTCGAACTGAGCTTTCCCTTCTTTCCGAACCGCATGACACCTTTCATCGGTCCAATCTTCACGAAAACATGGTCACCAACAGCAAACTCCAAATCTCTCCTCCTCTGATCCGCATAACTCTTCTGTCTACTCTGAGCAGTCCTCATCCTATCAAGAATCTTGACTACTACATCAGCAGCCTGCTGCACAATCTCCGGACCCAACTCTGATCTTTCCCCCACTTCATCCCAATGAATAGGAGATCTACACTTGCGGCCGTACAGTGCTTCGTATGGAGCCATACCGATAGACGACTGAAAACTGTTGTTATAGGTAAACTCCACCAACGGTAGCTTTGATTCCCAACTCCCGGAGAAATCAAGGACACATGCACGGAGGAGATCCTCCACAATCTGGATAACTCTCTCGGATTGACCATCTGTCTGTGGGTGAAAAGCTGTGCTAAACAACAACTTCGTACCCATAGCTGAGTGTAGACTCTTCCAAAATGATGAAGTGAATCTAGGATCTCGGTCAGACACTATAGAAACGGGAATGCCATGAAGTCTAACGATCTCCCGGATATATAACTCTACATACTGGATCATGGAGAAAGTAGTCTTAATAGGCAAGAAATGAGCTGACTTCGTAAGACGATCAACAATCACCCATATAGCATTCGACCCTCTGACTGACTTCGGCAAACCGACAACGAAATCCATGGTGACATTCTCCCACTTCCACTCGGGAATAGGAAGAGGCTTGAGCAAACCTGCTGGTCTCTGATGTTCCGCTTTCACTAGCTGACACGTCAGACACTCGGATACAAATCGTCTGATATCCCTCTTCATTCCTGGCCACCAATATAATAACTGCAGGTCTTTGTACATCTTCGTACTCCCTGGATGTTTGGAGTACGGCGACATATGGGCCTCAGATAAGATATCTGTTCGAATAGAATCGCTGCTAGGAACCCATATTCTGTCTCGATATCTCACAATACCGTCTCTAACTGTGTACAGGATACTACCCTTGGCTTCATCTCTCTGTCTCCACTTAGCCAACTGCTTGTCTGCTAACTGTCCACTGCGAATACGGTCTAGAAGAGAAGACTGAATCGTCAAAGTAGATAGACGAGGAACTCTACCTCGAGGATATGTCTCTAGATCAAACCTCTGCATCTCAGACTGAAGAGGTCTCGAAACCACTAAATGAGCCATCCCTGCGACTTTCCTGCTCAACGCGTCTGCAACTACATTAGCTCTGCCAGGATGATAGCTAATGTCACAGTCGTAGTCCTTAACTAACTCCAACCAACGCCTCTGCCGCATATTCAACTCTTTCTGTGTAAAGAAGTATTTGAGACTTTTGTGGTCGGTAAAGATCTGACACTTCTCTCCGTACAAATAGTGTCTCCAAATCTTCAATGCAAATACTACAGCTGCCAACTCTAGGTCATGAGTAGGATAATTCTTCTCATGAATCTTCAACTGCCGAGAAGCATATGCTATCACCTTCCCATGCTGCATCAATACCGCGCCTAACCCGAGTTTTGAAGCATCGGTATAAAGAACAAAGTCTCCGGGTCCTGAAGGCATGGCCAATACTGGGGCTGAAATAAGAGCTTGCTTCAATGTGTCGAAGCTCTTCTGACATTCCTCGCTCCACACATACTTAACATTCTTTTTCGTCAATGATGTGAGTGGAACTGCGATGGAGGAAAATCCCCGAATAAACTTCCGATAGTATCCTGCTAGTCCAAGAAAACTACGGATCTCTGATGCATTTTGCGGCACAACCTAATCCCTGACTGCTGCAACTTTCGCCGGGTCTACCTCGATACCACTGCTAGAAATGACGTGGCCTAAGAATGCCACTTTCTCTAACCAGAACTCGCATTTGCTGAACTTCGCGAATAGTTTGTGCTTTTGTAAGGTCTGCAGTACTGTGGTCAGATGTCTGCTGTGATCCTCTTGATTCTTTGAGTAGATGAGAATATCATCTATGAATACTATCACGAACTGATCAAGATATGGCTGGAATACGCGATTCATGAGATCCATGAAGATCGCTGGCGCATTCGTTAAACCGAAGGGCATCACAAGAAACTCGAAGTGGCCATAACGAGTCCTGAAAGCAGTTTTGGGAACGTCGGCATCTTTCACTCTCAGCTGATGATAACCAGAACGCAAATCAATCTTGGAGAATACCGAAGCTCCCTCCAATTGATCAAATAAATCCTCTATCCTCGGGAGTGGGTATTTGTTCTTCACTGTAACGTTGTTCAACTCCCGGTAATCAATGCAGAGCCTCATAGATCCATCCTTTTTCTTCACAAACAATACCGGTGCGCCCCATGGCGAAAAGCTCGGGCGAATGAACTCCTTGTCAAGAAGTTCCTGAATCTGTTTCTTGAGTTCTGCCATCTCTGTCGGTGCTGATCTGTATGGCGCCTTTGAGATCGGTGGTGTACCAGGCATAAGCTCAATAGAAAATTCCACCTCTCTCACAGGTGGTAATCCAGAGACGTCATCAGGAAAAACGTCTAGAAAATCCCGGACAATTGTAACATCGGATGCTGACTGTTTGGGCGTCTCGGGAACGGATACAAGAGTAGCTAAAAATGCTCGGCACCCTCTACGAATGAGCTTCCTAGCCTGGACACAAGATATCATACGCGGTAAATTAAAATACCTGTCTGGCTCGAATAAGAATTGTTCCATCCCAGGCGGTCGGACTAGAACTGATCTCTGCTGGAAGTCAATCAAAACTCGGTTCCTCAATAGCCAGTCCATCCCTAGATTGATATCAAATTCTGGAATCTGCAGAACGATCAGATCCGCATACACAAGATTACCATGAAGTTCAAGGTCTATATCTCGGATCACAGTAGTGGCTGTCATCTCCTCTCCAGAAGGCAATGTTACGGAATACGCTATGTCTAGCCCAATTGATTTGATCTTGAGAGAATTTGCAAAGGTTTCTGAAATGAACGAATGAGTAGCCCCTGAATCTATCAGGGCTTTCGTAGCTGAACCGGCTATAAAGATTCTCCCTGAAAGATTGGAATATTATGCTAAACCCAATAGTTTTACAAGAACTATGCTTATAGACATGCAAAGGTCAAAGTTCTTCTAACCTACATTCCCGTAAATAACACTGATTAGAGCATGCAATCCTATCATAATTTCTAAGTTTAAAATATTAACCCAAAACATTAAACTTCAAATACAACTTAAGGATTTATGATACCTGTCATGAGCATCGTCTCCGGGTTAGTCTCCGCAGCATGGAGAGCAAAAACTCTGCCTTGGGTAGGCAGATTCTTCTGTGGGCAATTCTTCAATATGTGGTCAGTACTACCACATTTGTAACACTTTCCCGAACCATAGATACATGGCCCAGCATGACGATGTGAGCACCTGGCACAGACTGGATACTCCACTGTCCTCGGGACTGCTCGTCCCTGCGGTTGCTGCTGCGGCCCTCTGTTCTTGGGTGGACCGTGGAAAGGTCTCTTATTCTGATGTTGTGACTGAGGAGGACGGTGTGGTGCCTGAAATGGTCGTTTTCCAAGGCGATCGCGCTCAATATCATTCTGGTCTTGCTCTGCCACTAGAGATCTGGAAACAACAACATCATAGGTAGTAGGGCCAGCCACCCTAACATCACGGCGTATGATCGGCCGTAGACCATTCAGAAAATGCCTCAATTTAGCTCCAGCATCATTAGCAATTAGGGGTACAAAGTGACATCTCCTCTCGAACTTACGGATGAACTCCGTAACAGTCAAGTCTCCCTGCCTCAGGGTCATGAACTCCGTGGTCAACCTCGAACGCACCTCCTCAGTAAAATATTTAGAATAGAATACCTCTGTGAAGTGCTCCCACCTCAAAGTAGTCAAATCCAAAGCCACTGATGCTCCTTCCCACCATAGGCGAGCGTCTCCTCCGAATAGGTAGGTCGCACATCGAACCCTATCTCCATCTTCAAGCCCCATAAACTCGAAAATAACCTCAAGGGACTTAATCCAACCCTCGGCTGCCATAGGATCGGATGTTCATAAGAATTCCTTTGGTCGCATCTTCATGAACCGCTCATAGATAGCCTCCGGTCCCGGCTGTCTGGCTCCCACTGCATTGTTTCCCGCAAACTGTGCGAAGAACTGAGTCATCCCAGCTAGCATCTGGGCATTCATGTCTGGTGGAGGGGGTGGTGGTAAATCTCTCTCCTCGTTCTCCCTTTGTCTCTGATCCTCACCGCCCTCATGACGGCGCTCATCATCACCTCTCGGGCGTCCAACACGGCGTCTAGGAGGCATGCTGTTCCATAATTATAACCCATACGTAACCAACATGCATAATTCCACTATTTCTTTACATTTAAATAAATAATGCATAATCGTAATCTTGACGTAAAATATTTCATGCAATCATGACGAAAAAAATATTTCATGCTTTAAAATAAATGCGTAATCGTAAGACTTACAGACCGAAGACGTGACTTCATGAGCTTCTCGAGAGCAGTAGTAGTACAACCCTTTACAAGATCATAGGCTCTGATACCAACTGTAAAGGCCCGTATTTCGTATTCATAATTTTGCGGAATTATAAAAAATTTTCTAAATAAATAATTATCTTGTCCCATTTAATTAAAGTAAATATGTAAATAATTTTAACTTTAAAATAACAGCGGAAGCAAATATTGTTTTCAACCAACAATTTAAAAATAATTCAACGTAAACATTAACTTAAAAATAATCCAACGTATTAAAACTGAGTTTGAATAATAAATGGTGCATAAATTAAATCATGAGGTCCTCGGGTTTACTACTGCTGTCCCAAGATCGCTCACTGGTCTCCGTCCGCGGTCCCGACCTCATCAATACCTACAACAATCAAGTCTAGTGAGTCTAAAGACTCAACATGTATATATCGTGAATAACAAGTAAATATATCATAAAATCGCATGCAACGTAAAAATAAAGTATCGTAAAGCGTACGGTGAAAATCGTATCATGAATAATAATAACTACGTGCATATCTGAAAATTCATACGTAAAAGCTTTGCACAATAGAGCTCTGTCATAACATATCATAATTTTTCTGGTAGAGATAATGTTTCTAAGCTAGTGGCCCATAACATAGCGTAAGCGCCTGATCAGACTAAACCACAGTATACTGGGCGGTAGAGATCAATCACAGCCCTTGGACTGGATGTCCGTACCCATACATAATCATAAACCGGTCGTAAGTCACCGGGCGGAGAGGTCCTCGGTTGTTCCTACCGACTTCCAAACCCATAAGCATAAGGTGGCCACGAGACATATCGCATATATCTCAAAAATAAACATTTTATATTTTTATGCAAGTAATATAATTATAACCTTATTTTAACCAGATGAGTTAAATCGTTCCCAGGCTTGCTGTGACTTACTACTAATATATGACACATGAAACAAATCTTAACTTGACAAAATCTTAACAATAGAACCAAAAACGAGACGATTTGGACCAACAACTTGATTTTTAACCATGGCTTCGTACCAACTCGAACCAACATTAAACCGACGTTTAACCATGATTAAAAATACCCCAAACGTACTGAAAAATATGCATAATACTGTAAAACACGAAATTAGGTGAAAGGAATCGAAAAACATAAAACACTCTTTCGAGAGTCATTTGGGCACCTTTCGCCGTAAATTCTCGTACGACCTCTAAACTCGACCAAATCACAAACGGCCAAAAACATGACTTTCCTAACTCATTAAGGTACTGTCCAGTCCAAGGTCACGGGCTAAAAGCCAACCAAGAACTCAAACAAGCACCAAAACCGTGACCCATTGTTGCTGTCAAAAGTGCAGCAGTAGCAGCTTGCTTGTTTTGCTCAATTTATGAATCTCCTGGCCATTGGGGCTTGAACCACCAACCAGAGACCCTTACCAACATCCTAAGGCATGGCTTGGACCATGGCTAAGGGCTAAAAGCCAACCACAAACCGAGCCAACACCTAGGACAATGCACAGCTCAAACCGAGAGCACCCAGAAATAATGTGCTGTAGTATTCGAATGAATTTGTTGTCTTATTTCGTTCCAGTGGCTATATGATCAACCATGGAACGATCTAGACATGAGGGAGTGTTTTATGAACCATGGATATAGGTTAGAAGCCAGCCACAATCCATCCAAACACATAGAACCCGAAATCATCACCCATACCAGAAAAATGAACCATGGGACATGTGTGTGTTTTGTTTTAAAAATTCGATGGGACCATGAACCAAGCTTTGAAAGAACACCTTGGTCACGTCCTAGACATGATAAGGAAGGGTTCTAACCATGGCTACAGTCCCTAGGACAGCCATGATTCGAACTCCCATCCCAAACAACCAATTGACAGAATTTTTGACAAAATCTGCACTTAATGGAATTGTTGTTGTCCATTCTTTGTACTGAGTGTATGGACTGAAACAAATGGACTAACAACACTCTAACACCCTCTGAAGCATGCCTATATGAAGCCTTGACAGCCTGGAACCGAAGCAATCACCTGGACTCAGCAAAAAAAACTCAACCGTGAAGATAAATACCAAGGGCCGAGATGTTGTACAGAATTTTCCAAAAATTTCTTGCTGTCATTTTCATGTTCTTGCTTGAATCATACTTACATAATGGTTTAAACATATCTATAGAACTTGATTGAAGAGCAAAGAAACAATATATACATGCCTGGAATTTGTTTTGAAGAAAAACAAATCAAAACGACAATACGACGCGACGGAAGCAAGTTGGATATCTTCCTTTCTTTTCTACTTTTCTGCTGACGTTCTTTCGATTTCAGCTGCTCCTTTTCTGATGTTTTCGAAGCTTAAGGTTGTAGGAAGTGTAAGGGATGCAAGTGAATGATATAGGAGGTTTTAAAGGTGTAATAATATCCATTAAGTTGGGGGTTACAAGTCTAGGAGTTGAGGGAATTTGAAATGCTTCTTTTTGCTTCCTTGTTGCCGATTCCTTATCATCTTATTCTTCTATTTTTCTTTCATGTGCATGTTGATTTGCCAGGTATTTAGTTGAGGAGGAATTAAGGTTAATCATTGTGTTTGACTACTCATAATTTGTGAATTAAAAGTGGAAATGAATGAAAAATATCATTTAGGAGTCTTAAATGAGTTTATTCCACATTTGAATTTGTTAAAAAGAAAAGGAGGGACCGATTTCCTACAAATTTTGCATGGTAAATTATGGTTTAAACTTTGCATTTTACTTGTTGAAGGTTTTAAATACCCATTATACATTTTAGTGAATTTACACCTTAATTTAAAATGAACTCTTGTTTGACATTGCATGGTTACCAATTTAAGTATTTTAAATGTTATATTAAATTTCTTGAATACTTTATACCTAGATTAATTCATCCACATTTGTTTACATATTTTAATTTAAACTTTAATTAAATATTGAATCTAAAAGAATTTATTTACCAACTTAGCTCTAATTAATTAAATAAAATCTAAAACATTCTATTTCTTTTAATTAAATTATTCTTTGACTTAAATTTAATTTAGGAATGTCTTTCTTATTATTAATCTTATCTCTAATCTCCAAACTCCGGTCCGGCCACGCGTATTTATCTTGAAAAAATAAAAGTATACATCTATTTTTTAAAATAATAAATCACTTCATATATATATTCATAAAATTCATTTTTTTAATAGAAATTATGAATGGCTTATAAGTAATCTGATTTTCGGGTTCTACATATTAGAATTAGTCTAAGGATACAAGGGAATAGCATATTAAGTTTTATACGTTAGAATTAATTAAGTATTAAAGATACGTAAGAATGCGACATTTGTTCCAATGAGGAAAGTTCAAGGGTCTTAGGCTTGAACTATATTGTAATTGGGAAGATAATAGTTTAAGCATGTAACTTATGTTGGAAAGGTTTAAATATTTAGGTGGAAAATCGGTATTGTACATTTTGGGTTTTATGGATTAACGTACTCGAATTTAAGATGTGCAACAATGTTATATTTGGGAGGTACTTGTAAACAGTTAAGTTACGTAAGTTTGATGCTGTAAGACAAGATTCGATTAAAGGATTTTAGGCTAATATTATTATGGGGTTGAGATAAAGTTTAAATTTTGAGTGTATTATCGAGGATATGAATCAATCAGTAAATTTTGGTGCTAAAGTTTCTTAGGGTGAACTGCATAAATACAAATGCAATAGATCAATGAACATTACGGCTGCGTTTGGTTGGAAGGATAGGATAAACTAATGATTAGTATGTAAATGATAAAGAAAATGATTGTGGTAGGATTGCAATATATAGTGTAAAATAATATTATGTTTGGTAAGATTTTTAAGTGTAGGATAATTTTGAATTTTTTGATGAAAAGACAAAATTGTCCTTCCCCTTCGCGGCGGCGACGGCAGCAGTGGCGGCGGCGGACCGCGGCCGGAAACGGCAGGCGGGAGGCGGCGGTCAGAAACGGCCGGCCGAAAATTTCGACCGGCGCCGGAAATAGTCGGCAGCGGCGGCGGCGGTCGACCAGGGCTCGGCCGGCGGTACGTCGGCGGTCGGCTGGCGGCGATCGTGGCGGCGGCGGTCGGTGGCGGGAAGTGGTGGTGAGTTTGAATATAAGAGAAGGGTAAAATTGGAAAAATAGGAGGTATTAAGAATTGGATAAATAATCCTAGGGGGTGAGGAGGTATTATTTTAACCCACCTAATATAACCTAATCATTCATAGGAGGGATTGACTTGGTTAAATAATCACGCGTACCAAACAGCTGACTAGGTAGGATAAAATAATCTATCCCGGCTAATCATCCGAACCAAACGCGGCCTACGGGTACAGTATAAGAAAAGTAAGACGCAATAAAATTCGGACTGCCATTTCTAATATTGGGAAGTTTGAGAAAAGTCAGAATTCGAGGCTTGAAATAGAATAGAACTAAGTCGATCTAGGTTGCGATTCGCAAATAAGGATTGCAATAGGCAAAATAATTAGGATTGAGGAGACATAAGGACGTTTTAATACTTATTTTATCAGAGTAGCGCAGCGGAAGTGTGCAGTATTTGGATACTATAATTAAGAGTCTAAGCTTTTTGGTTTGTCGAGGATAAGCGAATTTCGGGGACGAAATTCAATTTAAGGGGGGTAAATTGTAACGTCCCGAAAATTTGAAAGTCCACGTGAACCACATGCATGCAAGTTATTAAATTTCTTTGGTATTTTATTAAATTGTTTTAAAGCATTAAATGTATGTTTATTTTATTAATTCGTGATTAATTATTTTTATGCATTTTATGCATAATCATTGCATGGTAGAATTTAATTCATGAAATTTTAAAAGTTCATGTATTAGGGTTTCTAAGTGCATTTCACGTTCGATCGAGGAACGGAGACCGAAGAATTTTCAGAAAAATTATTTCATCACACGATTTATTTTTATAAATTAATATAAGTTGTTTTTAAGGGTATTTTTCAAAATGGGATTTGATTGGGTATTTTTACCCGCATAATTTTATTTTTTAAAGTTACGCAAATTTAATCGAATCGGGGGACGTTATGAGGTTTCGGCTTATATTTTCAAAATCTTTCCAACACGAAATATTTTTCGGGAGTGCGTTTGGATTTAACGGGCCTACTTTTAAGCTCATTAAGCTTAAACATCTTTTAAAATTTTAATTAACATGATTATTGTCCACTAATCTTCTAATTAACAATATCATTAAATCCTAAGCATCTCTTTACCTACCCGTAACCCCCCATCAGCCGATCACCCCTTTTTCCATTCAAAAGCCTCTCGGTTTCATCAAATCTCAGCTGAATAATTCGGTCATCCTCCATTCTTGGAAACTTTCGACTACACCAGTCTTGGCAAAGGATAAATCCTCTCGGGTCTCCCTCTTCTTGCTTTGTTCACCAAATCATCCCCAGGCACGCTTGTTACTTTGTTTTGCTTCATACACGTCAATATTACTGTTGTGTGTGCAAACCTTCATGAAATCGTTTGATCTAGTTAAGCACATGGATAATATTTCGGTTTTTTCACCATTTCTATGCATTATATGTTATGTTATTCATATTTTCACGTTGAGTGCAAGGGGGCTGTCTCATGGCTTGCTGAATGGGTCCCTTTACTTGTGAGGTTGCTGTCCTTGGGTTGGGAACGATCTGTAGGGGGTGGGGACTAAAAACCGTGAGTTTGCAGCAAGGGGGTTTGGATGGTTTCGGTGGATCGCGCGCAAAGGGGTAAGATCGGGCTGTGCATGTGCTCAAACTCAACCCAGCCATGTTTCAGACGGTGTAGAGCCTAGTGTGTTGTTAGGAGGGAGTCATGGGAATTTGGTTGAGGGAGAAGCTCGATCTTCGGAGGCTTGGTGTGAGTTGGGAAGAAGGTGATAGTTTCGGCCGTTGTATTCACGTGTGGTGCAGCAGCTGGTTGCTTGGGTTAGGCTTAGTTAAGAAGAGTAGTTAGGTCCTAATGGTGAGTGTTATTGGCTGAACAAGTGGTGGAGTGAGAGAGGACCGAAAGAAAATATGGTTTGGGGTGACATGTGTTGAGATGAGAGCAAGGGAAGGGGATGGCCGAGGGTTGCAATTTTCTTGGAAGTTTCAGCCGTGGTTTTAGGAGCTTGAGTACACGTTTTAGGAGCTTTAATTGTATGTAAGATATGGTAAACAAATTGGGAAAAATTCGGTCAAGTTTCGAGTCGATTCGGGTTAAAATCGGGACCTCGGTCCAAGTTTTAAAACGAATCTGTAGAACCCGTAATTAGACTGCGTATAAGCCATGCATAATTCTAGTATTTTAAATTTAATTGACTTCATTGCATGAGTATTTAAGTGTTTTCTTTGAAGTTAATTATTTTATCCAGTAGCTTAGATTTTTCTCTTTTCAGTTAATTCGGTGAGGTCGGACCGGAGTTGGAGTAAAGAGATAAAATTTGCTAGTAAGAAAACATTTTCCCAAAATTTATTTAAAGATAAATAATGTGTAAATTTTTTGTAAAAGAAGGTTTAAGGAATTATTTAAATAAGTTGAGATAAGTAGTAAATTGAGTTCAATAATTAATTCCTCAATTCTTTAAAATATTTAATGAGTAGATAATACACTAAAGATTTAAAGTTCAATATTTAAGAAATATTTTCCCCTCCTCTTTTATTATAATTTTCGGCCCCTGTGATTTGATTTAAAAGTTTATTTGACAACCCATTTAATTAATAGTCTTCCCTATCCATTTTTATTGGGAAATAATTTTATCACAACAAATCTTCCATGATAATTAATTGAGCAAGATCCCACCCCACCTAGCTAGATAAAAATCGGCCATGCTCTTTTTTTTTTTTAAGATTTAATTGTGATTTTTTTTCAACTCATTCTTTATTTATCCCCTTAACTTTTCTAGATGAATTTATCCTCCCCAACTTTTAAATCACTACCAATATTTAATTAAACCAATTCTCCCTTGCACCTAGACCTTAAAATCGCCCATATACACCTCTAGTATCCCCAAGAAAAATCTTTGATATCATTCTTTTCCTTATCACTCAAACTAGTAGATATAAAGAATATTTTCCCTTCCCATTATCTTGTATCTTCCCATTTAATTTCCTAGACTCCCTCCCACTCCATAATCTGGAAAATTCCAGCCTCCTTCAGCACTGAAAACCCTGAGAGCCTAGGGTAAAAACAAGGAGGAAAAACTTGAAAGAAAACAAGAGAAGCAACTCCGTCTCCTCCGCGCCGAGTCGTCGTATTCTTTCGTTTTTCATTCAAACGAAATCAAAGGCATGTCTATATTCCTTTCAAACCTCAATCAAGTCCTATTATCATTTATTTAACATTACATGATCATCTTTTATGTGCAAAAACCGAAACATGGCAAAAAAAATTTTCAGAAAAACCAAAACAAGCAGATTTCGGTTTCATGACAAGCTTCACGGTTTCATTGGTTTTGTGAGTTTCAGGTATTGGTTCGGTTTCAGGCTCCCAAGGCTACATCTAGACATATTCTAGGATGGATTAGGACCACTTTGGTCCATTATTTCAGCCCCATGCATGAGAGAAACCGAAGATGACTGCAACTCACCATCGTTGCCATTTTTGTGCTTCGAAAATTCTGTGTGTGCTGTCAAAGGAAAAGGATCTGATCTTGGCTGCCCTAAGGGCCTTTAGTCATGGTTAGATCGCTTCCCTAGCATGTCTAAGACGTGACTAAGTCGCCCTTTTGGTGGCTTGGTCCACGGTGATTCGGTTTTCAATTAAAATGCAAGAACAGCCCTGCACCCCCTTCGACCCCTTCATTTGACAGCATGTGTTGTTTCAAGTTTTGTGGAATGGTATGGATCTTGGTTGGCCTATGGCCCTTAGCCACGGTTCATACCCTACCACTGGATGTCTAGATCATCCCATGGTCAATCAAATGGCCACTGGAACGAGTCGAGACAGCAAGCAAAGCAAAACACCCCTCACGCGTGCAAAGGTGCTCTCGGGTGGAACTTTTCTGATGTTGCTGGAATAATTCGAATTGTGGCTGGCCTAGGGCCCTTAGCCATGGTTCAAATAATTCCTTGGGATGTTGGTAAGAGTCTCTGGTCGGTGGTTCACGCCCCCAATGGCCGGTAGTCTCGAAAACAACACAAGACACGCGATTGCACAGCTGCTGGAATTTGACAGCAACTTGCTGTGATGGTTCGGAGGCTCGTTCTAGTTCTTGGTTGGCTTTAGCCTATGGCCTTAGACTGGACAGTGCCTCATTGAGTTAGGAAAGCTACGGTTTTGGCCGTTTGTGATTCGGATCATTTTTGAAGTCGTACGAGAATTTACGGTGCGATGTGCCAAATTTACTTTCGAAAGAGCATTTCATGTTTTGGCCTCCATTTCACCTAAATTTCGACCCTCATCTTTTTAGGAGCATAAATTCATAATTTTAAGCGTATTTTAATCATGACGTTACATTGGTTCAGTGTTGGTTCACGTTGGTTCGGAGTCATGATTAAATACGAAGTCGTTAGTAGTAATTGTCGCATTTTCACACTTAATTGCATAGTTTGGTCAAGAAAAATCTATTGCATATTTTTTTCATGGCATATTTAGGTCGCAGCGAGCCTGGGGACGATCCAATCCAGTTGGTAAAATAGTACAGGATTTTTCATTATGCCATTTAATTATATTACGTGCATAAAAATAGAAAATACTTATTTTTGAGATTTATGCGATATTGCTTGTGGTCAATTCACTATTATGGGAGCATTATTTTACCCGGTCGCCAGTGACCGATCAGTTCAGTTTGGTACCACCCGGTCTCCAGTGACCGGTCAGTTCAGTTCAGTTTGATACTCCCCGGTAGCCAGTTACCGATCAGTTCAGTTCAGTGCAGGGACCACATGCGTAGACCATAATCTCAACCGAAAATTATTATCAGTCATTTCAGTACAGGGCTCCAAGGAGCAAACATTTTTACTATGATATTTAATTCAGTCATGCACGTATTATAATTGCTCAGTACAAGTTATTTTCAGAATGCCTCATGACATGATATTTTATCCATGCAAATTATATTTTACTCGTTACCTACGATATATGCATGCTGAGTCTTTAGGCTCACTAGACTTGATTGTTGTAGGTACCGATGAGGTCAGGGCCGAGGGCGGGGACCTGTGAGCCAGCTTGGGTCGGCAGTAGTGGCACCCGAGGACCTCAGTTCAGCATTTATTATTTTATTACTCAAACAATTTTTATCAGTTGTTGGATATTCTTAAATTGGTATTTCGCAAACAAATATTTTCTTCCGCTGCCATTTTGACTATCAAACTTTGTTTATCGGTTTAATTATGAATGAGGCATTTTAATTATTTAAAAAGAAAATTTTTAATTTTCCTCAAATTTTCAAGCAAGGATTTTCGGGCCTTCACAGTTGGTATTAGAGCCGATGTTCTTGTAAAGGGTTACACTACTACTGACCACAAGAAGCTCACGAAGTCACGTCTTCGGTCTGTAAGTTTTACTTTTCAGCATTTTATTTAAAACATGAATTATTTTAACAGCATGCTTCCATGAAATAGTTTACGATCAGATTTTCAGTATTTCAGTGTTCATTTAAAATAAATTTTTGAATTATGCATGTTAGTTACGTATGGGTTATGTTTGGAACAGTATGCCTCCTAGACGTCAGGTAGGACGCCCGAGAGGGGGTGGTGTGCACCGTCATGAAAACGGGTTTGATCAGAGACAAGAGAGGCAGGCACCTCCTCCTCTTCCTCCTCCTCCTCCTCCTCCACCTCCACCTGACATGAATGCCCAGATGCTAGCTGGGATGACGCAGTTCTTCGCACAGTTTGCGGGGAACAATGCCGCAGCCGCAGCCGCAGCCAGGCCGACAGGGCCCGAGGCTGTTTATGAGAGGTTTATGAAGATGCGTCTGAAGGAGTTTTCTGGGACGTCTGACCCCATGATTGCCGAGGGATGGATCAAATCCCTCGAGGTTATCTTCGAGTTCATGGAGCTTGGAGATGCAGACAGAGTCCGATGTGCCACCTACTTATTCAGTGGAGATGCCCGCTTATGGTGGGAAGGAGCAGCAGTAGCCCTGAACTTGGCTACACTTACTTGGATACGCTTTACTGAGGTTTTCTACTCCAAATATTTTGCCGAGGAAGTGCGTACCAGGTTGACCACTGAGTTCATGAGCCTGAGACAGGGTGATATGACGGTTACGGAGTTCATCCGTAAGTTCGAGAGGGGCTGTCATTTTGTGCCCCTGATAGCGAATGATGCTAGAGCCAAGATGATGCATTTCCTGGTGGGTCTACGGCCGATCTTGCGCCGTGATGTTAGGGTGTCTGACCCTACTACTTATGAGATTGCAGTCTCCAAAGCCCTAGCCGCAGAGCAGGATCTGCGGGATATCGAGAGGGATCGCCAGGGCAAGCGCCCAGCCCAGGTACCACACCGCCCTCCTCCTCATCAGCATCAGCAGCAAAACAAGAGGCCATTTCATGGGCCGCCTAGAAGCAGAGGCCAGCAGCAGCAGCGGGGACGCCCCAGCCCCGAAGACTTTTGAGCACCCAGTCTGTCCCAGGTGCTCACGCCGCCATCCTGGAGCATGTATGTCTGGCTCAGGAAAGTGTTTTAAGTGTGGCAGTCCAGACCACATGTTGCTACAGTGCCCTCAGAGGAATTTGCCTACCCAAGGCAGAGTTTTTGCTCTCCATGCCACGGAAACAAACCCGGAGACTATGTTGTTGACAGGTACCTTTAAGCTTTAAGTTATTATTTGAATTTCCGTGTTTTGGGAATCGGGATTAAGATTTGAACTTAGAACCATGATAGGATTGCATGCTCTACTCAGTATTATTTTGGAGATTTAAGTTAGAAGAACTTTGACCTTTGCATGTCTATAAGTTTAGTTCTTGTAGCTATTGGATTCAACTTAGAGTTCTGATCTTTCAGGGAGAATTTTTATATCTGGTTCCGCTACCAAGGCCTTGATAGATTCAGGGGCCACTCACTCGTTTATTTCGGAGGTCTTTGCAAACTTTCTCAAGATCAAGACCATTGAGCTAGATATAGCCTTTTCAGTAGTGTTCCCGTCAGGCGAGGAGATGACAGCTACCAATGTTATCCGAGATATAGACCTTGAGCTGCACGGTAATCTTGTTTATGCGGATCTGATTGTGCTACCGATGCCAGAATTTGACATCATCCTAGGGATGGACTGGCTATTGAGGAACAGAGTGTTGATAGAGTTCCAGCGGAGATCTGTTCTTGTCCGACCGCCTGGAATGGAGCAGTTCTTATTTGAGCCGGGCAGGTACTTTCCTTTACCGCGCATTATTCCTTATGTTCAGGCCAGGAAGCTCATGCATAGAGGGTGTCGGGCATTTCTAGCGACCTTTTTATCTGTCCCCGAGGAACCCAGCCAATCAGCCTCAGATGTTCCGATTGTCAGAGATTTCTTAGACGTTTTTTCCGAAGACGTCTCTGGTATGCCACCCGAGAGAGAGGTGGAGTTTTCCATTGAGCTTATGACAGGTACGGCTCCGATATCCAAAGCGCCGTACCGACTAGCACCGACAGAGATGGCAGAGCTTAAGAAGCAGATTCAGGAACTTCTCGACAAGGAGTTCATTCGCCCGAGCTTTTCACCTTGGGGCGCGCCAGTCTTATTTTTAAAGAAGAAGGATGGCTCTTTGAGGCTTTGCATTGACTACCGGGAGTTGAACAGGGTTACAGTGAAGAACAAATACCCACTTCCGAGGATTGAGGACCTGTTTGACCAGTTGCAGGGAGCTTCGATTTTCTCCAAGATATATCTGCGTTCCGGTTATCACCAGTTAAAGGAAAGAGATGCTGATGTCTCCAAGACTGCTTTTAGGACTCGTTATGGCCACTACGAGTTCCTTGTGATGCCGTTCGGTCTGACGAATGCGCCAGCGATCTTCATGGATCTCATGAATCGCGTATTTCAGCCGTATCTCGATCAGTTTGTGATAGTATTCATAGACGACATTCTCGTCTACTCCAAGAATCAGGAGGATCACAGTAGACATCTGACCACAGTATTGCAGACCTTGCAGAAGCACAAGTTATTCGCAAAGTTCAGTAAGTGCGAATTCTGGTTAGAGAAGGTGGCGTTCTTAGGCCACATCGTTTCTAGCAGTAGTATTGAGGTAGACCCAGCGAAAGTTGCAGCAGTCAGATATTGGGTTGTGCCTCAGAATGCATCTGAAATCCGCAGTTTTCTTGGGCTAGCAGGATATTACAGAAAATTCATTCAGGGATTCTCCTCCATTGTCGTTCCACTCACATCATTGAGAAAGAAGAATGTGAAGTTTGTGTGGAGCGATGAGTGCCAGAAGAGCTTCAATACTTTGAAGCAAGCTCTTATCTCAGCACCAGTTTTGGCCATGCCGTCAGGGCCCGGTGAGTTTGTCCTTTATACCGATGCTTCGAAGCTCGGTCTTGGCGCAGTATTGATGCAGCATGGGAAGGTGATAGCATATGCTTCTCGACAGCTGAAAATCCACGAGAAGAATTACCCTACCCATGATCTAGAGTTGGCCGCCGTAATTTTTGCATTGAAGATTTTGAGGCACTATTTGTATGGAGAGAAGTGCCAGATCTTTACCGACCACAAGAGCCTCAAGTATTTCTTTACGCAGAAGGAGCTGAATATGCGTCAGAGGCGTTGGTTGGAGCTTGTGAAAGACTACGACTGTGACATTAGCTACCACCCGGGTAAAGCTAATGTAGTTGCAGATGCATTGAGCAGAAAAGTCGCAGTGATGGCTCATTTGACGATTCAGAAACCTCTTCAGCTTGAGATGCAGAAGTTCGATCTAGAGTCATATCCTCAAGGTAGAGTTCCCCGTCTATCTACCTTGACGATTCAGTCTTCTCTTATTGACCGTATTCGCAGTAGTCAGCCAGCAGATGAGCAGTTGGCATAGTGGAAGAAGAGAGATGAAGCCAAGGGCAGTGTCTTGTATTCAGTCAGCGACGGTATAGTGCGATACCGGGACAGGATGTGGGTGCCTAACAGTGATACTATCCGAGCAGATATTCTATCAGAGGCCCACATGTCGCCGTACTCTATTCATCCAGGGAGTACGAAGATGTACAAGGATCTGCAGCTATTGTATTGGTGACCAGGGATGAAGAAGGATATCAGACGATTTGTATCCGAGTGTCTGACTTGCCAGTTAGTGAAGGCCGAGCATCAGAGACCAGCAGGTTTGCTCAAGCCTCTCCTTATTCCCGAGTGGAAGTGGGAGAATGTTACCATGGACTTTGTGACCGGATTGCCGAGGTCAGCCAGAGGATCGAATGCTATCTGGGTGATTGTAGATCGTCTTACCAAATCAGCACACTTCTTGCCTATTAAGACGACTTTCACCATGGTACAGTATGCGGAGTTGTATATCCGAGAGATAGTCCGACTTCATGGAATTCCAGTATCTATCGTATCTGACAGAGATCCCAGATTCACTTTCTCGTTTTGGAAGAGTTTGCATTCGACTATGCGTACGAAGTTGCTGTTTAGCACAGCTTTCCATCCGCAGAACGATGGGCAGTCAGAGCGAGTTATTCAGATTTTGGAGGATCTTCTCCGTGCTTGCGTCATTGATTTCTCTGGGAGTTGGGAGTCGAACTTGCCATTGTTAGAGTTCACGTATAACAACAGCTTCCAGTCTTCTATTGATATGGCTCCGTATGAAGCACTGTATGGCCGCAAGTGCAGATCTCCTGTTCATTGGGATGAAGTAGGAGCGAGAGCAGAGTTGGGTCCAGAGATTGTCCAGCAGGCTGCAGATGTAGTAGTCAAGATCCGTGATAGGATGAGGACTGCTCAGAGCCGACAGAAGAGTTATGCCGATCAGCGGAGGAGAGAGTTAGATTTTGCAGTGGGCGATCATGTTTTTGTGAAAGTGGCACCTATGAAGGGTGTCATGAGATTTGGGAAGAAAAGGAAGCTCAGCCCGAGATTTATTGGACCCTTTGAGATCCTTGACAGAGTTGGGACACTAGCTTATCGTGTTGATCTTCCGCCGAATCTGGCCGGAGTACACAATGTGTTCCACGTCTCCATGCTGAGAAAGTACATGGCGAACCCTTCGCATGTCCTGAACTTTGAGCCGTTGCAGCTTACTCCGAACCTATCTTATGAGGAGAGGCCAGTGCAGATCCTAGACAGGCAGGAGAAGAAGCTTCGGAACAGTTGGTTAAGCGAGTCAAAGTTAGATGGCTCAACCATTCAGAGGACGAAGCCACATGGGAGTCTGAGCCGGAGATGAGAGATCGTTACCCCGAGTTATTCGGTGAGTTCTAATTTCGAGGACGAAATTCTTTTTAAGGGGGGGAGAGTTGTAGAACCCGTAATTAGACTGCGTATAAGCCATGCATAATTCTAGTATTTTAAATTTAATTGACTTCATTGCATGAGTATTTAAATGTTTTCTTTGAAGTTAATTATTTTATCCAGTAGATTAGATTTTTCTCTTTTCAGTTAATTCGGTGAGGCCGGACCGGTGTTGGAGTAAAGAGATAAAATTTACTAGTAAGAAAACATTTTCCCAAAATTTATTTAAAGATAAATAATGAGTAAATTTATTGTAAAAGAAGGTTTAAGGAATTATTTAAATAAGTTGAGATAAGTAGTAAATTGAGTTCAATAATTAATTCCTCAATTCTTTAAAATATTTAATGAGTAGATAATACACTAAAGATTTAAAGTTCAATATTTAAGAAATATTTTTCCCTCCTCTTTTATATAATTTTCGGCCCCAATGATTTGATTTAAAAGTTTATTTGACAACCCATTTAATTAATAGTCTTCCCTATCCATTTTTATTGGGAAATAGTTTTATCACAACAAATCTTCCATGATAATTAATTGAGCAAGATCCCACCCCACCTAGCTAGATAAAAATCGGCCATGCTCTTTTTTTTTTTAAGATTTAATTGTGATTTTTTTTCAACTCATTCTTTATTTATCCCCTTAACTTTTCTAGATGGATTTATCCTCCCCAACTTTTAAATCACTACCAAGATTTAATTAAACCAATTCTCCCTTGCACCTAGACCTTAAAATCGCCCATATACACCTCTAGTATCCCCCAGAAAAATCTTTTATATCATTCTTTTCCTTATCACTCAAACTAGTAGATAGAAAAAATATTTTCCCTTCCCTTTATCTTGTATCTTCCCATTTAATTTCCTAGACTCCCTCCCACTCCATAATCTGGAAAATTCCAGCCTCCTTCAGCACTGAAAACCGTGAGAGCCTAGGGTAAAAACAAGGAGGAAAAACTTGAAAGAAAACAAGAGAAGCAACTCCGTCTCCTCCGCGCCGAGTCGTCGTATTCTTTCGTTTTTCATTCAAACGAAATCAAAGGCATGTCTATATTTTTTTCAAACCTCAATCAAGTCCTATTATCATTTATTTAACATTACATGATCATCTTTTATGTGCAAAAACCGAAACATGGCAAAAAAAAATTTCAGAAAAACCAAAACATGCAGATTTCGGTTTCATGACAAGCTTCACGGTTTCATTGGTTTTGTGAGTTTCAGGTATTGGTTCGGTTCCAGGCTCCCAAGGCTACATCTAGACATATTCGAGGATGGATTAGGACCACTTTGGTCCATTATTTCAGCCCCATGAATGAGAGAAACCGAAGATGACAGCAACTCACCATCGTTGCCATTTTTGTGCTTCGAAAATTCTGTGTGTGCTGTCAAAGGAAAAGGATCTGATCTTGGCTGCCCTAAGGGCCTTTAGCCATGGTTAGATCGCTTCCCTAGCATGTCTAAGACGTGGCTAAGTCGCCTTTTTGGTGGCTTGGTCCACGGTGAATCGGTTTTCAATTAAAATGCAAGAACAGCCCTGCACCCCCTTCGACCCCTTCATTTGACAGCATGTGTTGTTTCAAGTTTTGTGGAATGGTATGGATCTTGGTTGGCCTATGGCCCTTAGCCACGGTTCATACCCTACCACTGGATGTCTAGATCGTCCCATGGTCAATCAAATGGCCACTGGAACGAGTCTAGACAGCAAGCAAAGAAAAACACCCCTCACGCGCGCAAAGGTGCTCTCGGGTGGAACTTTTCTGATGTTGCTGGAATAATTCGAATTGTGGCTGGCCTAGGGCCCTTAGCCATGGTTTAAATAATTCTTTGGAATGTTGGTAAGAGTCTCTGATCGGTGGTTCACGCCCCCAATGGCCGGTAGTCTCGAAAACAACACAAGACACGCGATTGCACAGCTGCTGGAATTTGACAGCAACTTGCTGTGACGGTTCGGAGGCTCGTTCGAGTTCTTGGTTGGCTTTTAGCCTATGGCCTTGGACTGGACAGTGCCTCATCGAGTTAGGAAGGACACGGTTTTGGCCGTTTGTGATTCGGATCATTTTTGAAGTCGTACGAGAATTTACGGTGCGATGTGCCAAATTGACTCTCGAAAGAGCATTTCATGTTTTGGCCTCCATTTCACCTAAATTTCGACCCTCATCATTTTAGGAGCATAAATTCATAATTTTAAGCGTATTTTAATCATGACGTTACGTTGGTTCAGTGTTGGTTCGCGTTGGTTCGGAGTCATGATTAAATACGAAGTCGTTAGTAGTAATTGTCGCATTTTCACACTTAATTGCATAGTTTGGTCAAGAAAAATCTATTGCATATTTTTTTCATGGCATATTTAGGTCGCAGCGAGCCTGGGGACGATCCAATCCAGTTGGTAAAATAGTACAGGATTTTTCATTATGCCATTTAATTATATTACGTGCATAAAAATAGAAAATACTTATTTTTGAGATTTATGCGATATTGCTTGTGGTCAATTCACTATTATGGAAGCATTATTTTACCCGGTCGCCAGTGACCGATCAGTTCAGTTTGGTACCACCCGGTCTCCAGTGACCGATCAGTTCAGCTCAGTTTGATACTCCCCGGTAGCCAGTTACCGATCAGTTCAGTTCAGTGCAGGGACCACATGCGTAGACCATAATCTCAACCGAAAATTATTATCAGTCATTTCAGTACAGGGCTCCAAGGAGCAAACATTTTTACTATGATATTTAATTCAGTCATGCACGTATTATAATTGCTCAGTACAAGTTATTTTCAGAATGCCTCATGACATGATATTTTATCCATGCAAATTATATTTTACTCGTTACCTACGATATATGCATGCTGAGTCTTTAGGCTCACTAGACTTGATTGTTGTAGGTACCGATGAGGTCAGGGCCGAGGGCGGGGACCAGTGAGCCAGCTTGGGTCGGCAGTAGTGGCACCCGAGGACCTCAGTTCAGCATTTATTATTTTATTCCTCAAACAACTTTTATCAGTTGTTGGATATTCTTAAATTGGTATTTCGCAAACAAATATTTTCTTCCGCTGCCATTTTGACTATCAAACTTTGTTTATCGGTTTAATTATGAATGAGGCATTTTAATTATTTAAAAAGAAAATTTTTAATTTTCCTCAAATTTTCAAGCAAGGATTTTCGGGCCTTCACAGAATCGGCTAAGTTCTGATTTTTGCTCGAATTTACGTCTAGGAATGCTTATAAAGATGTTTTGGGATATTTAAGGAGTTTGGTAAGCTTCAGGTCAATTTTAGAGGTCCAGGGATGAAATGATAATTTTCGGGTTTCCAAGGGCAAAATGGTCATTTTGCACCCGGGTTGAGATTTTGGTCCTGGCAGCGACCTGAGCACAAATTTATGATATGTTTATGCATCATGATCACTATTTTTAAGATTTTATGAAGATATACGTTGCATGTTTGGATTTAAGAAAAATTGCATTGGTGCATAATTTTTATAAGTGATGAAAATGATAATGTTATGGATGACAGGAATTAGTTGTGGCTATCGAAGTATATGTAAATGTTTAAGACGTATATGTAAATGCTGATGATAAGGCCTAGGCACAGGGGATGGGTGATTCTTTCACTGATGTCCGACAGCCGCCGGGTACCGCGGTTCTATGTATGATGGATCCATCGTAAATGATGATGTACGATAGTCACCTCTAATGAACTGAATTCACCAATGATAAATGATAAATGATGAATGATGAATGATAAATGATAAACGATGAATGACGAACGATGATTAATGATGAGCTGTTTTGACACGTCATGATTTTACACGACACGTTTATGTTACTTTTTTTTTAAGTTCATGAAAGGTATGTTGAGTAAGGTATTTTTCACTGTTGTGGGCTATGTATATGTATTTGCTATTAACGGTGCAGGTGTGTTGAGTCTTTAGACTCACTAGGCGTGTATGATGCAGGTGAGCTTAATAATGAGGGGACTGGAGGTGTCGAGCTCTGAGTAGGCAGACCTGGTGTGGTGACACGACCCGAGGACCACATGTTTTCGGCATTATGTTTTATGAGATTTGAAAGGAGATGAACATTTTATGTACGCTGAGAATATTACGTTTTTTACTCCGTACGTTTACGTTTGATGTTGGTCATTTTTAACTTTGAGATTTTTATTGTCAAATAAAGACGATTATTTTAAATGTTATTTTGTAATGGCGAGCTTTTTTTTTTTTAAAAAAAAAAACAATTCCGCACTTTTAAAACTGTAGACTTTTCAGTTGGTATCAGAGCAAGGGTCCTGTATAGGGTTGTGCCACCGCGAGCTTCTGCCGCTCAGTCTTCAAGCCTCAAGTCTGTAAGCTATATGATTTAAATGTTTTTAATGTTATCATCGGCATGTTTACATGATATATGCTTTAGAGTACATATATATCTATCGTTATGTTTTGAGATTAGATGTTTCAAAATTTTTATGCATATTACGACATGAGTTGAGGAATCATATGATTTTCATGTATGCTGGCTTGTGGTGGAATTGGACATGAATAAGAATTTTGCTTTTGGACATTAGGAAAGGTCGGAAATGAATTGTCTATATTGATTTTTGGTTAGTAGTACTGATGTTCTACCTTTTGGATCATAAGTTAATCTTGAAGATTATGAATGCTCTTGGGGGAAGGCAGGGTTTTTAAGAAAATATTGATGGTTCGTGGTTGCCAGTTGAATTAATTTTTAAGGATTCCATGTAAGGAATAATGATTCGAAGACTACGACGATTTTTGAAAATATAAAAACGTAGAATTTATGTAGGATACATGCTCTACCTATTTGGACTTAAGGATTGAATTGAGAATTTTAAGGAGCTAGTTGTAATAACCAATAATTTGAGGACCTAAGTGCAAAATAAAATTATAAGGGACTATTATTGAATTTACCAAATTTGTGGGATTAAATTTTGAGTTTCGAGAAATTTAAGGTTTAATGAGGCAAAAATCGAAAATTTAATGGGGAAAAAAAATGTAAATTTCTAAGCGTTGTAGGGCCAAAATGGTAATTTTCGAGAACTTTAAGGGCCAAATTGCAAATTCAAAAATTTTTGAGGATTAAATTCGAACTTGGAGAAACACTTGGGTTAAATCAGTAATTTTTCAAGGTCATGGGAATTGATTTTGGGTTTAATAAACTTAAAATTATTGAACTATATGTTTCGAGGAACCTATCAATGGAATTAGGAGTGCCAAGGACTTATAGGTAATTGTGGAATTTTTTAGATTTGGGACAAATTGGATAATATTCGAGGAAAGTAAGAATTAATTTTACAATTTTTAAGAAATTTGGGAACTTATTTAGCTATAAGTGAGAATCGAATGGTTTAAATGATAGGAAATTTTCATGACTTAGGTTTGAAGGGATATTTAGAACCTTGAAACATCTGGGTTATGATAGTATAAAGGGCATTGTAGGATGAATCAATATGGGCTTCAAAATCTAAGTGTTAGTAAATAATGTTGTGACAAATTAAGAATTTAAATTGATGACAATTTAAGGTGAAGTTGATCAGTTAGTTAAGTTAAAACAGTAAACATGTAGCCAACAAAATTTTGGGAACTTAAATTTGATGTATCATAATTTTTAATCGTGATCTTAAGAGTTAAAATTATACCTTTGTTGGAATTTAATTTTTCTAGAAAGTTGGATGTGATTGATGGTTAAAATATTTGATAGACGCATGTAAGAGGTGAGGTAGACACCTTGTCTTGAGGAATTTTGAAAGTCATTAAGAAACTTGAGGCTAAGCGGATATGTGTATTGGAATTATTTTATCCAATGCTATTTGGATTAGGTAAGTTTGAATTTCAAATTTATGGTATATCCGTTCGTACGAAAAGTTTGGGTGAAATACAAACAAAAGAAAAATAGTTGTGTTCAATATAAGTTATCAATGAATGAATATTAAGATTTTTATCGAGTAGGAAATCTAAAATCTTGATATGGGGATTTTAGAATTTTATGGGTTATAAGTGAAATTGAGTTATTATGTAAAGGCCCGTATTTCGTATTCATAATTTTGCGGAATTATAAAAAAATTTCTAAATAAATAATTATCTTGTCTCATTTAATTAAAGTAAATATGTAAATAATTTTAACTTTAAAATAACAGCGGAAGCAAATATTGTTTTCAACCAACAATTTAAAATAACTCAACGTAAACATTAACTTAAAAATAATCCAACGTATTAAAACTGAGTTTGAATAATAAATGGTGCATAAATTAAATCATAAGGTCCTCGGGTTTACTACTGCTGTCCCAAGATCGCTCACTGGTCTCCGTCCGCGGTCCCGACCTCATCAATACCTACAACAATCAAGTCTAGTGAGTCTAAAGACTCAACATGTATATATCGTGAATAACAAGTAAATATATCATAAAATCGCATGCAACGTAAAAATAAAGTATCGTAAAGCATACGGTGAAAATCGTATTATGAATAATTATAGCTACGTGCATATCTGAAAATTCATACGTAAAAGCTTTGCTCAATAGAGCTCTGTCATAACATATCATAATTTTTCTGGTAGAGATAATATTTCTAAGCTAGTGGCCCATAACATAGCGTAAGCGCCTGATCAGACTAAACCACAGTATACTGGGCGGTAGAGATCAATCACAGCCCTTGGACTGGATGTCCGTACCCATACATAATCATAAACCGGTCGTAAGTCACCGGGCGGAGAGGTCCTCGGTTGTTCCTACCGACTTCCAAACCCATAAGGATAAGCTGGCCACGAGACATATCGCATATATCTCAAAAATAAACATTTTATATTTTTATGCACGTAATATAATTATAACCTTATTTTTACCAGATGAGTTAAATCGTTCTCAGGCTTGCTGTGACTTACTACTAATATGTGACACATGAAACAAATCTTAACTTGACAAAATCTTAACAATAGAACCGAAAACGAGACGATTTGGACCAACAACTTGATTTTTAACCATGGCTTCGTACCAACTCGAACCAACATTAAACCGACGTTTAACCATGATTAAAAATACCCCAAACGTGATGAAAAATATGCATAATACTGTAAAACACGAAATTAGGTGAAAGGAATCGGAAAACATAAAACACTCTTTCGAGAGTCATTTGGGCACCTTTCGCCGTAAATTCTCGTACGACCTCTAAACTCGACCAAATCACGAACGGCCAAAAACATGACTTTCCTAACTCATTAAGGTACTGTCCAGTCCAAGGTCACGGGCTAAAAGCCAACCAAGAACTCAAACAAGCACCAAAACCGTGACCCATTGTTGCTGTCAAAAGTGCAGTAGTAGCAGCTTGCTTGTTTTGCTCAATTTATGAATCTCCTGGCCATTGGGGCTTGAACCACCAACCAGAGACCCTTACCAACATCCTAAGGCATGGCTTGGACCATGGCTAAGGGCTAAAAGCCAACCAAAAACCGAGCTAACAGCTAGGACAATGCACATCTCAAACCGAGAGCACCCAGAAATTCTGTGCTGTAGTATTCGAATGAATTTGTTGTCTTATTTCGTTCCAGTGGCTATATGATCAACCATGGAATGATCTAGACATGAGGGAGTGTTTTATGAACCATGGCTATAGGTTAGAAGCCAGCCACAATCCATCCAAACACATAGAACCCGAAATCATCACCCATACCAGAAAAATGAACCATGGGACATGTGTGTGTTTTGTTTTAAAAATTCGATGGGACCATGAACCAAGCTTTGAAAGAACACCTTGGTCACGTCCTAGACATGATAAGGAAGGGTTCTAACCATGGCTACAGTCCCTAGGACAGCCATGATTCGAACTCCCATCCCAAACAACCAATTGACAGAATTTTTGACAAAATCTGCACTTAATGGAATTGTTGCTGTCCATTCTTTGTACTGAGTGTATGGACTGAAACAAATGGACTAACAACACTCTAACACCCTCTGAAGCATGCCTATATGAAGCCTTGACAGCCTGGAACCGAAGCAATCACCTGGACTCAGCAAAATAAACTCAACCGTGAAGATAAATACCAAGGGCCGAGATGTTGTACAGAATTTTCCAAAAATTTCTTGCTGTCATTTTCATGTTCTTGCTTGAATCATACTTACATAATGGTTTAAACATATCTATAGAACTTGATTGAAGAGCAAAGAAACAATATATACATGCCTGGAATTTGTTTTGAAGAAAAACAAATCAAAACGACAATACGACGCGATGGAACCGAGTTGGATATCTTCCTTTCTTTTCTACTTTTCTGCTGATGTTCCTTCGATTTCAGCTGCTGTTTTTCTGATTTTTTCGAAGCTTAAGGTTGTAGGAAGTGTAAGGGATGCAAGTGAATGATATAGGAGGTTTTAAAGGTGTAATAATATCCATTAAGTTGGGGGTTACAAGTCTAGGAGTTGAGGGAATTTGAAATGCTTCTTTTTGCTTCCTTGTTGCCGATTCCTTATCATCTTATTCTTCTATTTTTCTTTCATGTGCATGTTGATTTGCTAGGTATTTAGTTGAGGAGGAATTAAGGTTAATCATTGTGTTTGACTACTCATAATTTGTGAATTAAAAGTGGAAATGAATGAAAAATATCATTTAGGAGTGACTTAAATGAGTTTATTCCACATTTGAATTTGTTAAAAAGAAAAGGAGGTACCGATTTCCTACAAATTTTGCATGGTAATTTATGGTTTAAACTTTGCATTTTACTTGTTGAAGGTTTTAAATACCCATTATACATTTTAGTGAATTTACACCTTAATTTAAAATGAACTCTTGTTTGACATTGCATGGTTACCAATTTAAGTATTTAAATGTTATATTAAATTTCTTGAATACTTTATACCTAGATTAATTCATCCACATTTGTTTACATATTTTAATTTAAGCTTTAATTAAATATTGAATTTAAAAGAATTTATTTACCAACTTAGCTCTAATTAATTAAATAAAATCTAAAACATTCTATTTCTTTTAATTAAATTATTCTTTGACTTAAATTTAATTTAGGAATGTCTTTCTTATTATTAATCTTATCTCTAATCTCCAAACTCCGGTCCGGCCACGCGTATTTATCTTGAAAAAATAAAACTATACATCTATTTTTTAAAATAATAAATCACTTCATATATATATTCATAAAATTCATTTTTTTTTAATAGAAATTATGCATGACTTATACGTAATCTGATTTTCGGGTTCTACAACTCTACCCCCCCTTAAAAGAATTTTCGTCCCCGAAATTGAAACTTACCGAATAACTCGGGATAACGACTCCTCATCTCCGGCTCAGATTCCCACGTAGCTTCCTCCTCCGAATGATTGAGCCACTTGACTTTCACTAGCTTGACCATTTTGTTTCGAAGCTTTTTCTCCTGTCTGTCTAAAATTTTCACTGGTCTTTCCTCATAGAACAAGTTCGGAGTGAGTTGCAACGGTTCAAAGTTCAGGACATGCGATGGATTCGCCATATACTTCCTCAACATAGAGACATGAAACACGTTGTGTACTCCGGCCAGATTTGGCGGAAGAGCAACACGATAAGCTAATGTCCCAACTCTGTCGAGGATCTCAAATGGTCCAATGAATCTCGAACTGAGCTTTCCCTTCTTTCCGAACCGCATGACACCTTTCATCGGTCCAATCTTCACGAAAACATGGTCACCAACAGCAAACTCCAAATCTCTCCTCCTCTGATCCGCATAACTCTTCTGTCTACTCTGAGCAGTCCTCATCCTATCAAGAATCTTGACTACTACATCTGCAGCCTGCTGCACAATCTCCGGACCCAACTCTGATCTTTCCCCCACTTCATCCCAATGAATAGGAGATCTACACTTGCGGCCGTACAGTGCTTCGTATGGAGCCATACCGATAGACGACTGAAAACTGTTGTTATAGGTAAACTCCACCAACGGTAGCTTTGATTCCCAACTCCCGGAGAAATCAAGGACACATGCACGGAGGAGATCCTCCACAATCTGGATAACTCTCTCGGATTGACCATCTGTCTGTGGGTGAAAAGCTGTGCTAAACAACAACTTCGTACCCATAGCTGAGTGTAGACTCTTCCAAAATGATGAAGTGAATCTAGGATCTCGGTCAGACACTATAGAAACGGGAATGCCATGAAGTCTAACGATCTCCCGGATATATAACTCTGCATACTGGATCATGGAGAAAGTAGTCTTAATAGGCAAGAAATGAGCTGACTTCGTAAGACGATCAACAATCACCCATATAGCATTCGACCCTCTGACTGACTTCGGCAAACCGACAACGAAATCCATGGTGACATTCTCCCACTTCCACTCGGGAATAGGAAGAGGCTTGAGCAAACCTGCTGGTCTCTGATGTTCCGCTTTCACTAGCTGACACGTCAGACACTCGGATACAAATCGTCTGATATCCCTCTTCATTCCTGGCCACCAATATAATAACTGCAGGTCTTTGTACATCTTCGTACTCCCTGGATGTTTGGAGTACGGCAACATATGGGCCTCAGATAAGATATCTGTTCGAATAGAATCGCTGCTAGGAACCCATATTCTGTCTCGATATCTCACAATACCGTCTCTAACTGTGTACAGGATACTACCCTTGGCTTCATCTCTCTGTCTCCACTTAGCCAACTGCTTGTCTGCTAACTGTCCACTGTGAATACGGTCTAGAAGAGAAGACTGAATCGTCAAAGTAGATAGACGAGGAACTCTACCTCGAGGATATGTCTCTAGATCAAACCTCTGCATCTCAGACTGAAGAGGTCTCGAAACCACTAAATGAGCCATCCCTGCGACTTTCCTGCTCAACGCGTCTGCAACTACATTAGCTCTGCCAGGATGATAGCTAATGTCACAGTCGTAGTCCTTAACTAACTCCAACCAACGCCTCTGCCGCATATTCAACTCTTTCTGTGTAAAGAAGTATTTGAGACTTTTGTGGTCGGTAAAGATCTGACACTTCTCTCCGTACAAATAGTGTCTCCAAATCTTCAATGCAAATACTACAGCTGCCAACTCTAGGTCATGAGTAGGATAATTCTTCTCATGAATCTTCAACTGCCGAGAAGCATATGCTATCACCTTCCCATGCTGCATCAATACCGCGCCTAACCCGAGTTTTGAAGCATCGGTATAAAGAACAAAGTCTCCGGGTCCTGAAGGCATGGCCAATACTGGGGCTGAAATAAGAGCTTGCTTCAATGTGTCGAAGCTCTTCTGACATTCCTCGCTCCACACATACTTAACATTCTTTTTCGTCAATGATGTGAGTGGAACTGCGATGGAGGAAAATCCCCGAATAAACTTCCGATAGTATCCTGCTAGTCCAAGAAAACTACGGATCTCTGATGCATTTTGCGGCACAACCTAATCCCTGACTGCTGCAACTTTCGCCGGGTCTACCTCGATACCACTGCTAGAAATGACGTGGCCTAAGAATGCCACTTTCTCTAACCAGAACTCGCATTTGCTGAACTTCGCGAATAGTTTGTGCTTTTGTAAGGTCTGCAGTACTGTGGTCAGATGTCTGCTGTGATCCTCTTGATTCTTTGAGTAGATGAGAATATCATCTATGAATACTATCACGAACTGATCAAGATATGGCTGGAATACGCGATTCATGAGATCCATGAAGATCGCTGGCGCATTCGTTAAACCGAAGGGCATCACAAGAAACTCGAAGTGGCCATAACGAGTCCTGAAAGCAGTTTTTGGGAACGTCGGCATCTTTCACTCTCAGCTGATGATAACCAGAACGCAAATCAATCTTGGAGAATACCGAAGCTCCCTCCAATTGATCAAATAAATCCTCTATCCTCGGGAGTGGGTATTTGTTCTTCACTGTAACGCTGTTCAACTCCCGGTAATCAATGCAGAGCCTCATAGATCCATCCTTTTTCTTCACAAACAATACCGGTGCGCCCCATGGCGAAAAGCTCGGGCGAATGAACTCCTTGTCAAGAAGTTCCTGAATCTGTTTCTTGAGTTCTGCCATCTCTGTCGGTGCTGATCTGTATGGCGCCTTTGAGATCGGTGGTGTACCAGGCATAAGCTCAATAGAAAATTCCACCTCTCTCACAGGTGGTAATCCAGAGACGTCATCAGGAAAAACGTCTAGAAAATCCCGGACAATTGTAACATCGGATGCTGACTGTTTGGGCGTCTCGGGAACGGATACAAGAGTAGCTAAAAATGCTCGGCACCCTCTACGAATGAGCTTCCTAGCCTGGACACAAGATATCATACGCGGTAAATTAAAATACCTGTCTGGCTCGAATAGAATTGTTCCATCCCAGGCGGTCGGACTAGAACTGATCTCTGCTGGAAGTCAATCAAAACTCGGTTCCTCAATAGCCAGTCCATCCCTAGATTGATATCAAATTCTGGAATCTGCAGAACGATCAGATCCGCATACACAAGATTACCATGAAGTTCAAGGTCTATATCTCGGATCACAGTAGTGGCTGTCATCTCCTCTCCAGAAGGCAATGTTACGGAATACGCTATGTCTAGCCCAATTAATTTGATCTTGAGAGAATTTGCAAAGGTTTCTGAAATGAACGAATGAGTAGCCCCTGAATCTATCAGGGCTTTCGTAGCTGAACCGGCTATAAAGATTCTCCCTGAAAGATTGGAATATTATGCTAAACCCAATAGTTTTACAAGAACTATGCTTATAGACATGCAAAGGTCAAAGTTCTTCTAACCTACATTCCCGTAAATAACACTGATTAGAGCATGCAATCCTATCATAATTTCTAAGTTTAAAATATTAACCCAAAACATTAAACTTCAAATACAACTTAAGGATTTATGATACCTGTCATGAGCATCGTCTCCGGGTTAGTCTCCGCAGCATGGAGAGCAAAAACTCTGCCTTGGGTAGGCAGATTCTTCTGTGGGCAATTCTTCAATATGTGGTCAGTACTACCACATTTGTAACACTTTCCCGAACCATAGATACATGGCCCAGCATGACGATGTGAGCACCTGGCACAGACTGGATACTCCACTGTCCTCGGGACTGCTCGTCCCTGCGGTTGCTGCTTGCGGCCCTCTGTTCTTGGGTGGACCGTGGAAAGGTCTCTTATTCTGATGTTGTGACTGAGGAGGACGGTGTGGTGCCTGAAATGGTCGTTTTCCAAGGCGATCGCGCTCAATATCATTCTGGTCTTGCTCTGCCACTAGAGATCTGGAAACAGCAACATCATAGGTAGTAGGGCCAGCCACCCTAACATCACGGCGTATGATCGGCCGTAGACCATTCAGAAAATGCCTCAATTTAGCTCCAGCATCATTAGCAATTAGGGGTACAAAGTGACATCTCCTCTCGAACTTACGGATGAACTCCGTAACAGTCAAGTCTCCCTGCCTCAGGGTCATGAACTCCGTGGTCAACCTCGAACGCACCTCCTCAGTAAAATATTTAGAATAGAATACCTCTGTGAAGTGCTCCCACCTCAAAGTAGTCAAATCCAAAGCCACTGATGCTCCTTCCCACCATAGGCGAGCGTCTCCTCTGAATAGGTAGGTCGCACATCGAACCCTATCTCCATCTTCAAGCCCCATAAACTCGAAAATAACCTCAAGGGACTTAATCCAACCCTCGGCTGCCATAGGATCGGATGTTCCTAAGAATTCCTTTGGTCGCATCTTCATGAACCGCTCATAGATAGCCTCCGGTCCCGGCTGTCTGGCTCCCACTGCATGTTTCCCGCAAACTGTGCGAAGAATGAGTCATCCCAGCTAGCATCTGGGCATTCATGTCTGGTGGAGGGGGTGGTGGTAAATCTCTCTCCTCGTTCTCCCTTTGTCTCTGATCCTCACCGCCCTCATGACGGCGCTCATCATCACCTCTCGGGCGTCCAACACGGCGTCTAGGAGGCATGCTGTTCCATAATTATAACCCATACGTAACCAACATGCATAATTCCACTATTTCTTTACATTTAAATAAATAATGCATAATCGTAATCTTGACGTAAAATATTTCATGCAATCATGACGAAAAAAATATTCATGCTTTAAAATAAATGCGTAATCGTAAGACTTACAGACCGAAGACGTGACTTCATGAGCTTCTCGAGAGCAGTAGTAGTACAACCCTTTACAAGATCATAGGCTCTGATACCAACTGTAAAGGCCCGTATTTCGTATTCATAATTTTGCGGAATTATAAAAATTTTCTAAATAAATAATTATCTTGTCCAATTTAATTAAAGTAAATATGTAAATAATTTTAACTTTAAAATAACAGCGGAAGCAAATATTGTTTTCAACCAACAATTTAAAATAATTCAACGTAAACATTAACTTAAAATAATCCAACGTATTAAAACTGAGTTTGAATAATAAATGGTGCATAAATTAAATCATGAGGTCCTCGGGTTTACTACTGCTGTCCCAAGATCGCTCACTGGTCTCCGTCCGCGGTCCCGACCTCATCAATACCTACAACAATCAAGTCTAGTGAGTCTAAAGACTCAACATGTATATATCGTGAATAACAAGTAAATATATCATAAAATCGCATGCAACGTAAAAATAAAGTATCGTAAAGCGTACGGTGAAAATCGTATCATGAATAATTATAACTACGTGCATATCTGAAAATTCATACGTAAAAGCTTTGCACAATAGTGCTCTGTCATAACATATCATAATTTTTCTGGTAGAGATAATGTTTCTAAGCTAGTGGCCCATAACATAGCGTAAGCGCCTGATCAGACTAAACCACAGTATACTGGGCGGTAGAGATCAATCACAGCCCTTGGACTGGATGTCCGTACCCATACATAATCATAAACCGGTCGTAAGTCACCGGGCGGAGAGGTCCTCGGTTGTTTCCTACCGACTTCCAAACCCATAAGCATAAGGTGGCCACGAGACATATCGCATATATCTCAAAAATAAACATTTTATATTTTTATGCACGTAATATAATTATAACCTTATTTTAACCAGATGAGTTAAATCGTTCCCAGGCTTGCTGTGACTTACTACTAATATATGACACATGAAACAAATCTTAACTTGACAAAATCTTAACAATAGAACCAAAAACGAGACGATTTGGACCAACAACTTGATTTTTAACCATGGCTTCGTACCAACTCGAACCAACATTAAACCGACGTTTAACCATGATTAAAAATACCCCAAACGTACTGAAAAATATGCATAATACTGTAAAACACGAAATTAGGTGAAAGGAATCGAAAAACATAAAACACTCTTTCGAGAGTCATTTGGGCACCTTTCGCCGTAAATTCTCGTACGACCTCTAAACTCGACCAAATCACAAACGGCCAAAAACATGACTTTCCTAACTCATTAAGGTACTGTCCAGTCCAAGGTCACGGGCTAAAAGCCAACCAAGAACTCAAACAAGCACCAAAACCGTGACCCATTGTTGCTGTCAAAAGTGCAGCAGTAGCAGCTTGCTTGTTTTGCTCAATTTATGAATCTCCTGGCCATTGGGGCTTGAACCACCAACCAGAGACCCTTACCAACATCCTAAGGCATGGCGTGGACCATGGCTAAGGGCTAAAAGCCAACCACAAACCGAGCCAACACATAGGACAATGCACAGCTCAAACCGAGAGCACCCAGAAATAATGTGCTGTAGTATTCGAATGAATTTGTTGTCTTATTTCGTTCCAGTGGCTATATGATCAACCATGGAACGATCTAGACATGAGGGAGTGTTTTATGAACCATGGATATAGGTTAGAAGCCAGCCACAATCCATCCAAACACATAGAACCCGAAATCATCACCCATACCAGAAAAATGAACCATGGGACATGTGTGTGTTTGTTTTAAAAATTCGATGGGACCATGAACCAAGCTTTGAAAGAACACTTGGTCACGTCCTAGACATGATAAGGAAGGGTTCTAACCATGGCTACAGTCCGTAGGACAGCCATGATTCGAACTCCCATCCAAACAACCAATTGACAGAATTTTTGACAAAATCTGCACTTAATGGAATTGTGTTGTCCATTCTTTGTACTGAGTGTATGGACTGAAACAAATGGACTAACAACACTCTAACACCCTCTGAAGCATGCCTATATGAAAGCCTTGACAGCCTGGAACCGAATCAATCACCTGGACTCAGCAAAAAAAAACTCAACCGTGAAGATAAATACCAAGGGCCGAGATGTTGTACAGAATTTTCCAAAAATTCTTGCTGTCATTTTCATGTTCTTGCTTGAATCATACTTACATAATGGTTTAAACATATCTATAGAACTTGATTGAAGAGCAAAGAAACAATATATACATGCCTGGAATTTGTTTTGAAGAAAAACAAATCAAAATGACAATACGACGCGACGGAAGCAAGTTGGATATCTTCCTTTCTTTTCTACTTTTCTGCTGACGTTCCTTCGATTTCAGCTGCTCCTTTTCTGATGTTTTCGAAGCTTAAGGTTGTAGGAAGTGTAAGGGATGCAAGTGAATGATATAGGAGGTTTAAAGGTGTAATAATATCCATTAAGTTGGGGGTTACAAGTCTAGGAGTTGAGGGATTTGAAATGCTTCTTTTTGCTTCCTTGTTGCCGATTCCTTATCATCTTATTCTTCTATTTTTCTTTCATGTGCATGTTGATTTGCAGGTATTTAGTTGAGGAGGAATTAAGGTTAATCATTGTGTTTGACTACTCATAATTTGTGAATTAAAAGTGGAAATGAATGAAAAATATCATTTAGGAGTCTTAAATGAGTTTATTCCACATTTGAATTTGTTAAAAGAAAAGGAGGGACCGATTTCCTACAAATTTTGCATGGTAAATTATGGTTTAAACTTTGCATTTTACTTGTTGAAGGTTTTAAATACCCATTATACATTTTAGTGATTTACACCTTAATTTAAAATGAACTCTTGTTTGACATTGCATGGTTACCAATTTAAGTATTTAAATGTTATATTAAATTTATTGAATACTTTATACCTAGATTAATTCATCCACATTTGTTTACATATTTTAATTTAAGCTTTAATTAAATATTGAATCTAAAAGAATTTATTTACCAACTTAGCTCTAATTAATTAAATAAAATCTAAAACATTCTATTTCTTTTAATTAAATTATTCTTTGACTTAAATTTAATTTAGGAATGTCTTTCTTATTATTAATCTTATCTCTAATCTCCAAACTCCGGTCCGGCCACGCGTATTTATCTTGAAAAATAAAAGTATACATCTATTTTTTAAAATAATAAATCACTTCATATATATATTCATAAAATTCATTTTTTTTAATAGAAATTATGCATGGCTTATAAGTAATCTGATTTTCGGGTTCTACATATTAGAATTAGTCTAAGGATACAAGGGAATAGCATATTAAGTTTTATACGTTAGAATTAATTAAGTATTAAAGATACGTAAGAATGCGACATTTGTTCCAATGAGGAAAGTTCAAGGGTCTTAGGCTTGAACTATATTGTAATTGGGAAGATAATAGTTTAAGCATGTAACTTATGTTGGAAAGGTTTAAATATTTAGGTGGAAAATCGGTATTGTACATTTTGGGTTTTATGGATTAACGTACTCGAATTTAAGATGTGCAACAATGTTATATTTGGGAGGTACTTGTAAACAGTTAAGTTACGTAAGTTTGATGCTGTAAGACAAGATTCGATTAAAAGATTTTAGGCTAATATTATTATGGGGTTGAGATAAAGTTTAAATTTTGAGTGTATTATCGAGGATATGAATCAATCAGTAAATTTTGGTGCTAAAGTTTCTTAGGGTGAACTGCATAAATACAAATGCAATAGATCAATGAACATTACGGCTGCGTTTGGTTGGAAGGATAGGATAAACTAATGATTAGTATGTAAATGATAAAGAAAATGATTGTGGTAGGATTGCAATATATAGTGTAAAATAATATTATGTTTGGTAAGATTTTTAAGTTTAGGATAATTTTGAATTTTTTGATGAAAAGACAAAATTGTCCTTCCCCTTCGCGGCGGCGACGGCAGCAGTGGCGGCGGCGGACAGCGGCCGGAAACGGCAGGCGGGAGGCGGCGGTCAGAAACGGCCGGCCGAAAATTTCGACCGGCGCCGGAAATAGTCGGCAGCGGCGGCGGCGGTCGACCAGGGCTCGGCCGCGGTAACGTTCGGCGGTCGGCTGGCGGCGATCGTGGCGGGCGGCGGTCGGTGGCGGGAAGTGGTGGTGAGTTTGAATATAAGAGAAGGTAAAATTGGAAAAATAGGAGGTATTAAGAATTGGATAAATAATCCTAGGGGGTGAGGAGGTATTATTTTAACCCACCTAATATAACCTAATCATTCATAGGAGGGATTGACTTGGTTAAATAATCACGCGTACCAAACAGCTGACTAGGTAGGATAAAATAATCTATCCCGGCTAATCATCCGAACCAACGCGGCCTACGGGTACAGTATAAGAAAAGTAAGACGCAATAAAATTCGGACTGCCATTTCTAATATTGGGAAGTTTGAGAAAAGTCAGAATTCGAGGCTTGAAATAGAATAGAACTAAGTCGATCTAGGTTGCGATTCGCAAATAAGGATTGCAATAGGCAAAATAATTAGGATTGAGGAGACCATAAGGACGTTTTAATACTTATTTTATCAGAGTAGCGCAGCGGAAGTGTGCAGTATTTGGATACTATAATTAAGAGTCTAAGCTTTTTGGTTTGTCGAGGATAAGCGAATTTCGGGGACGAAATTCAATTTAAGGGGGGTAAATTGTAACGTCCCGAAAATTTGAAAGTCCACGTGAACCACATGCATGCAAGTTATTAAATTTCTTTGGTATTTTATTAAATTGTTTTAAAGCATTAAATGTATGTTTATTTTATTAATTCGTGATTAATTATTTTTATGCATTTTATGCATAATCATTGCATGGTAGAATTTAATTCATGAAATTTTAAAAGTTCATGTATTAGGGTTTCTAAGTGCATTTCACGTTCGATCGAGGAACGGAGACCGAAGAATTTTCAGAAAAATTATTTCATCACACGATTTATTTTTATAAATTAATATAAGTTGTTTTTAAGGGTATTTTTCAAAATGGATTTGATTGGGTATTTTACCCGCATAATTTTATTTTTTAAAGTTACGCAAATTTAATCGAATCGGGGGACGTTATGAGGTTTCGGCTTATATTTTCAAAATCTTTCCAACACGAAATATTTTTCGGGAGTGCGTTTGGATTTAACGGGCCTACTTTTAAGCTCATTAAGCTTAAACATCTTTTAAAATTTTAATTAACATGATTATTGTCCACTAATCTTCTAATTAACAATATCATTAAATCCTAAGCATCTCTTTACCTACCCGTAACCCCCCATCAGCCGATCACCCCTTTTTCCATTCAAAAGCCTCTCGGTTTCATCAAATCTCAGCTGAATAATTCGGTCATCCTCCATTCTTGGAAACTTTCGACTACACCAGTCTTGGCAAAGGATAAATCCTCTCGGGTCTCCTCTTCTTGCTTTGTTCACCAAATCATCCCCAGGCACGCTTGTTACTTGTTTTGCTTCATACACGTCAATATTACTGTTGTGTGTGCAAACCTCATGAAATCGTTTGATCTAGTTAAGCACATGGATAATATTTCGGTTTTTTCACCATTTCTATGCATTATATGTTATGTTATTCATATTTTCACGTTGAGTGCAAGGGGGCTGTCTCATGGCTTGCTGAATGGGTCCCTTTACTTGTGAGGTTGCTGTCCTTGGGTTGGAACGATCTGTAGGGGGTGGGGACTAAAACCGTGAGTTTGCAGCAAGGGGGTTTGGATGGTTTCGGTGGATCGCGCGCAAAGGGGTAAGATCGGCTGTGCATGTGCTCAAACTCAACCCAGCCATGTTTCAGACGGTGTAGAGCCTAGTGTGTTGTTAGGAGGGAGTCATGGGAATTTGGTTGAGGGAGAAGCTCGATCTTCGGAGGCTTGGTGTGAGTTGGGAAGAAGGTGATAGTTTCGGCCGTTGTATTCACGTGTGGTGCAGCAGCTGGTTGCTTGGGTTAGGCTTAGTTAAGAAGAGTAGTTAGGTCCTAATGGTGAGTGTTATTGGCTGAACAAGTGGTGGAGTGAGAGAGGACCGAAAGAAAATATGGTTTGGGGTGACATGTGTTGAGATGAGAGCAAGGGAGGGGATGGCCGAGGGTTGCAATTTTCTTGGAAGTTTCAGCCGTGGTTTTAGGAGCTTGAGTACACGTTTTAGGAGCTTTAATTGTATGTAAGATATGGTAACAAATTGGGAAAAATTCGGTCAAGTTTCGAGTCGATTCGGGTTTAAAATCGGGACCTCGGTCCAAGTTTTAAAACGAATCTGTAGAACCCGTAATTAGACTTGCGTATAAGCCATGCATAATTCTAGTATTTTAAATTTAATTGACTTCATTGCATGAGTATTTAAGTGTTTTCTTTGAAGTTAATTATTTTATCCAGTAGCTTAGATTTTTCTCTTTTCAGTTAATTCGGTGAGGTCGGACCGGAGTTGGAGTAAAGAGATAAAATTTGCTAGTAAGAAAACATTTTCCCAAAATTTATTTAAAGATAAATAATGTGTAAATTTTTTGTAAAAGAAGGTTTAAGGAATTATTTAAATAAGTTGAGATAGTAGTAAATTGAGTTCAATAATTAATTCCTCAATTCTTTAAAATATTTAATGAGTAGATAATACACTAAAGATTTAAAGTTCAATATTTAAGAAATATTTTCCCCTCCTCTTTTATTATAATTTTCGGCCCCTGTGATTTGATTTAAAAGTTTATTTGACAACCCATTTAATTAATAGTCTTCCCTATCCATTTTTATTGGGAAATAATTTTATCACAACAAATCTTCCATGATAATTAATTGAGCAAGATCCCACCCCACCTAGCTAGATAAAAATCGGCCATGCTCTTTTTTTTTTTAAGATTTAATTGTGATTTTTTTTCAACTCATTCTTTATTTATCCCCTTAACTTTTCTAGATGAATTTATCCTCCCCAACTTTTAAATCACTACCAATATTTAATTAAACCAATTCTCCCTTGCACCTAGACCTTAAAATCGCCCATTACACCTCTAGTATCCCCAAGAAAAATCTTTGATATCATTCTTTTCCTTATCACTCAAACTAGTAGATATAAAGAATATTTTCCCTTCCCATTATCTTGTATCTTCCCTTTAATTTCCTAGACTCCCTCCCACTCCATAATCTGGAAAATTCCAGCCTCCTTCAGCACTGAAAACCCTGAGAGCCTAGGTGTAAAAACAAGGAGGAAAAACTTGAAGAAAACAAGAGAAGCAACTCCGTCTCCTCCGCGCCGAGTCGTCGTATTCTTCGTTTTTTCATTCAAACGAAATCAAAGGCATGTCTATATTCCTTTCAAACCTCAATCAAGTCCTATTATCATTTATTTAACATTACATGATCACTTTTATGTGCAAAAACCGAAACATGGCAAAAAAAATTTTCAGAAAAACCAAAACAAGCAGATTTCGGTTTCATGACAAGCTTCACGGTTTCATTGGTTTTGTGAGTTTCAGGTATTGGTTCGGTTTCAGGCTCCCAAGGCTACATCTAGACATATTCTAGGATGGATTAGGACCACTTTGGTCCATTATTTCAGCCCCATGCATGAGAGAAACCGAAGATGACTGCAACTCACCATCGTTGCCATTTTGTGCTTCGAAAATTCTGTGTGTGCTGTCAAAGGAAAAGGATCTGATCTTGGCTGCCCTAAGGGCCTTTAGTCATGGTTAGATCGCTTCCCTAGCATGTCTAAGACGTGACTAAGTCGCCCTTTTGGTGGCTTGGTCCACGGTGATTCGGTTTTCAATTAAAATGCAAGAACAGCCCTGCACCCCCTTCGACCCCTTCATTTGACAGCATGTGTTGTTTCAAGTTTTGTGGAATGGTATGGATCTTGGTTGGCCTATGGCCCTTAGCCACGGTTCATACCCTACCACTGGATGTCCTAGATCATCCCATGGTCAATCAAATGGCCACTGGAACGAGTCGAGACAGCAAGCAAAGCAAAACACCCCTCACGCGTGCAAAGGTGCTCTCGGGTGGAACTTTTCTGATGTTGCTGGAATAATTCGAATTGTGGCTGGCCTAGGGCCCTTAGCCATGGTTCAAATAATTCCTTGGATGTTGGTAAGAGTCTCTGGTCGGTGGTTCACGCCCCCAATGGCCGGTAGTCTCGAAAACAACACAAGACACGCGATTGCACAGCTGCTGGAATTTGACAGCAACTTGCTGTGATGGTTCGGAGGCTCGTTCTAGTTCTTGTGGTTGGCTTTAGCCTATGGCCTTAGACTGGACAGTGCCTCATTGAGTTAGGAAAGCTACGGTTTTGGCCGTTTGTGATTCGGATCATTTTTGAAGTCGTACGAGAATTTACGGTGCGATGTGCCAAATTTACTTTCGAAAGAGCATTTCATGTTTTGGCCTCCATTTCACCTAAATTCGACCCTCATCTTTTAGGAGCATAAATTCATAATTTTAAGCGTATTTAATCATGACGTTACATTGGTTCAGTGTTGGTTCAACGTTGGTTCGGAGTCATGATTAAATACGAAGTCGTTAGTAGTAATTGTCGCATTTTCACACTTAATTGCATAGTTTGGTCCAAGAAAAATCTATTGCATATTTTTTTCATGGCATATTTAGGTCGCAGCGAGCCTGGGGACGATCCAATCCAGTTGGTAAAATAGTACAGGATTTGTCATTATGCCATTTAATTATATTACTTGCATAAAAATAGAAAAATACTTATTTTTGAGATTATGCGATATTGCTTGTGGTCAATTCACTATTATGGGAGCATTATTTTACCCGGTCGCCAGTGACCGATCAGTTCAGTTTGGTACCACCCGGTCTCCAGTGACCGGTCAGTTTCAGTTCAGTTTGATACTCCCCGGTAGCCGTTACCGATCAGTTCAGTTCAGTTGCAGGACCACATGCGTAGACCATAATCTCACCGAAAATTATTATCAGTCTAATTTCAGTACAGGGCTCCCAAGGAGCAAACATTTTTACTATGATATTTAATTCAGTCATGCACGTATTATAATTGCTCAGTACAAGTTATTTTCAGAATGCCTCATGACATGATATTTTATCCATGCAAATTATATTTTACTCGTACCTACGATATATGCTGCTGAGTCTTTAGGCTCACTAGACTTGATTGTTGTAGGTACCGATGAGGTTCAGGGCCGAGGGCGGGACCTGTGGAGCCAGCTTGGGTCTGGCAGTAGTGGCACCCGAGGACCTCAGTTCAGCATTTATTATTTTATTACTCAAAACTTTTATCAGTTGTTGATATTCTTAAATGGTATTTCGCAAAACAAATATTTTCTTCCGCTGCCATTTTGACTTACAACTTTGGTTATCGGTTTATTATGAATGAGGCATTTAATTAGTTAAAAAGAAAATTTTAATTTTCCTCAACATTTTCAAGCAAGGATTTTCGGGCCTTCACAGTTGGTATTAGAGCCGATGTTCTTGTAAAGGGTTACACTACTACTGACCACAAGGAAGCTCACGAAGTCACGTCTTCGGTCTGTAAGTTTTACTTTTCAGCATTTTATTTAAAACATGAATTATTTTAACAGCATGCTTCCATGAAATAGTTTTACGATCAGATTTTCAGTATTCAGTGTTCATTTAAAATAATTTTTGAATTATGCATGTTAGTTACGTAGGGTTATGTTTGGAACAGTATGCCTCCTAGACGTCAGGTAGGACGCCCGAGAGGGTGGTTGTGTGCACCGTCATTGAAAACGGGTTTGGATCAGAGACAAGAGAGGCAGCACCTCCTCCTCTTCCCTCCTCCTCCTCCTCCTCCACCTCCACCTGACATGAATGCCTAGATGCTAGCTGGGATGACGCAGTTCTTCGCACAGTTTGCGGGAACAATGCCGCAGCCGCAGCCGCAGCCAGGCCGACAGGGCCGAGGCTGTTTATGAGAGGTTTATGAAGATGCGTCTGAAGGAGTTTTCTGGGACGTCTGACCCCATGATTGCGAGGGATGGATCAAATCCCTCGAGGTTATCTTCGAGTTCATGGAGCTTGGAGATGCAGACAGAGTCCGATGTGCCACCTACTTATTCAGTGGAGATGCCCGCTTATGGTGGGAAGGAGCAGCAGTAGCCCTGAACTTGGCTACACTTACTTGGATACGCTTTACTGAGGTTTTCTACTCCAAATATTTTGCCGAGGAAGTGCGTACCAGGTTGACCACTGAGTCATGAGCCTGAGACAGGGTGATATGACGGTTACGGAGTTCATCCGTAAGTTCGAGAGGGGCTGTCATTTTTGTGCCCCTGATAGCGAATGATGCTAGAGCCCAAGGATGATGCATTTCCTGGTGGGTCTACGGCCGATCTTGCGCCGTGATGTTAGGGTGTCTGACCCTACTACTTATGAGATTGCAGTCTCCAAAGCCCTAGCCGCAGAGCAGGATCTGCGGGATATCGAGAGGGATCGCCAGGGCAAGCGCCCAGCCCAGGTACACACCGCCCTCCTCCTCATCAGCATCAGCAGCAAAACAAGAGGCCATTTCATGGGCCGCCTAGAAGCAGAGGCCAGCAGCAGCAGCGGGGACGCCCCAGCCCCGAAGACTTTTGAGCACCCAGTCTGTCCCAGGTGCTCACGCCGCCATCCTGGAGCATGTATGTCTGGCTCAGGAAAGTGTTTTAAGTGTGGCAGTCCAGACCACATGTTGCTACAGTGCCCTAGAGGAATTTGCCTACCCAGGCAGAGTTTTTGCTCTCCATGCCACGGAAACAAACCCGGAGACTATGTTGTTGACAGGTACCTTTAAGCTTTAAGTTATTATTTGAATTTCCGTGTTTTGGGAATCGAGATTAAGATTTGAACTTAGAACCGTGATAGGATTGCATGCTTCTACTCAGTATTATTTTGGAGATTTAAGTTAGAAGAACTTTGACCTTTGCATGTCTATAAGTTTAGTTCTTGTAGCTATGTGGATTCAACTTAGAGTTCTGATCTTTCAGGGAGAATTTTTATATCTGGTTCCGCTCACCAAGCCTTGATAGATTCAGGGGCCACTCACTCGTTATTTCGGAGGTCTTTGCAAACTTTCTCAAGATCAAGACCATTGAGCTAGATATAGCCTTTTCAGTAGTGTTCCCGTCAGGCGAGGAGATGGCAGCTACCAATGTTATCCGAGATATAGACCTTGAGCTGCACGGTAATCTTGTTTATGCGGATCTGATTGTGCTACCGATGCCAGAATTTGACATCATCCTAGGGATGGACTGGCTATTGAGGAACAGAGTGTTGATAGAGTTCCAGCGGAGATCTGTTCTTGTCCGACCGCCTGGAATGGAGCAGTTCTTATTTGAGCCGGGCAGGTACTTTCCTTTACCGCGCATTATTCCTTATGTTCAGGCCAGGAAGCTCATGCATAGAGGGTGTCGGGCATTCTAGCGACCTTTTTATCTGTCCCCGAGGAACCCAGCCAGTCAGCCTCAGATGTTCAGATTGTCAGAGATTTCTTAGACGTTTTTTCCGAAGACGTCTCTGGTATGCCACCCGAGAGAGAGGTGGAGTTTTCCATTGAGCTTATGACAGGTACGGCTCCGATATCCAAAGCGCCGTACCGACTAGCACCGACAGAGATGGCAGAGCTTAAGAAGCAGATTCAGGAACTTCTCGACAAGGAGTTCATTCGCCCGAGCTTTTCACCTTGGGGCGCGCCAGTCTTATTTTTAAAGAAGAAGGATGGCTCTTTGAGGCTTTGCATTGACTACCGAGGAGTTGAACAGGGTTACAGTGAAGAACAAATACCCACTTCCGAGGATTGAGGACTGTTTGACCAGTTGCAGGGAGCTTCGATTTTCTCCAAGATAGATCTGCGTTCCGGTTATCACCAGTTAAAGGAAAGAGATGCTGAGTGTCTCCAAGACTGCTTTTAGGACTCGTTATGGCCACTACGAGTTCCTTGTGATGCCGTTCGGTCTGACGAATGCGCCAGCGATCTTCATGGATCTCATGAATCGCGTATTTCAGCCGTATCTCGATCAGTTTGTGATAGTATTCATAGACGACATTCTCGTCTACTCCAAGAATCAGGAGGATCACAGTAGACATCTGACCACAGTATTGCCGACCTTGCAGAAGCACAAGTTATTCGCAAAGTTCAGTAAGTGCGAATCTGGTTAGAGAAGGTGGCGTTCTTAGGCCACATCGTTTCTAGCAGTAGGTATTGAGGTAGACCCAGCGAAAGTTGCAGCAGTCAGAGATTGGGTTGTGCCTCAGAATGCATCTGAAATCCGCAGTTTTCTTGGGCTAGCAGGATATTACAGAAAATTCATTCAGGGATTCTCCTCCATTGTCGTTCCACTCACATCATTGAGAAAGAAGAATGTGAAGTTTGTGTGGAGCGATGAGTGCCAGAAGAGCTTCGATACTTTGAAGCAAGCTCTTATCTCAGCACCAGTTTTGGCCATGCCGTCAGGGCCCGGTGAGTTTTTCCTTTATACCGATGCTTCGAAGCTCGGTCTTGGCGCAGTATTGATGCAGCATGGGAAGGTGATAGCATATGCTTCTCGACAGCTGAAAATCCACGAGAAGAATTACCCTACCCAGATCTAGAGTTGGCCGCCGTAATTTTTGCATTGAAGATTTTGAGGCACTATTTGTATGGAGAGAAGTGCCAGATCTTTACCGACCACAAGAGCCTCAAGTATTTCTTTACGCAGAAGGAGCTGAATATGCGTCAGAGGCGTTGGTTGGAGCTTGTGAAAGACTACGACTGTGACATTAGCTACCACCCGGGTAAAGCTAATGTAGTTGCAGATGCATTGAGCAGAAAAGTCGCAGTGATGGCTCATTGACGATTCAAAAACCTCTTCAGCTTGAGATGCAGAAGTTCGATCTAGAGTCATATCCTCAAGGTAGAGTTCCCCGTCTATCTACCTTGACGATTCAGTCTTCTCTTATTGACCGTATTCGCAGTATTCAGCCAGCAGATGAGCAGTTGGCACAGTGGAAGAAGAGAGATGAAGCCAAGGGCAGTGTCTTGTATTCAGTCAGTGACGGTATAGTGCGATACCGGGACAGGATGTGGGTGCCTAACAGTGATACTATCCGAGCAGATATTCTATCAGAGGCCCACATGTCGCCGTACTCTATTCATCCAGGGAGTACGAAGATGTACAAGGATCTGCAGCTATTGTATTGGTGACCAGGGATGAAGAAGGATATCAGACGATTTGTATCCGAGTGTCTGACTTGCCAGTTAGTGAAGGCCGAGCATCAGAGACCAGCAGGTTTGCTCAAGCCTCTCCTTATTCCCGAGTGGAAGTGGGAGAATGTTACCATGGACTTTGTGACCGGATTGCCGAGGTCAGCCAGAGGATCGAATGCTATCTGGGTGATTGTAGATCGTCTTACCAAATCAGCACACTTCTTGCCTATTAAGAAGACTTTCACCATGGTACAGTATGCGGAGTTGTATATCCGAGAGATAGTCCGACTTCATGGCATTCCAGTATCTATCGTATCTGACAGAGATCCCAGATTCACTTTCTCGTTTTGGAAGAGTTTGCATTCGACTATGCGTACGAAGTTGCTGTTTAGCACAGCTTTCCATCCGCAGAACGATGGGCAGTCAGAGCGAGTTATTCAGATTTTGGAGGATCTTCTCCGTGCTTGCGTCATTGATTTCTCTGGGAGTTGGGAGTCGAACTTGCCATTGTTAGAGTTCACCTATAACAACAGCTTCCAGTCTTCTATTGATATGGCTCCGTATGAAGCACTGTATGGCCGCAAGTGCAGATCTCCTGTTCATTGGGATGAAGTAGGAGCGAGAGCAGAGTTGGGTCCAGAGATTGTCCAGCAGGCTGCAGATGTAGTAGTCCAAGATCCGTGATAGGATGAGGACTGCTCAGATCCGACAGAAGAGTTATGCCGATCAGCGGATGAGAGAGTTAGATTTTGCAGTGGGCGATCATGTTTTTGTGAAGTGGCACCTATGAAGGGTGTCATGAGATTTGGGAAGAAAAGGAAGCTCAGCCCGAGATTTATTGGACCCTTTGAGATCCTTGACAGAGTTGGGACACTAGCTTATCGTGTTGATCTTCCGCCGAATCTGGCCGGAGTACACAATGTGTTCCACGTCTCCATGCTGAGAAAGTACATGGCGAACCCTTCGCATGTCTGAACTTTGAGCCGTTGCAGCTTACTCCGAACCTATCTTATGAGGAGAGGCCAGTGCAGATCCTAGACAGGCAGGAGAGAAGCTTCGGAACAGTTGGTTAAGCGAGTCAAGTTAGATGGCTCAACCATTCAGAGACGAAGCCACATGGAGTCTGAGCCGGAGATGAGAGATCGTTACCCCGAGTTATTCGGTGAGTTCTAATTTCGAGGACGAAATTCTTTTAAGGGGGGAGAGTTGTAGAACCCGTAATTAGACTGCGTATAAGCCATGCATAATTCTAGTATTTTAAATTTAATTGACTTCATTGCATGAGTATTTAAATGTTTTCTTTGAAGTTAATTATTTTATCCAGTAGATTAGATTTTTCTCTTTTCAGTTAATTCGGTGAGGCCGGACCGGTGTTGGAGTAAAGAGATAAAATTTACTAGTAAGAAAACATTTTCCCAAAATTTATTTAAAGATAAATAATGAGTAAATTTATTGTAAAAGAAGGTTTAAGAAATTATTTAAATAAGTTGAGATAAGTAGTAAATTGAGTTCAATAATTAATTCCTCAATTCTTTAAAATATTTAATGAGTAGATAATACACTAAAGATTTAAAGTTCAATATTTAAGAAATATTTTTTCCCTCCTCTTTTATATAATTTTCGGCCCCAATGATTTGATTTAAAAGTTTATTTGACAACCCATTTAATTAATAGTCTTCCCTATCCATTTTTATTGGGAAATAGTTTTATCACAACAAATCTTCCATGATAATTAATTGAGCAAGATCCCACCCCACCTAGCTAGATAAAAATCGGCCATGCTCTTTTTTTTTTTAAGATTTAATTGTGATTTTTTTCAACTCATTCTTTATTTATCCCCTTAACTTTTCTAGATGGATTTATCCTCCCCAACTTTTAAATCACTACCAAGATTTAATTAAACCAATTCTCCCTTGCACCTAGACCTTAAAATCGCCCATATACACCTCTAGTATCCCCCAGAAAAATCTTTTATATCATTCTTTTCCTTATCACTCAAACTAGTAGATAGAAAAAATATTTTCCCTTCCCTTTATCTTGTATCTTCCCATTTAATTTCCTAGACTCCCTCCCACTCCATAATCTGGAAAATTCCAGCCTCCTTCAGCACTGAAAACCGTGAGAGCCTAGGGTAAAAACAAGGAGGAAAAACTTGAAAGAAAACAAGAGAAGCAACTCCGTCTCCTCCGCGCCGAGTCGTCGTATTCTTTCGTTTTCATTCAAACGAAATCAAAGGCATGTCTATATTTTTTTCAAACCTCAATCAAGTCCTATTATCATTTATTTAACATTACATGATCATCTTTTATGTGCAAAAACCGAAACATGGCAAAAAAAAATTTCAGAAAAAACCAAAACATGCAGATTTCGGTTTCATGACAAGCTTCACGGTTTCATTGGTTTTGTGAGTTTCAGGTATTGGTTCGGTTCCAGGCTCCCAAGGCTACATCTAGACATATTCGAGGATGGATTAGGACCACTTTGGTCCATTATTTCAGCCCCATGAATGAGAGAAACCGAAGATGACAGCAACTCACCATCGTTGCCATTTTTGTGCTTCGAAAATTCTGTGTGTGCTGTCAAAGGAAAAGGATCTGATCTTGGCTGCCCTAAGGGCCTTTAGCCATGGTTAGATCGCTTCCCTAGCATGTCTAAGACGTGGCTAAGTCGCCTTTTTGGTGGCTTGGTCCACGGTGAATCGGTTTTCAATTAAAATGCAAGAACAGCCCTGCACCCCCTTCGACCCCTTCATTTGACAGCATGTGTTGTTTCAAGTTTTGTGGAATGGTATGGATCTTGGTTGGCCTATGGCCCTTAGCCACGGTTCATACCCTACCACTGGATGTCTAGATCGTCCCATGGTCAATCAAATGGCCACTGGAACGAGTCTAGACAGCAAGCAAAGCAAAACACCCCTCACGCGCGCAAAGGTGCTCTCGGGTGGAACTTTTCTGATGTTGCTGGAATAATTCGAATTGTGGCTGGCCTAGGGCCCTTAGCCATGGTTTAAATAATTCTTTGGAATGTTGGTAAGAGTCTCTGATCGGTGGTTCACGCCCCCAATGGCCGGTAGTCTCGAAAACAACACAAGACACGCGATTGCACAGCTGCTGGAATTTGACAGCAACTTGCTGTGACGGTTCGGAGGCTCGTTCGAGTTCTTGGTTGGCTTTTAGCCTATGGCCTTGGACTGGACAGTGCCTCATCGAGTTAGGAAGGACACGGTTTTGGCCGTTCGTGATTCGGATCATTTTTGAAGTCGTACGAGAATTTACGGTGCGATGTGCCAATTGACTCTCGAAAGAGCATTTCATGTTTGGCCTCCATTTCACCTAAATTTCGACCCTCATCATTTTAGGAGCATAAATTCATAATTTTAAGCGTATTTTAATCATGACGTTACGTTGGTTCAGTGTTGGTTCGCGTTGGTTCGGAGTCATGATTAAATACGAAGTCGTTAGTAGTAATTGTCGCATTTTCACACTTAATTGCATAGTTTGGTCAAGAAAATCTATTGCATATTTTTTTCATGGCATATTTAGGTCGCAGCCGAGCCTGGGGACGATCCAATCCAGTTGGTAAAATAGTACAGGATTTTTCATTATGCCATTTAATTATATACGTGCATAAAATAGAAAATACTTATTTTTGAGATTATGCGATATTGCTTGTGGTCAATTCACTATTATGGGAGCATTATTTTACCCGGTCGCCAGTGACCGATCAGTTCAGTTTGGTACCACCCGGTCTCCAGTGACCGATCAGTTCAGCTCAGTTTGATACTCCCCGGTAGCCAGTTACCGATCAGTTCAGTTCAGTGCAGGGACCACATGCGTAGACCATAATCTCAACCGAAATTATTATCAGTCATTTCAGTACAGGGCTCCAAGGAGCAAACATTTTTATTTAATTCAGTCATGCACGTATTATAATTGCTCAGTACAAGTTATTTTCAGAATGCCTCATGACATGATATTTTATCCATGCAAATTATATTTTACTCGTTACCTACGATATATGCATGCTGAGTCTTTAGGCTCACTAGACTTGATTGTTGTAGGTACCGATGAGGTCAGGGCCGAGGGCGGGGACCAGTGAGCCAGCTTGGGTCGGCAGTAGTGGCACCCGAGGACCTCAGTTCAGCATTTATTATTTTATTCCTCAAACAACTTTTATCAGTTGTTGGATATTCTTAAATTGGTATTTCGCAAACAAATATTTTCTTCCGCTGCCATTTTGACTATCAACTTTGTTTATCGGTTTAATTATGAATGAGGCATTTTAATTATTTAAAAAGAAAATTTTTAATTTTCCTCAAATTTTCAAGCAAGGATTTTCGGGCCTTCACAGAATCGGCTAAGTTCTGATTTTTGCTCGAATTTACGTCTAGGAATGCTTATAAAGATGTTTTGGGATATTTAAGGAGTTTGGTAAGCTTCAGGTCAATTTTAGAGGTCCAGGGATGAAATGATAATTTTCGGGTTTCCAAGGGCAAAATGGTCATTTTGCACCCGGGTTGAGATTTTGGTCCTGGCAGCGACCTGAGCACAAATTTATGATATGTTTATGCATCATGATCACTATTTTTAAGATTTTATGAAGATATACGTTGCATGTTTGGATTTAAGAAAAATTGCATTGGTGCATAATTTTTATAAGTGATGAAAATGATAATGTTATGGATGACAGGAATTAGTTGTGGCTATCGAAGTATATGTAAATGTTTAAGACGTATATGTAAATGCTGATGATAAGGCCTAGGCACAGGGGATGGGTGATCCTGTCACTGATGTCCGACAGCCGCCGGGTACCGCGGTTCTATGTATGATGGATCCATCGTAAATGATGATGTACGATAGTCACCTCTAATGAACTGAATTCACCAATGATAAATGATAAATGATGAATGATGAATGATAAATGATAAACGATGAATGACGAACGATGATTAATGATGAGCTGTTTTGACACGTCATGATTTTACACGACACGTTTATGTTACTTTTTTTTTAAGTTCATGAAAGGTATGTTGAGTAAGGTATTTTTCACTGTTGTGGGCTATGTATATGTATTTGCTATTAATGGTGCAGGTGTGTTGAGTCTTTAGACTCACTAGGCGTGTATGATGCAGGTGAGCTTAATAATGAGGGGACTGGAGGTGCCGAGCTCTGAGTAGGCAGACCTGGTGTGGTGACACGACCCGAGGACCACATGTTTTCGGCATTATGTTTTATGAGATTTGAAAGGAGATGAACATTTTATGTACGCTGAGAATATTACGTTTTTTACTCCGTACGTTTACGTTGATGTTGGTCATTTTAAACTTTGATATTTTTATTGTCAAATAAAGACGATTATTTTAAATGTTATTTTGTAATGGCGAGCTTTTTTTTTTAAAAAAAAAAAACAATTCCGCACTTTTAAAACTGTAGACTTTTCAGTTGGTATCAGAGCAAGGGTCCTGTATAGGGTTGTGCCACCGCGAGCTTCTGCCGCTCAGTCTTCAAGCCTCAAGTCTGTAAGCTATATGATTTAAATGTTTTTAATGTATCATTGGCATGTTTACATGATATATGCTTTAGAGTACATATATATCTATCGTTATGTTTTGAGATTAGATGTTTCAAAATATTTATGCATATTACGACATGAGTTGAGGAATCATATGATTTTCATGTATGCTGGCTTGTGGTGGAATTGGACATGAATAAGAATTTTGCTTTTGGACATTAGGAAAGGTCGGAAATGAATTGTCTATATTGATTTTTGGTTAGTAGTACTGATGTTCTACCTTTTGGATCATAAGTTAATCTTGAAGATTATGAATGCTCTTGGGGAAGGCAGGGTTTTTAAGAAAATATTGATGGTTCGTGGTTGCCAGTTGAATTAATTTTTAAGGATTCCATGTAAGGAATAATGATTCGAAGACTACGACGATTTTTGAAAATATAAAAACGTAGAATTTATGTAGGATACATGCTCTACCTATTTGGACTTAAGGATTGAATTGAGAATTTTAAGGAGCTAGTTGTAATAACCAATAATTTGAGGACCTAAGTGCAAAATAAAATTATAAGGGACTATTATTGAATTTACCAAATTTGTGGGATTAAATTTTGAGTTTCGAGAAATTTAAGGTTTAATGAGGCAAAAATCGAAAATTTAATGGGGAAAAAAAAATGTAAATTTCTAAGCGTTGTAGGGCCAAAATGGTAATTTTCAAGAACTTTAAGGGCCAAATTGCAAATTCAAAAATTTTTGAGGATTAAATTCGAACTTGGAGAAACACTTGGGTTAAATCAGTAATTTTTCAAGGTCATGGGAATTGATTTTGGGTTTAATAAACTTAAAATTATTGAACTATATGTTTCGAGGAACCTATGAATGGAATTAGGAGTGCCAAGGACTTATAGGTAATTGTGGAATTTTTTAGATTTGGGACAAATTGGATAATATTCGAGGAAAGTAAGAATTAATTTTACAATTTTTAAGAAATTTGGGAACTTATTTAGCTATAAGTGAGAATCGAATGGTTTAAATGATAGGAAATTTTCATGACTTAGGTTTGAAGGGATATTTAGAACCTTGAAACATCTGGGTTATGATAGTATAAAGGGCATTGTAGGATGAATCAATATGGGCTTCAAAATCTAAGTGTTAGTAAATAATGTTGTGACAAATTAAGAATTTAAATTGATGACAATTTAAGGTGAAGTTGATCAGTTAGTTAAGTTAAAACAGTAAACATGTAGCCAACAAAATTTTGGGAACTTAAATTTGATGTATCATAATTTTTAATCGTGATCTTAAGAGTTAAAATTATACCTTTGTTGGAATTTAATTTTTCTAGAAAGTTGGATGTGATTGATGGTTAAAATATTTGATAGACGCATGTAAGAGGTGAGGTAGACACCTTGTCTTGAGGAATTTTGAAAGTCATTAAGAAACTTGAGGCTAAGCGGATATGTGTATTGGAATTATTTTATCCAATGCTATTTGGATTAGGTAAGTTTAAATTTCAAATTTATGGTATATCCGTTCGTACGAAAAGTTTGGGTGAAATACAAACAAAAGAAAAATAGTTGTGTTCAATATAAGTTATCAATGAATGAATATTAAGATTTTTATCGAGTAGGAAATCTAAAATCTTGATATGGGGATTTTAGAATTTTATGGGTTATAAGTGAAATTGAGTTATTATGTAAAGGCCCGTATTTCGTATTCATAATTTTGCGGAATTATAAAAAAATTTCTAAATAAATAATTATCTTGTCTCATTTAATTAAAGTAAATATGTAAATAATTTTAACTTTAAAATAACAGCGGAAGCAAATATTGTTTTCAACCAACAATTTAAAAATAACTCAACGTAAACATTAACTTAAAAATAATCCAACGTATTAAAACTGAGTTTGAATAATAAATGGTGCATAAATTAAATCATAAGGTCCTCGGGTTTACTACTGCTGTCCCAAGATCGCTCACTGGTCTCCGTCCGCGGTCCCGACCTCATCAATACCTACAACAATCAAGTCTAGTGAGTCTAAAGACTCAACATGTATATATCGTGAATAACAAGTAAATATATCATAAAATCGCATGCAACGTAAAAATAAAGTATCGTAAAGCATACGGTGAAAATCGTATTATGAATAATTATAGCTACGTGCATATCTGAAAATTCATACGTAAAAGCTTTGCTCAATAGAGCTCTGTCATAACATATCATAATTTTTCTGGTAGAGATAATATTTCTAAGCTAGTGGCCCATAACATAGCGTAAGCGCCTGATCAGACTAAACCACAGTATACTGGGCGGTAGAGATCAATCACAGCCCTTGGACTGGATGTCCGTACCCATACATAATCATAAACCGGTCGTAAGTCACCGGGCGGAGAGGTCCTCGGTTGTTCCTACCGACTTCCAAACCCATAAGGATAAGGTGGCCACGAGACATATCGCATATATCTCAAAAATAAACATTTATATTTTTATGCACGTAATATAATTATAACCTTATTTTTACCAGATGAGTTAAATCGTTCTCAGGCTTGCTGTGACTTACTACTAATATGTGACACATGAAACAAATCTTAACTTGACAAAATCTTAACAATAGAACCGAAAACGAGACGATTTGGATCAACAACTTGATTTTTAACCATGGCTTCGTACCAACTCGAACCAACATTAAACCGACGTTTAACCATGATTAAAAATACCCCAAACGTGCTGAAAAATATGCATAATACTGTAAAACACGAAATTAGGTGAAAGGAATCGGAAAACATAAAACACTCTTTCGAGAGTCATTTGGGCACCTTTCGCCGTAAATTCTCGTACGACCTCTAAACTCGACCAAATCACGAACGGCCAAAAACATGACTTTCCTAACTCATTAAGGTACTGTCCAGTCCAAGGTCACGGGCTAAAAGCCAACCAAGAACTCAAACAAGCACCAAAACCGTGACCCATTGTTGCTGTCAAAAGTGCAGTAGTAGCAGCTTGCTTGTTTTGCTCAATTTATGAATCTCCTGGCCATTGGGGCTTGAACCACCAACCAGAGACCCTTACCAACATCCTAAGGCATGGCTTGGACCATGGCTAAGGGTTAAAAGCCAACCAAAAACCGAGCTAACAGCTAGGACAATGCACAGCTCAAACCGAGAGCACCCAGAAATTCTGTGCTGCAGTATTCGAATGAATTTGTTGTCTTATTTCGTTCCAGTGGCTATATGATCAACCATGGAATGATCTAGACATGAGGGAGTGTTTTATGAACCATGGCTATAGGTTAGAAGCCAGCCACAATCCATCCAAACACATAGAACCCGAAATCATCACCCATACCAGAAAAATGAACCATTGGACATGTGTGTGTTTTGTTTTAAAAATTCGATGGGACCATGAACCAAGCTTTGAAAGAACACCTTGGTCACGTCCTAGACATGATAAGGAAGGGTTCTAACCATGGCTACAGTCCCTAGGACAGCCATGATTCGAACTCCCATCCCAAACAACCAATTGACAGAATTTTTGACAAAATCTGCACTTAATGGAATTGTTGCTGTCCATTCTTTGTACTGAGTGTATGGACTGAAACAAATGGACTAACAACACTCTAACACCCTCTGAAGCATGCCTATATGAAGCCTTGACAGCCTGGAACCGAAGCAATCACCTGGACTCAGCAAAAAAAACTCAACCGTGAAGATAAATACCAAGGGCCGAGATGTTGTACAGAATTTTCCAAAAATTTCTTGCTGTCATTTTCATGTTCTTGCTTGAATCATACTTACATAATGGTTTAAACATATCTATAGAACTTGATTGAAGAGCAAAGAAACAATATATACATGCCTGGAATTTGTTTTGAAGAAAAACAAATCAAAACGACAATACGACGCGACGGAACCGAGTTGGATATCTTCCTTTCTTTTCTACTTTTCTGCTGATGTTCCTTCGATTTCAGCTGCTGTTTTTCTGATTTTTTCGAAGCTTAAGGTTGTAGGAAGTGTAAGGGATGCAAGTGAATGATATAGGAGGTTTTAAAGGTGTAATAATATCCATTAAGTTGGGGGTTACAAGTCTAGGAGTTGAGGGAATTTGAAATGCTTCTTTTTGCTTCCTTGTTGCCGATTCCTTATCATCTTATTCTTCTATTTTTCTTTCATGTGCATGTTGATTTGCTAGGTATTTAGTTGAGGAGGAATTAAGGTTAATCATTGTGTTTGACTACTCATAATTTGTGAATTAAAAGTGGAAATGAATGAAAAATATCATTTAGGAGTGACTTAAATGAGTTTATTCCACATTTGAATTTGTTAAAAAGAAAAGGAGGGATCGATTTCCTACAAATTTTGCATGGTAATTTATGGTTTAAACTTTGCATTTTACTTGTTGAAGGTTTTAAATACCCATTATACATTTTAGTGAATTTACACCTTAATTTAAAATGAACTCTTGTTTGACATTGCATGGTTACCAATTTAAGTATTTAAATGTTATATTAAATTTCTTGAATACTTTATACCTAGATTAATTCATCCACATTTGTTTACATATTTTAATTTAAGCTTTAATTAAATATTGAATTTAAAAGAATTTATTTACCAACTTAGCTCTAATTAATTAAATAAAATCTAAAACATTCTATTTCTTTTAATTAAATTATTCTTTGACTTAAATTTAATTTAGGAATGTCTTTCTTATTATTAATCTTATCTCTAATCTCCAAACTCCGGTCCGGCCACGCGTATTTATCTTGAAAAAATAAAACTATACATCTATTTTTTAAAATAATAAATCACTTCATATATATATTCATAAAATTCATTTTTTTTAATAGAAATTATGCATGACTTATACGTAATCTGATTTTCGGGTTCTACAACTCTACCCCCCCTTAAAAGAATTTTCGTCCCCGAAATTGAAACTTACCGAATAACTCGGGATAACGACTCCTCATCTCCGGCTCAGATTCCCACGTAGCTTCCTCCTCCGAATGATTGAGCCACTTGACTTTCACTAGCTTGACCATTTTGTTTCGAAGCTTTTTCTCCTGTCTGTCTAAAATTTTCACTGGTCTTTCCTCATAGAACAAGTTCGGAGTGAGTTGCAACGGTTCAAAGTTCAGGACATGCGATGGATTCGCCATATACTTCCTCAACATAGAGACATGAAACACGTTGTGTACTCCGGCCAGATTTGGCGGAAGAGCAACACGATAAGCTAATGTCCCAACTTTGTCGAGGATCTCAAATGGTCCAATGAATCTCGAACTGAGCTTTCCCTTCTTTCCGAACCGCATGACACCTTTCATCGGTCCAATCTTCACGAAAACATGGTCACCAACAGCAAACTCCAAATCTCTCCTCCTCTGATCCGCATAACTCTTCTGTCTACTCTGAGCAGTCCTCATCCTATCAAGAATCTTGACTACTACATCAGCAGCCTGCTGCACAATCTCCGGACCCAACTCTGATCTTTCCCCCACTTCATCCCAATGAATAGGAGATCTACACTTGCGGCCGTACAGTGCTTCGTATGGAGCCATACCGATAGACGACTGAAAACTGTTGTTATAGGTAAACTCCACCAACGGTAGCTTTGATTCCCAACTCCCGGAGAAATCAAGGACACATGCACGGAGGAGATCCTCCACAATCTGGATAACTCTCTCGGATTGACCATCTGTCTGTGGGTGAAAAGCTGTGCTAAACAACAACTTCGTACCCATAGCTGAGTGTAGACTCTTCCAAAATGATGAAGTGAATCTAGGATCTCGGTCAGACACTATAGAAACGGGAATGCCATGAAGTCTAACGATCTCCCGGATATATAACTCTACATACTGGATCATGGAGAAAGTAGTCTTAATAGGCAAGAAATGAGCTGACTTCGTAAGACGATCAACAATCACCCATATAGCATTCGACCCTCTGACTGACTTCGGCAAACCGACAACGAAATCCATGGTGACATTCTCCCACTTCCACTCGGGAATAGGAAGAGGCTTGAGCAAACCTGCTGGTCTCTGATGTTCCGCTTTCACTAGCTGACACGTCAGACACTCGGATACAAATCGTCTGATATCCCTCTTCATTCCTGGCCACCAATATAATAACTGCAGGTCTTTGTACATCTTCGTACTCCCTGGATGTTTGGAGTACGGCGACATATGGGCCTCAGATAAGATATCTGTTCGAATAGAATCGCTGCTAGGAACCCATATTCTGTCTCGATATCTCACAATACCGTCTCTAACTGTGTACAGGATACTACCCTTGGCTTCATCTCTCTGTCTCCACTTAGCCAACTGCTTGTCTGCTAACTGTCCACTGCGAATACGGTCTAGAAGAGAAGACTGAATCGTCAAAGTAGATAGACGAGGAACTCTACCTCGAGGATATGTCTCTAGATCAAACCTCTGCATCTCAGACTGAAGAGGTCTCGAAACCACTAAATGAGCCATCCCTGCGACTTTCCTGCTCAACGCGTCTGCAACTACATTAGCTCTGCCAGGATGATAGCTAATGTCACAGTCGTAGTCCTTAACTAACTCCAACCAACGCCTCTGCCGCATATTCAACTCTTTCTGTGTAAAGAAGTATTTGAGACTTTTGTGGTCGGTAAAGATCTGACACTTCTCTCCGTACAAATAGTGTCTCCAAATCTTCAATGCAAATACTACAGCTGCCAACTCTAGGTCATGAGTAGGATAATTCTTCTCATGAATCTTCAACTGCCGAGAAGCATATGCTATCACCTTCCCATGCTGCATCAATACCGCGCCTAACCCGAGTTTTGAAGCATCGGTATAAAGAACAAAGTCTCCGGGTCCTGAAGGCATGGCCAATACTGGGGCTGAAATAAGAGCTTGCTTCAATGTGTCGAAGCTCTTCTGACATTCCTCGCTCCACACATACTTAACATTCTTTTTCGTCAATGATGTGAGTGGAACTGCGATGGAGGAAAATCCCCGAATAAACTTCCGATAGTATCCTGCTAGTCCAAGAAAACTACGGATCTCTGATGCATTTTGCGGCACAACCTAATCCCTGACTGCTGCAACTTTCGCCGGGTCTACCTCGATACCACTGCTAGAAATGACGTGGCCTAAGAATGCCACTTTCTCTAACCAGAACTCGCATTTGCTGAACTTCGCGAATAGTTTGTGCTTTTGTAAGGTCTGCAGTACTGTGGTCAGATGTCTGCTGTGATCCTCTTGATTCTTTGAGTAGATGAGAATATCATCTATGAATACTATCACGAACTGATCAAGATATGGCTGGAATACGCGATTCATGAGATCCATGAAGATCGCTGGCGCATTCGTTAAACCGAAGGGCATCACAAGAAACTCGAAGTGGCCATAACGAGTCCTGAAAGCAGTTTTGGGAACGTCGGCATCTTTCACTCTCAGCTGATGATAACCAGAACGCAAATCAATCTTGGAGAATACCGAAGCTCCCTCCAATTGATCAAATAAATCCTCTATCCTCGGGAGTGGGTATTTGTTCTTCACTGTAACGTTGTTCAACTCCCGGTAATCAATGCAGAGCCTCATAGATCCATCCTTTTTCTTCACAAACAATACCGGTGCGCCCCATGGCGAAAAGCTCGGGCGAATGAACTCCTTGTCAAGAAGTTCCTGAATCTGTTTCTTGAGTTCTGCCATCTCTGTCGGTGCTGATCTGTATGGCGCCTTTGAGATCGGTGGTGTACCAGGCATAAGCTCAATAGAAAATTCCACCTCTCTCACAGGTGGTAATCCAGAGACGTCATCAGGAAAAACGTCTAGAAAATCCCGGACAATTGTAACATCGGATGCTGACTGTTTGGGCGTCTCGGGAACGGATACAAGAGTAGCTAAAAATGCTCGGCACCCTCTACGAATGAGCTTCCTAGCCTGGACACAAGATATCATACGCGGTAAATTAAAATACCTGTCTGGCTCGAATAAGAATTGTTCCATCCCAGGCGGTCGGACTAGAACTGATCTCTGCTGGAAGTCAATCAAAACTCGGTTCCTCAATAGCCAGTCCATCCCTAGATTGATATCAAATTCTGGAATCTGCAGAACGATCAGATCCGCATACACAAGATTACCATGAAGTTCAAGGTCTATATCTCGGATCACAGTAGTGGCTGTCATCTCCTCTCCAGAAGGCAATGTTACGGAATACGCTATGTCTAGCCCAATTGATTTGATCTTGAGAGAATTTGCAAAGGTTTCTGAAATGAACGAATGAGTAGCCCCTGAATCTATCAGGGCTTTCGTAGCTGAACCGGCTATAAAGATTCTCCCTGAAAGATTGGAATATTATGCTAAACCCAATAGTTTTACAAGAACTATGCTTATAGACATGCAAAGGTCAAAGTTCTTCTAACCTACATTCCCGTAAATAACACTGATTAGAGCATGCAATCCTATCATAATTTCTAAGTTTAAAATATTAACCCAAAACATTAAACTTCAAATACAACTTAAGGATTTATGATACCTGTCATGAGCATCGTCTCCGGGTTAGTCTCCGCAGCATGGAGAGCAAAAACTCTGCCTTGGGTAGGCAGATTCTTCTGTGGGCAATTCTTCAATATGTGGTCAGTACTACCACATTTGTAACACTTTCCCGAACCATAGATACATGGCCCAGCATGACGATGTGAGCACCTGGCACAGACTGGATACTCCACTGTCCTCGGGACTGCTCGTCCCTGCGGTTGCTGCTGCGGCCCTCTGTTCTTGGGTGGACCGTGGAAAGGTCTCTTATTCTGATGTTGTGACTGAGGAGGACGGTGTGGTGCCTGAAATGGTCGTTTTCCAAGGCGATCGCGCTCAATATCATTCTGGTCTTGCTCTGCCACTAGAGATCTGGAAACAACAACATCATAGGTAGTAGGGCCAGCCACCCTAACATCACGGCGTATGATCGGCCGTAGACCATTCAGAAAATGCCTCAATTTAGCTCCAGCATCATTAGCAATTAGGGGTACAAAGTGACATCTCCTCTCGAACTTACGGATGAACTCCGTAACAGTCAAGTCTCCCTGCCTCAGGGTCATGAACTCCGTGGTCAACCTCGAACGCACCTCCTCAGTAAAATATTTAGAATAGAATACCTCTGTGAAGTGCTCCCACCTCAAAGTAGTCAAATCCAAAGCCACTGATGCTCCTTCCCACCATAGGCGAGCGTCTCCTCCGAATAGGTAGGTCGCACATCGAACCCTATCTCCATCTTCAAGCCCCATAAACTCGAAAATAACCTCAAGGGACTTAATCCAACCCTCGGCTGCCATAGGATCGGATGTTCATAAGAATTCCTTTGGTCGCATCTTCATGAACCGCTCATAGATAGCCTCCGGTCCCGGCTGTCTGGCTCCCACTGCATTGTTTCCCGCAAACTGTGCGAAGAACTGAGTCATCCCAGCTAGCATCTGGGCATTCATGTCTGGTGGAGGGGGTGGTGGTAAATCTCTCTCCTCGTTCTCCCTTTGTCTCTGATCCTCACCGCCCTCATGACGGCGCTCATCATCACCTCTCGGGCGTCCAACACGGCGTCTAGGAGGCATGCTGTTCCATAATTATAACCCATACGTAACCAACATGCATAATTCCACTATTTCTTTACATTTAAATAAATAATGCATAATCGTAATCTTGACGTAAAATATTTCATGCAATCATGACGAAAAAAATATTTCATGCTTTAAAATAAATGCGTAATCGTAAGACTTACAGACCGAAGACGTGACTTCATGAGCTTCTCGAGAGCAGTAGTAGTACAACCCTTTACAAGATCATAGGCTCTGATACCAACTGTAAAGGCCCGTATTTCGTATTCATAATTTTGCGGAATTATAAAAAATTTTCTAAATAAATAATTATCTTGTCCCATTTAATTAAAGTAAATATGTAAATAATTTTAACTTTAAAATAACAGCGGAAGCAAATATTGTTTTCAACCAACAATTTAAAAATAATTCAACGTAAACATTAACTTAAAAATAATCCAACGTATTAAAACTGAGTTTGAATAATAAATGGTGCATAAATTAAATCATGAGGTCCTCGGGTTTACTACTGCTGTCCCAAGATCGCTCACTGGTCTCCGTCCGCGGTCCCGACCTCATCAATACCTACAACAATCAAGTCTAGTGAGTCTAAAGACTCAACATGTATATATCGTGAATAACAAGTAAATATATCATAAAATCGCATGCAACGTAAAAATAAAGTATCGTAAAGCGTACGGTGAAAATCGTATCATGAATAATAATAACTACGTGCATATCTGAAAATTCATACGTAAAAGCTTTGCACAATAGAGCTCTGTCATAACATATCATAATTTTTCTGGTAGAGATAATGTTTCTAAGCTAGTGGCCCATAACATAGCGTAAGCGCCTGATCAGACTAAACCACAGTATACTGGGCGGTAGAGATCAATCACAGCCCTTGGACTGGATGTCCGTACCCATACATAATCATAAACCGGTCGTAAGTCACCGGGCGGAGAGGTCCTCGGTTGTTCCTACCGACTTCCAAACCCATAAGCATAAGGTGGCCACGAGACATATCGCATATATCTCAAAAATAAACATTTTATATTTTTATGCAAGTAATATAATTATAACCTTATTTTAACCAGATGAGTTAAATCGTTCCCAGGCTTGCTGTGACTTACTACTAATATATGACACATGAAACAAATCTTAACTTGACAAAATCTTAACAATAGAACCAAAAACGAGACGATTTGGACCAACAACTTGATTTTTAACCATGGCTTCGTACCAACTCGAACCAACATTAAACCGACGTTTAACCATGATTAAAAATACCCCAAACGTACTGAAAAATATGCATAATACTGTAAAACACGAAATTAGGTGAAAGGAATCGAAAAACATAAAACACTCTTTCGAGAGTCATTTGGGCACCTTTCGCCGTAAATTCTCGTACGACCTCTAAACTCGACCAAATCACAAACGGCCAAAAACATGACTTTCCTAACTCATTAAGGTACTGTCCAGTCCAAGGTCACGGGCTAAAAGCCAACCAAGAACTCAAACAAGCACCAAAACCGTGACCCATTGTTGCTGTCAAAAGTGCAGCAGTAGCAGCTTGCTTGTTTTGCTCAATTTATGAATCTCCTGGCCATTGGGGCTTGAACCACCAACCAGAGACCCTTACCAACATCCTAAGGCATGGCTTGGACCATGGCTAAGGGCTAAAAGCCAACCACAAACCGAGCCAACACCTAGGACAATGCACAGCTCAAACCGAGAGCACCCAGAAATAATGTGCTGTAGTATTCGAATGAATTTGTTGTCTTATTTCGTTCCAGTGGCTATATGATCAACCATGGAACGATCTAGACATGAGGGAGTGTTTTATGAACCATGGATATAGGTTAGAAGCCAGCCACAATCCATCCAAACACATAGAACCCGAAATCATCACCCATACCAGAAAAATGAACCATGGGACATGTGTGTGTTTTGTTTTAAAAATTCGATGGGACCATGAACCAAGCTTTGAAAGAACACCTTGGTCACGTCCTAGACATGATAAGGAAGGGTTCTAACCATGGCTACAGTCCCTAGGACAGCCATGATTCGAACTCCCATCCCAAACAACCAATTGACAGAATTTTTGACAAAATCTGCACTTAATGGAATTGTTGTTGTCCATTCTTTGTACTGAGTGTATGGACTGAAACAAATGGACTAACAACACTCTAACACCCTCTGAAGCATGCCTATATGAAGCCTTGACAGCCTGGAACCGAAGCAATCACCTGGACTCAGCAAAAAAAACTCAACCGTGAAGATAAATACCAAGGGCCGAGATGTTGTACAGAATTTTCCAAAAATTTCTTGCTGTCATTTTCATGTTCTTGCTTGAATCATACTTACATAATGGTTTAAACATATCTATAGAACTTGATTGAAGAGCAAAGAAACAATATATACATGCCTGGAATTTGTTTTGAAGAAAAACAAATCAAAACGACAATACGACGCGACGGAAGCAAGTTGGATATCTTCCTTTCTTTTCTACTTTTCTGCTGACGTTCTTTCGATTTCAGCTGCTCCTTTTCTGATGTTTTCGAAGCTTAAGGTTGTAGGAAGTGTAAGGGATGCAAGTGAATGATATAGGAGGTTTTAAAGGTGTAATAATATCCATTAAGTTGGGGGTTACAAGTCTAGGAGTTGAGGGAATTTGAAATGCTTCTTTTTGCTTCCTTGTTGCCGATTCCTTATCATCTTATTCTTCTATTTTTCTTTCATGTGCATGTTGATTTGCCAGGTATTTAGTTGAGGAGGAATTAAGGTTAATCATTGTGTTTGACTACTCATAATTTGTGAATTAAAAGTGGAAATGAATGAAAAATATCATTTAGGAGTCTTAAATGAGTTTATTCCACATTTGAATTTGTTAAAAAGAAAAGGAGGGACCGATTTCCTACAAATTTTGCATGGTAAATTATGGTTTAAACTTTGCATTTTACTTGTTGAAGGTTTTAAATACCCATTATACATTTTAGTGAATTTACACCTTAATTTAAAATGAACTCTTGTTTGACATTGCATGGTTACCAATTTAAGTATTTTAAATGTTATATTAAATTTCTTGAATACTTTATACCTAGATTAATTCATCCACATTTGTTTACATATTTTAATTTAAACTTTAATTAAATATTGAATCTAAAAGAATTTATTTACCAACTTAGCTCTAATTAATTAAATAAAATCTAAAACATTCTATTTCTTTTAATTAAATTATTCTTTGACTTAAATTTAATTTAGGAATGTCTTTCTTATTATTAATCTTATCTCTAATCTCCAAACTCCGGTCCGGCCACGCGTATTTATCTTGAAAAAATAAAAGTATACATCTATTTTTTAAAATAATAAATCACTTCATATATATATTCATAAAATTCATTTTTTTAATAGAAATTATGAATGGCTTATAAGTAATCTGATTTTCGGGTTCTACATATTAGAATTAGTCTAAGGATACAAGGGAATAGCATATTAAGTTTTATACGTTAGAATTAATTAAGTATTAAAGATACGTAAGAATGCGACATTTGTTCCAATGAGGAAAGTTCAAGGGTCTTAGGCTTGAACTATATTGTAATTGGGAAGATAATAGTTTAAGCATGTAACTTATGTTGGAAAGGTTTAAATATTTAGGTGGAAAATCGGTATTGTACATTTTGGGTTTTATGGATTAACGTACTCGAATTTAAGATGTGCAACAATGTTATATTTGGGAGGTACTTGTAAACAGTTAAGTTACGTAAGTTTGATGCTGTAAGACAAGATTCGATTAAAGGATTTTAGGCTAATATTATTATGGGGTTGAGATAAAGTTTAAATTTTGAGTGTATTATCGAGGATATGAATCAATCAGTAAATTTTGGTGCTAAAGTTTCTTAGGGTGAACTGCATAAATACAAATGCAATAGATCAATGAACATTACGGCTGCGTTTGGTTGGAAGGATAGGATAAACTAATGATTAGTATGTAAATGATAAAGAAAATGATTGTGGTAGGATTGCAATATATAGTGTAAAATAATATTATGTTTGGTAAGATTTTTAAGTGTAGGATAATTTTGAATTTTTTGATGAAAAGACAAAATTGTCCTTCCCCTTCGCGGCGGCGACGGCAGCAGTGGCGGCGGCGGACCGCGGCCGGAAACGGCAGGCGGGAGGCGGCGGTCAGAAACGGCCGGCCGAAAATTTCGACCGGCGCCGGAAATAGTCGGCAGCGGCGGCGGCGGTCGACCAGGGCTCGGCCGGCGGTACGTCGGCGGTCGGCTGGCGGCGATCGTGGCGGCGGCGGTCGGTGGCGGGAAGTGGTGGTGAGTTTGAATATAAGAGAAGGGTAAAATTGGAAAAATAGGAGGTATTAAGAATTGGATAAATAATCCTAGGGGGTGAGGAGGTATTATTTTAACCCACCTAATATAACCTAATCATTCATAGGAGGGATTGACTTGGTTAAATAATCACGCGTACCAAACAGCTGACTAGGTAGGATAAAATAATCTATCCCGGCTAATCATCCGAACCAAACGCGGCCTACGGGTACAGTATAAGAAAAGTAAGACGCAATAAAATTCGGACTGCCATTTCTAATATTGGGAAGTTTGAGAAAAGTCAGAATTCGAGGCTTGAAATAGAATAGAACTAAGTCGATCTAGGTTGCGATTCGCAAATAAGGATTGCAATAGGCAAAATAATTAGGATTGAGGAGACATAAGGACGTTTTAATACTTATTTTATCAGAGTAGCGCAGCGGAAGTGTGCAGTATTTGGATACTATAATTAAGAGTCTAAGCTTTTTGGTTTGTCGAGGATAAGCGAATTTCGGGGACGAAATTCAATTTAAGGGGGGTAAATTGTAACGTCCCGAAAATTTGAAAGTCCACGTGAACCACATGCATGCAAGTTATTAAATTTCTTTGGTATTTTATTAAATTGTTTTAAAGCATTAAATGTATGTTTATTTTATTAATTCGTGATTAATTATTTTTATGCATTTTATGCATAATCATTGCATGGTAGAATTTAATTCATGAAATTTTAAAAGTTCATGTATTAGGGTTTCTAAGTGCATTTCACGTTCGATCGAGGAACGGAGACCGAAGAATTTCAGAAAAATTATTTCATCACACGATTTATTTTTATAAATTAATATAAGTTGTTTTTAAGGGTATTTTTCAAAATGGGATTTGATTGGGTATTTTTACCCGCATAATTTTATTTTTTAAAGTTACGCAAATTTAATCGAATCGGGGGACGTTATGAGGTTTCGGCTTATATTTTCAAAATCTTTCCAACACGAAATATTTTTCGGGAGTGCGTTTGGATTTAACGGGCCTACTTTTAAGCTCATTAAGCTTAAACATCTTTTAAAATTTTAATTAACATGATTATTGTCCACTAATCTTCTAATTAACAATATCATTAAATCCTAAGCATCTCTTTACCTACCCGTAACCCCCCATCAGCCGATCACCCCTTTTTCCATTCAAAAGCCTCTCGGTTTCATCAAATCTCAGCTGAATAATTCGGTCATCCTCCATTCTTGGAAACTTTCGACTACACCAGTCTTGGCAAAGGATAAATCCTCTCGGGTCTCCCTCTTCTTGCTTTGTTCACCAAATCATCCCCAGGCACGCTTGTTACTTTGTTTGCTTCATACACGTCAATATTACTGTTGTGTGTGCAAACCTTCATGAAATCGTTTGATCTAGTTAAGCACATGGATAATATTTCGGTTTTTTCACCATTTCTATGCATTATATGTTATGTTATTCATATTTTCACGTTGAGTGCAAGGGGGCTGTCTCATGGCTTGCTGAATGGGTCCCTTTACTTGTGAGGTTGCTGTCCTTGGGTTGGGAACGATCTGTAGGGGGTGGGGACTAAAAACCGTGAGTTTGCAGCAAGGGGGTTTGGATGGTTTCGGTGGATCGCGCGCAAAGGGGTAAGATCGGGCTGTGCATGTGCTCAAACTCAACCCAGCCATGTTTCAGACGGTGTAGAGCCTAGTGTGTTGTTAGGAGGGAGTCATGGGAATTTGGTTGAGGGAGAAGCTCGATCTTCGGAGGCTTGGTGTGAGTTGGGAAGAAGGTGATAGTTTCGGCCGTTGTATTCACGTGTGGTGCAGCAGCTGGTTGCTTGGGTTAGGCTTAGTTAAGAAGAGTAGTTAGGTCCTAATGGTGAGTGTTATTGGCTGAACAAGTGGTGGAGTGAGAGAGGACCGAAAGAAAATATGGTTTGGGGTGACATGTGTTGAGATGAGAGCAAGGGAAGGGGATGGCCGAGGGTTGCAATTTTCTTGGAAGTTTCAGCCGTGGTTTTAGGAGCTTGAGTACACGTTTTAGGAGCTTTAATTGTATGTAAGATATGGTAAACAAATTGGGAAAAATTCGGTCAAGTTTCGAGTCGATTCGGGTTAAAATCGGGACCTCGGTCCAAGTTTTAAAACGAATCTGTAGAACCCGTAATTAGACTGCGTATAAGCCATGCATAATTCTAGTATTTTAAATTTAATTGACTTCATTGCATGAGTATTTAAGTGTTTTCTTTGAAGTTAATTATTTTATCCAGTAGCTTAGATTTTTCTCTTTTCAGTTAATTCGGTGAGGTCGGACCGGAGTTGGAGTAAAGAGATAAAATTTGCTAGTAAGAAAACATTTTCCCAAAATTTATTTAAAGATAAATAATGTGTAAATTTTTTGTAAAAGAAGGTTTAAGGAATTATTTAAATAAGTTGAGATAAGTAGTAAATTGAGTTCAATAATTAATTCCTCAATTCTTTAAAATATTTAATGAGTAGATAATACACTAAAGATTTAAAGTTCAATATTTAAGAAATATTTTCCCCTCCTCTTTTATTATAATTTTCGGCCCCTGTGATTTGATTTAAAAGTTTATTTGACAACCCATTTAATTAATAGTCTTCCCTATCCATTTTTATTGGGAAATAATTTTATCACAACAAATCTTCCATGATAATTAATTGAGCAAGATCCCACCCCACCTAGCTAGATAAAAATCGGCCATGCTCTTTTTTTTTTTTAAGATTTAATTGTGATTTTTTTTCAACTCATTCTTTATTTATCCCCTTAACTTTTCTAGATGAATTTATCCTCCCCAACTTTTAAATCACTACCAATATTTAATTAAACCAATTCTCCCTTGCACCTAGACCTTAAAATCGCCCATATACACCTCTAGTATCCCCAAGAAAAATCTTTGATATCATTCTTTTCCTTATCACTCAAACTAGTAGATATAAAGAATATTTTCCCTTCCCATTATCTTGTATCTTCCCATTTAATTTCCTAGACTCCCTCCCACTCCATAATCTGGAAAATTCCAGCCTCCTTCAGCACTGAAACCCTGAGAGCCTAGGGTAAAAACAAGGAGGAAAAACTTGAAAGAAAACAAGAGAAGCAACTCCGTCTCCTCCGCGCCGAGTCGTCGTATTCTTTCGTTTTTCATTCAAACGAAATCAAAGGCATGTCTATATTCCTTTCAAACCTCAATCAAGTCCTATTATCATTTATTTAACATTACATGATCATCTTTATGTGCAAAAACCGAAACATGGCAAAAAAAATTTTCAGAAAAACCAAAACAAGCAGATTTCGGTTTCATGACAAGCTTCACGGTTTCATTGGTTTTGTGAGTTTCAGGTATTGGTTCGGTTTCAGGCTCCCAAGGCTACATCTAGACATATTCTAGGATGGATTAGGACCACTTTGGTCCATTATTTCAGCCCCATGCATGAGAGAAACCGAAGATGACTGCAACTCACCATCGTTGCCATTTTTGTGCTTCGAAAATTCTGTGTGTGCTGTCAAAGGAAAAGGATCTGATCTTGGCTGCCCTAAGGGCCTTTAGTCATGGTTAGATCGCTTCCCTAGCATGTCTAAGACGTGACTAAGTCGCCCTTTTGGTGGCTTGGTCCACGGTGATTCGGTTTTCAATTAAAATGCAAGAACAGCCCTGCACCCCCTTCGACCCCTTCATTTGACAGCATGTGTTGTTTCAAGTTTTGTGGAATGGTATGGATCTTGGTTGCCTATGGCCCTTAGCCACGGTTCATACCCTACCACTGGATGTCTAGATCATCCCATGGTCAATCAAATGGCCACTGGAACGAGTCGAGACAGCAAGCAAAGCAAAACACCCCTCACGCGTGCAAAGGTGCTCTCGGGTGGAACTTTTCTGATGTTGCTGGAATAATTCGAATTGTGGCTGGCCTAGGGCCCTTAGCCATGGTTCAAATAATTCCTTGGGATGTTGGTAAGAGTCTCTGGTCGGTGGTTCACGCCCCCAATGGCCGGTAGTCTCGAAAACAACACAAGACACGCGATTGCACAGCTGCTGGAATTTGACAGCAACTTGCTGTGATGGTTCGGAGGCTCGTTCTAGTTCTTGGTTGGCTTTAGCCTATGGCCTTAGACTGGACAGTGCCTCATTGAGTTAGGAAAGCTACGGTTTTGGCCGTTTGTGATTCGGATCATTTTTGAAGTCGTACGAGAATTTACGGTGCGATGTGCCAAATTTACTTTCGAAAGAGCATTTCATGTTTTGGCCTCCATTTCACCTAAATTTCGACCCTCATCTTTTTAGGAGCATAAATTCATAATTTTAAGCGTATTTTAATCATGACGTTACATTGGTTCAGTGTTGGTTCACGTTGGTTCGGAGTCATGATTAAATACGAAGTCGTTAGTAGTAATTGTCGCATTTTCACACTTAATTGCATAGTTTGGTCAAGAAAAATCTATTGCATATTTTTTTCATGGCATATTTAGGTCGCAGCGAGCCTGGGGACGATCCAATCCAGTTGGTAAAATAGTACAGGATTTTTCATTATGCCATTTAATTATATTACGTGCATAAAAATAGAAAATACTTATTTTTGAGATTTATGCGATATTGCTTGTGGTCAATTCACTATTATGGGAGCATTATTTTACCCGGTCGCCAGTGACCGATCAGTTCAGTTTGGTACCACCCGGTCTCCAGTGACCGGTCAGTTCAGTTCAGTTTGATACTCCCCGGTAGCCAGTTACCGATCAGTTCAGTTCAGTGCAGGGACCACATGCGTAGACCATAATCTCAACCGAAAATTATTATCAGTCATTTCAGTACAGGGCTCCAAGGAGCAAACATTTTTACTATGATATTTAATTCAGTCATGCACGTATTATAATTGCTCAGTACAAGTTATTTTCAGAATGCCTCATGACATGATATTTTATCCATGCAAATTATATTTTACTCGTTACCTACGATATATGCATGCTGAGTCTTTAGGCTCACTAGACTTGATTGTTGTAGGTACCGATGAGGTCAGGGCCGAGGGCGGGGACCTGTGAGCCAGCTTGGGTCGGCAGTAGTGGCACCCGAGGACCTCAGTTCAGCATTTATTATTTTATTACTCAAACAATTTTTATCAGTTGTTGGATATTCTTAAATTGGTATTTCGCAAACAAATATTTTCTTCCGCTGCCATTTTGACTATCAAACTTTGTTTATCGGTTTAATTATGAATGAGGCATTTTAATTATTTAAAAAGAAAATTTTTAATTTTCCTCAAATTTTCAAGCAAGGATTTTCGGGCCTTCACAGTTGGTATTAGAGCCGATGTTCTTGTAAAGGGTTACACTACTACTGACCACAAGAAGCTCACGAAGTCACGTCTTCGGTCTGTAAGTTTTACTTTTCAGCATTTTATTTAAAACATGAATTATTTTAACAGCATGCTTCCATGAAATAGTTTACGATCAGATTTTCAGTATTTCAGTGTTCATTTAAAATAAATTTTTGAATTATGCATGTTAGTTACGTATGGGTTATGTTTGGAACAGTATGCCTCCTAGACGTCAGGTAGGACGCCCGAGAGGGGGTGGTGTGCACCGTCATGAAAACGGGTTTGATCAGAGACAAGAGAGGCAGGCACCTCCTCCTCTTCCTCCTCCTCCTCCTCCTCCACCTCCACCTGACATGAATGCCCAGATGCTAGCTGGGATGACGCAGTTCTTCGCACAGTTTGCGGGGAACAATGCCGCAGCCGCAGCCGCAGCCAGGCCGACAGGGCCCGAGGCTGTTTATGAGAGGTTTATGAAGATGCGTCTGAAGGAGTTTTTCTGGGACGTCTGACCCCATGATTGCCGAGGGATGGATCAAATCCCTCGAGGTTATCTTCGAGTTCATGGAGCTTGGAGATGCAGACAGAGTCCGATGTGCCACCTACTTATTCAGTGGAGATGCCCGCTTATGGTGGGAAGGAGCAGCAGTAGCCCTGAACTTGGCTACACTTACTTGGATACGCTTTACTGAGGTTTTCTACTCCAAATATTTTGCCGAGGAAGTGCGTACCAGGTTGACCACTGAGTTCATGAGCCTGAGACAGGGTGATATGACGGTTACGGAGTTCATCCGTAAGTTCGAGAGGGGCTGTCATTTTGTGCCCCTGATAGCGAATGATGCTAGAGCCAAGATGATGCATTTCCTGGTGGGTCTACGGCCGATCTTGCGCCGTGATGTTAGGGTGTCTGACCCTACTACTTATGAGATTGCAGTCTCCAAAGCCCTAGCCGCAGAGCAGGATCTGCGGGATATCGAGAGGGATCGCCAGGGCAAGCGCCCAGCCCAGGTACCACACCGCCCTCCTCCTCATCAGCATCAGCAGCAAAACAAGAGGCCATTTCATGGGCCGCCTAGAAGCAGAGGCCAGCAGCAGCAGCGGGGACGCCCCAGCCCGAAGACTTTTGAGCACCCAGTCTGTCCCAGGTGCTCACGCCGCCATCCTGGAGCATGTATGTCTGGCTCAGGAAAGTGTTTTAAGTGTGGCAGTCCAGACCACATGTTGCTACAGTGCCCTCAGAGGAATTTGCCTACCCAAGGCAGAGTTTTTGCTCTCCATGCCACGGAAACAAACCCGGAGACTATGTTGTTGACAGGTACCTTTAAGCTTTAAGTTATTATTTGAATTTCCGTGTTTTGGGAATCGGGATTAAGATTTGAACTTAGAACCATGATAGGATTGCATGCTCTACTCAGTATTATTTGGAGATTTAAGTTAGAAGAACTTTGACCTTTGCATGTCTATAAGTTTAGTTCTTGTAGCTATTGGATTCAACTTAGAGTTCTGATCTTTCAGGAGAATTTTTATATCTGGTTCCGCTACCAAGGCCTTGATAGATTCAGGGGCCACTCACTCGTTTATTTCGGAGGTCTTTGCAAACTTTCTCAAGATCAAGACCATTGAGCTAGATATAGCCTTTTCAGTAGTGTTCCCGTCAGGCGAGGAGATGACAGCTACCAATGTTATCCGAGATATAGACCTTGAGCTGCACGGTAATCTTGTTTATGCGGATCTGATTGTGCTACCGATGCCAGAATTTGACATCATCCTAGGGATGGACTGGCTATTGAGGAACAGAGTGTTGATAGAGTTCCAGCGGAGATCTGTTCTTGTCCGACCGCCTGGAATGGAGCAGTTCTTATTTGAGCCGGGCAGGTACTTTCCTTTACCGCGCATTATTCCTTAGTTCAGGCCAGGAAGCTCATGCATAGAGGGTGTCGGGCATTCTAGCGACCTTTTTATCTGTCCCCGAGGAAACCCAGCCAATCAGCCTCAGATGTTCCGATTGTCAGAGATTTCTTAGACGTTTTTTCCGAAGACGTCTCTGGTATGCCACCCGAGAGAGAGGTGGAGTTTTCCATTGAGCTTATGACAGTACGGCTCCGATATCCAAAGCGCCGTACCGACTAGCACCGACAGAGATGGCAGAGCTTAAGAAGCAGATTCAGGAACTTCTCGACAAGGAGTTCATTCGCCCGAGCTTTCACCTTGGGGCGCGCCAGTCTTATTTTTAAAGAAGAAGGATGGCTCTTTGAGGCTTTGCATTGACTACCGGGAGTTGAACAGGGTTACAGTGAAGAACAAATACCCACTTCCGAGGATTGAGGACCGTTTTGACCAGTTGCAGGGAGCTTCGATTTCTCCAAGATATATCTGCGTTCCGGTTATCACCAGTTAAAGGAAAGAGATGCTGATGTCTCCAAGACTGCTTTTAGGACTCGTTATGGCCACTACGAGTTCCTTGTGATGCCGTTCGGTCTGACGAATGCGCCAGCGATCTTCATGGATCTCATGAATCGCGTATTTCAGCCGTATCTCGATCAGTTTGTGATAGTATTCATAGACGACATTCTCGTCTACTCCAAGAATCAGGAGGATCACAGTAGACATCTGACCACAGTATTGCAGACCTTGCAGAAGCACAAGTTATTCGCAAAGTTCAGTAAGTGCGAATTCGGTTAGAGAAGGTGGCGTTCTTAGGCCACATCGTTTCTAGCAGTAGTATTGAGGTAGACCCAGCGAAAGTTGCAGCAGTCAGATATTGGGTTGTGCCTCAGAATGCATCTGAAATCCGCAGTTTTCTTGGGCTAGCAGGATATTACAGAAAATTCATTCAGGGATTCTCCTCCATTGTCGTTCCACTCACATCATTGAGAAAGAAGAATGTGAAGTTTGTGTGGAGCGATGAGTGCCAGAAGAGCTTCAATACTTTGAAGCAAGCTCTTATCTCAGCACCAGTTTTGGCCATGCCGTCAGGGCCCGGTGAGTTGTCCTTTATACCGATGCTTCGAAGCTCGGTCTTGGCGCAGTATTGATGCAGCATGGGAAGGTGATAGCATATGCTTCTCGACAGCTGAAAATCCACGAGAAGAATTACCCTACCCATGATCTAGAGTTGGCCGCCGTAATTTTTGCATTGAAGATTTTGAGGCACTATTTGTATGGAGAGAAGTGCCAGATCTTTACCGACCACAAGAGCCTCAAGTATTTCTTTACGCAGAAGGAGCTGAATATGCGTCAGAGGCGTTGGTTGGAGCTTGTGAAAGACTACGACTGTGACATTAGCTACCACCCGGGTAAAGCTAATGTAGTTGCAGATGCATTGAGCAGAAAAGTCGCAGTGATGGCTCATTTGACGATTCAGAAACCTCTTCAGCTTGAGATGCAGAAGTTCGATCTAGAGTCATATCCTCAAGGTAGAGTTCCCCGTCTATCTACCTTGACGATTCAGTCTTCTCTTATTGACCGTATTCGCAGTAGTCAGCCAGCAGATGAGCAGTTGGCATAGTGGAAGAAGAGAGATGAAGCCAAGGGCAGTGTCTTGTATTCAGTCAGCGACGGTATAGTGCGATACCGGGACAGGATGTGGGTGCCTAACAGTGATACTATCCGAGCAGATATTCTATCAGAGGCCCACATGTCGCCGTACTCTATTCATCCAGGGAGTACGAAGATGTACAAGGATCTGCAGCTATTGTATTGGTGACCAGGGATGAAGAAGGATATCAGACGATTTGTATCCGAGTGTCTGACTTGCCAGTTAGTGAAGGCCGAGCATCAGAGACCAGCAGGTTTGCTCAAGCCTCTCCTTATTCCCGAGTGGAAGTGGGAGAATGTTACCATGGACTTTGTGACCGGATTGCCGAGGTCAGCCAGAGGATCGAATGCTATCTGGGTGATTGTAGATCGTCTTACCAAATCAGCACACTTCTTGCCTATTAAGACGACTTTCACCATGGTACAGTATGCGGAGTTGTATATCCGAGAGATAGTCCGACTTCATGGAATTCCAGTATCTATCGTATCTGACAGAGATCCCAGATTCACTTTCTCGTTTTGGAAGAGTTTGCATTCGACTATGCGTACGAAGTTGCTGTTTAGCACAGCTTTCCATCCGCAGAACGATGGGCAGTCAGAGCGAGTTATTCAGATTTTGGAGGATCTTCTCCGTGCTTGCGTCATTGATTTCTCTGGGAGTTGGGAGTCGAACTTGCCATTGTTAGAGTTCACGTATAACAACAGCTTCCAGTCTTCTATTGATATGGCTCCGTATGAAGCACTGTATGGCCGCAAGTGCAGATCTCCTGTTCATTGGGATGAAGTAGGAGCGAGAGCAGAGTTGGGTCCAGAGATTGTCCAGCAGGCTGCAGATGTAGTAGTCAAGATCCGTGATAGGATGAGGACTGCTCAGAGCCGACAGAAGAGTTATGCCGATCAGCGGAGGAGAGAGTTAGATTTTGCAGTGGGCGATCATGTTTTTGTGAAAGTGGCACCTATGAAGGGTGTCATGAGATTTGGGAAGAAAAGGAAGCTCAGCCCGAGATTTATTGGACCCTTTGAGATCCTTGACAGAGTTGGGACACTAGCTTATCGTGTTGATCTTCCGCCGAATCTGGCCGGAGTACACAATGTGTTCCACGTCTCCATGCTGAGAAAGTACATGGCGAACCCTTCGCATGTCCTGAACTTTGAGCCGTTGCAGCTTACTCCGAACCTATCTTATGAGGAGAGGCCAGTGCAGATCCTAGACAGGCAGGAGAAGAAGCTTCGGAACAGTTGGTTAAGCGAGTCAAAGTTAGATGGCTCAACCATTCAGAGGACGAAGCCACATGGGAGTCTGAGCCGGAGATGAGAGATCGTTACCCCGAGTTATTCGGTGAGTTCTAATTTCGAGGACGAAATTCTTTTTAAGGGGGGGGAGAGTTGTAGAACCCGTAATTAGACTGCGTATAAGCCATGCATAATTCTAGTATTTTAAATTTAATTGACTTCATTGCATGAGTATTTAAATGTTTTCTTTGAAGTTAATTATTTTATCCAGTAGATTAGATTTTTCTCTTTTCAGTTAATTCGGTGAGGCCGGACCGGTGTTGGAGTAAAGAGATAAAATTACTAGTAAGAAAACATTTTCCCAAAATTTATTTAAAGATAATAATGAGTAAATTTATTGTAAAAGAAGGTTTAAGGAATTATTTAAATAAGTTGAGATAAGTAGTAAATTGAGTTCAATAATTAATTCCTCAATTCTTTAAAATATTTAATGAGTAGATAATACACTAAAGATTTAAAGTTCAATATTTAAGAAATATTTTTCCCTCCTCTTTTATATAATTTTCGGCCCCAATGATTTGATTTAAAAGTTTATTTGACAACCCATTTAATTAATAGTCTTCCCTATCCATTTTTATTGGGAAATAGTTTTATCACAACAAATCTTCCATGATAATTAATTGAGCAAGATCCCACCCCACCTAGCTAGATAAAAATCGGCCATGCTCTTTTTTTTTTAAGATTTAATTGTGATTTTTTTTCAACTCATTCTTTATTTATCCCCTTAACTTTTCTAGATGGATTTATCCTCCCCAACTTTTAAATCACTACCAAGATTTAATTAAACCAATTCTCCCTTGCACCTAGACCTTAAAATCGCCCATATACACCTCTAGTATCCCCCAGAAAAATCTTTTATATCATTCTTTTCCTTATCACTCAAACTAGTAGATAGAAAAAATATTTTCCCTTCCCTTTATCTTGTATCTTCCCATTTAATTTCCTAGACTCCCTCCCACTCCATAATCTGGAAAATTCCAGCCTCCTTCAGCACTGAAAACCGTGAGAGCCTAGGGTAAAAACAAGGAGGAAAAACTTGAAAGAAAACAAGAGAAGCAACTCCGTCTCCTCCGCGCCGAGTCGTCGTATTCTTTCGTTTTTCATTCAAACGAAATCAAAGGCATGTCTATATTTTTTTCAAACCTCAATCAAGTCCTATTATCATTTATTTAACATTACATGATCATCTTTTATGTGCAAAAACCGAAACATGGCAAAAAAAAATTTCAGAAAAACCAAAACATGCAGATTTCGGTTTCATGACAAGCTTCACGGTTTCATTGGTTTTGTGAGTTTCAGGTATTGGTTCGGTTCCAGGCTCCCAAGGCTACATCTAGACATATTCGAGGATGGATTAGGACCACTTTGGTCCATTATTTCAGCCCCATGAATGAGAGAAACCGAAGATGACAGCAACTCACCATCGTTGCCATTTTTGTGCTTCGAAAATTCTGTGTGTGCTGTCAAAGGAAAAGGATCTGATCTTGGCTGCCCTAAGGGCCTTTAGCCATGGTTAGATCGCTTCCCTAGCATGTCTAAGACGTGGCTAAGTCGCCTTTTTGGTGGCTTGGTCCACGGTGAATCGGTTTTCAATTAAAATGCAAGAACAGCCCTGCACCCCCTTCGACCCCTTCATTTGACAGCATGTGTTGTTTCAAGTTTTGTGGAATGGTATGGATCTTGGTTGGCCTATGGCCCTTAGCCACGGTTCATACCCTACCACTGGATGTCTAGATCGTCCCATGGTCAATCAAATGGCCACTGGAACGAGTCTAGACAGCAAGCAAAGAAAAACACCCCTCACGCGCGCAAAGGTGCTCTCGGGTGGAACTTTTCTGATGTTGCTGGAATAATTCGAATTGTGGCTGGCCTAGGGCCCTTAGCCATGGTTTAAATAATTCTTTGGAATGTTGGTAAGAGTCTCTGATCGGTGGTTCACGCCCCCAATGGCCGGTAGTCTCGAAAACAACACAAGACACGCGATTGCACAGCTGCTGGAATTTGACAGCAACTTGCTGTGACGGTTCGGAGGCTCGTTCGAGTTCTTGGTTGGCTTTTAGCCTATGGCCTTGGACTGGACAGTGCCTCATCGAGTTAGGAAGGACACGGTTTTGGCCGTTTGTGATTCGGATCATTTTTGAAGTCGTACGAGAATTTACGGTGCGATGTGCCAAATTGACTCTCGAAAGAGCATTTCATGTTTTGGCCTCCATTTCACCTAAATTTCGACCCTCATCATTTTAGGAGCATAAATTCATAATTTTAAGCGTATTTTAATCATGACGTTACGTTGGTTCAGTGTTGGTTCGCGTTGGTTCGGAGTCATGATTAAATACGAAGTCGTTAGTAGTAATTGTCGCATTTTCACACTTAATTGCATAGTTTGGTCAAGAAAAATCTATTGCATATTTTTTTCATGGCATATTTAGGTCGCAGCGAGCCTGGGGACGATCCAATCCAGTTGGTAAAATAGTACAGGATTTTTCATTATGCCATTTAATTATATTACGTGCATAAAAATAGAAAATACTTATTTTTGAGATTTATGCGATATTGCTTGTGGTCAATTCACTATTATGGAAGCATTATTTTACCCGGTCGCCAGTGACCGATCAGTTCAGTTTGGTACCACCCGGTCTCCAGTGACCGATCAGTTCAGCTCAGTTTGATACTCCCCGGTAGCCAGTTACCGATCAGTTCAGTTCAGTGCAGGGACCACATGCGTAGACCATAATCTCAACCGAAAATTATTATCAGTCATTTCAGTACAGGGCTCCAAGGAGCAAACATTTTTACTATGATATTTAATTCAGTCATGCACGTATTATAATTGCTCAGTACAAGTTATTTTCAGAATGCCTCATGACATGATATTTTATCCATGCAAATTATATTTTACTCGTTACCTACGATATATGCATGCTGAGTCTTTAGGCTCACTAGACTTGATTGTTGTAGGTACCGATGAGGTCAGGGCCGAGGGCGGGGACCAGTGAGCCAGCTTGGGTCGGCAGTAGTGGCACCCGAGGACCTCAGTTCAGCATTTATTATTTTATTCCTCAAACAACTTTTATCAGTTGTTGGATATTCTTAAATTGGTATTTCGCAAACAAATATTTTCTTCCGCTGCCATTTTGACTATCAAACTTTGTTTATCGGTTTAATTATGAATGAGGCATTTTAATTATTTAAAAAGAAAATTTTTAATTTTCCTCAAATTTTCAAGCAAGGATTTTCGGGCCTTCACAGAATCGGCTAAGTTCTGATTTTTGCTCGAATTTACGTCTAGGAATGCTTATAAAGATGTTTTGGGATATTTAAGGAGTTTGGTAAGCTTCAGGTCAATTTTAGAGGTCCAGGGATGAAATGATAATTTTCGGGTTTCCAAGGGCAAAATGGTCATTTTGCACCCGGGTTGAGATTTTGGTCCTGGCAGCGACCTGAGCACAAATTTATGATATGTTTATGCATCATGATCACTATTTTTAAGATTTTATGAAGATATACGTTGCATGTTTGGATTTAAGAAAAATTGCATTGGTGCATAATTTTTATAAGTGATGAAAATGATAATGTTATGGATGACAGGAATTAGTTGTGGCTATCGAAGTATATGTAAATGTTTAAGACGTATATGTAAATGCTGATGATAAGGCCTAGGCACAGGGGATGGGTGATTCTTTCACTGATGTCCGACAGCCGCCGGGTACCGCGGTTCTATGTATGATGGATCCATCGTAAATGATGATGTACGATAGTCACCTCTAATGAACTGAATTCACCAATGATAAATGATAAATGATGAATGATGAATGATAAATGATAAACGATGAATGACGAACGATGATTAATGATGAGCTGTTTTGACACGTCATGATTTTACACGACACGTTTATGTTACTTTTTTTTTAAGTTCATGAAAGGTATGTTGAGTAAGGTATTTTTCACTGTTGTGGGCTATGTATATGTATTTGCTATTAACGGTGCAGGTGTGTTGAGTCTTTAGACTCACTAGGCGTGTATGATGCAGGTGAGCTTAATAATGAGGGGACTGGAGGTGTCGAGCTCTGAGTAGGCAGACCTGGTGTGGTGACACGACCCGAGGACCACATGTTTTCGGCATTATGTTTTATGAGATTTGAAAGGAGATGAACATTTTATGTACGCTGAGAATATTACGTTTTTTACTCCGTACGTTTACGTTTGATGTTGGTCATTTTAACTTTGAGATTTTTATTGTCAAATAAAGACGATTATTTTAAATGTTATTTTGTAATGGCGAGCTTTTTTTTTTTTAAAAAAAAAAAACAATTCCGCACTTTTAAAACTGTAGACTTTTCAGTTGGTATCAGAGCAAGGGTCCTGTATAGGGTTGTGCCACCGCGAGCTTCTGCCGCTCAGTCTTCAAGCCTCAAGTCTGTAAGCTATATGATTTAAATGTTTTTAATGTTATCATCGGCATGTTTACATGATATATGCTTTAGAGTACATATATATCTATCGTTATGTTTTGAGATTAGATGTTTCAAAATTTTTATGCATATTACGACATGAGTTGAGGAATCATATGATTTTCATGTATGCTGGCTTGTGGTGGAATTGGACATGAATAAGAATTTTGCTTTTGGACATTAGGAAAGGTCGGAAATGAATTGTCTATATTGATTTTTGGTTAGTAGTACTGATGTTCTACCTTTTGGATCATAAGTTAATCTTGAAGATTATGAATGCTCTTGGGGGAAGGCAGGGTTTTTAAGAAAATATTGATGGTTCGTGGTTGCCAGTTGAATTAATTTTTAAGGATTCCATGTAAGGAATAATGATTCGAAGACTACGACGATTTTTGAAAATATAAAAACGTAGAATTTATGTAGGATACATGCTCTACCTATTTGGACTTAAGGATTGAATTGAGAATTTTAAGGAGCTAGTTGTAATAACCAATAATTTGAGGACCTAAGTGCAAAATAAAATTATAAGGGACTATTATTGAATTTACCAAATTTGTGGGATTAAATTTTGAGTTTCGAGAAATTTAAGGTTTAATGAGGCAAAAATCGAAAATTTAATGGGGAAAAAAAAATGTAAATTTCTAAGCGTTGTAGGGCCAAAATGGTAATTTTCGAGAACTTTAAGGGCCAAATTGCAAATTCAAAAATTTTTGAGGATTAAATTCGAACTTGGAGAAACACTTGGGTTAAATCAGTAATTTTTCAAGGTCATGGGAATTGATTTTGGGTTTAATAAACTTAAAATTATTGAACTATATGTTTCGAGGAACCTATCAATGGAATTAGGAGTGCCAAGGACTTATAGGTAATTGTGGAATTTTTTAGATTTGGGACAAATTGGATAATATTCGAGGAAAGTAAGAATTAATTTTACAATTTTTAAGAAATTTGGGAACTTATTTAGCTATAAGTGAGAATCGAATGGTTTAAATGATAGGAAATTTTCATGACTTAGGTTTGAAGGGATATTTAGAACCTTGAAACATCTGGGTTATGATAGTATAAAGGGCATTGTAGGATGAATCAATATGGGCTTCAAAATCTAAGTGTTAGTAAATAATGTTGTGACAAATTAAGAATTTAAATTGATGACAATTTAAGGTGAAGTTGATCAGTTAGTTAAGTTAAAACAGTAAACATGTAGCCAACAAAATTTTGGGAACTTAAATTTGATGTATCATAATTTTTAATCGTGATCTTAAGAGTTAAAATTATACCTTTGTTGGAATTTAATTTTTCTAGAAAGTTGGATGTGATTGATGGTTAAAATATTTGATAGACGCATGTAAGAGGTGAGGTAGACACCTTGTCTTGAGGAATTTTGAAAGTCATTAAGAAACTTGAGGCTAAGCGGATATGTGTATTGGAATTATTTTATCCAATGCTATTTGGATTAGGTAAGTTTGAATTTCAAATTTATGGTATATCCGTTCGTACGAAAAGTTTGGGTGAAATACAAACAAAAGAAAAATAGTTGTGTTCAATATAAGTTATCAATGAATGAATATTAAGATTTTTATCGAGTAGGAAATCTAAAATCTTGATATGGGGATTTTAGAATTTTATGGGTTATAAGTGAAATTGAGTTATTATGTAAAGGCCCGTATTTCGTATTCATAATTTTGCGGAATTATAAAAAAATTTCTAAATAAATAATTATCTTGTCTCATTTAATTAAAGTAAATATGTAAATAATTTTAACTTTAAAATAACAGCGGAAGCAAATATTGTTTTCAACCAACAATTTAAAAATAACTCAACGTAAACATTAACTTAAAAATAATCCAACGTATTAAAACTGAGTTTGAATAATAAATGGTGCATAAATTAAATCATAAGGTCCTCGGGTTTACTACTGCTGTCCCAAGATCGCTCACTGGTCTCCGTCCGCGGTCCCGACCTCATCAATACCTACAACAATCAAGTCTAGTGAGTCTAAAGACTCAACATGTATATATCGTGAATAACAAGTAAATATATCATAAAATCGCATGCAACGTAAAAATAAAGTATCGTAAAGCATACGGTGAAAATCGTATTATGAATAATTATAGCTACGTGCATATCTGAAAATTCATACGTAAAAGCTTTGCTCAATAGAGCTCTGTCATAACATATCATAATTTTTCTGGTAGAGATAATATTTCTAAGCTAGTGGCCCATAACATAGCGTAAGCGCCTGATCAGACTAAACCACAGTATACTGGGCGGTAGAGATCAATCACAGCCCTTGGACTGGATGTCCGTACCCATACATAATCATAAACCGGTCGTAAGTCACCGGGCGGAGAGGTCCTCGGTTGTTCCTACCGACTTCCAAACCCATAAGGATAAGCTGGCCACGAGACATATCGCATATATCTCAAAAATAAACATTTTATATTTTTATGCACGTAATATAATTATAACCTTATTTTTACCAGATGAGTTAAATCGTTCTCAGGCTTGCTGTGACTTACTACTAATATGTGACACATGAAACAAATCTTAACTTGACAAAATCTTAACAATAGAACCGAAAACGAGACGATTTGGACCAACAACTTGATTTTTAACCATGGCTTCGTACCAACTCGAACCAACATTAAACCGACGTTTAACCATGATTAAAAATACCCCAAACGTGATGAAAAATATGCATAATACTGTAAAACACGAAATTAGGTGAAAGGAATCGGAAAACATAAAACACTCTTTCGAGAGTCATTTGGGCACCTTTCGCCGTAAATTCTCGTACGACCTCTAAACTCGACCAAATCACGAACGGCCAAAAACATGACTTTCCTAACTCATTAAGGTACTGTCCAGTCCAAGGTCACGGGCTAAAAGCCAACCAAGAACTCAAACAAGCACCAAAACCGTGACCCATTGTTGCTGTCAAAAGTGCAGTAGTAGCAGCTTGCTTGTTTTGCTCAATTTATGAATCTCCTGGCCATTGGGGCTTGAACCACCAACCAGAGACCCTTACCAACATCCTAAGGCATGGCTTGGACCATGGCTAAGGGCTAAAAGCCAACCAAAAACCGAGCTAACAGCTAGGACAATGCACATCTCAAACCGAGAGCACCCAGAAATTCTGTGCTGTAGTATTCGAATGAATTTGTTGTCTTATTTCGTTCCAGTGGCTATATGATCAACCATGGAATGATCTAGACATGAGGGAGTGTTTTATGAACCATGGCTATAGGTTAGAAGCCAGCCACAATCCATCCAAACACATAGAACCCGAAATCATCACCCATACCAGAAAAATGAACCATGGGACATGTGTGTGTTTTGTTTTAAAAATTCGATGGGACCATGAACCAAGCTTTGAAAGAACACCTTGGTCACGTCCTAGACATGATAAGGAAGGGTTCTAACCATGGCTACAGTCCCTAGGACAGCCATGATTCGAACTCCCATCCCAAACAACCAATTGACAGAATTTTTGACAAAATCTGCACTTAATGGAATTGTTGCTGTCCATTCTTTGTACTGAGTGTATGGACTGAAACAAATGGACTAACAACACTCTAACACCCTCTGAAGCATGCCTATATGAAGCCTTGACAGCCTGGAACCGAAGCAATCACCTGGACTCAGCAAAATAAACTCAACCGTGAAGATAAATACCAAGGGCCGAGATGTTGTACAGAATTTTCCAAAAATTTCTTGCTGTCATTTTCATGTTCTTGCTTGAATCATACTTACATAATGGTTTAAACATATCTATAGAACTTGATTGAAGAGCAAAGAAACAATATATACATGCCTGGAATTTGTTTTGAAGAAAAACAAATCAAAACGACAATACGACGCGATGGAACCGAGTTGGATATCTTCCTTTCTTTTCTACTTTTCTGCTGATGTTCCTTCGATTTCAGCTGCTGTTTTTCTGATTTTTTCGAAGCTTAAGGTTGTAGGAAGTGTAAGGGATGCAAGTGAATGATATAGGAGGTTTTAAAGGTGTAATAATATCCATTAAGTTGGGGGTTACAAGTCTAGGAGTTGAGGGAATTTGAAATGCTTCTTTTTGCTTCCTTGTTGCCGATTCCTTATCATCTTATTCTTCTATTTTTCTTTCATGTGCATGTTGATTTGCTAGGTATTTAGTTGAGGAGGAATTAAGGTTAATCATTGTGTTTGACTACTCATAATTTGTGAATTAAAAGTGGAAATGAATGAAAAATATCATTTAGGAGTGACTTAAATGAGTTTATTCCACATTTGAATTTGTTAAAAAGAAAAGGAGGTACCGATTTCCTACAAATTTTGCATGGTAATTTATGGTTTAAACTTTGCATTTTACTTGTTGAAGGTTTTAAATACCCATTATACATTTTAGTGAATTTACACCTTAATTTAAAATGAACTCTTGTTTGACATTGCATGGTTACCAATTTAAGTATTTAAATGTTATATTAAATTTCTTGAATACTTTATACCTAGATTAATTCATCCACATTTGTTTACATATTTTAATTTAAGCTTTAATTAAATATTGAATTTAAAAGAATTTATTTACCAACTTAGCTCTAATTAATTAAATAAAATCTAAAACATTCTATTTCTTTTAATTAAATTATTCTTTGACTTAAATTTAATTTAGGAATGTCTTTCTTATTATTAATCTTATCTCTAATCTCCAAACTCCGGTCCGGCCACGCGTATTTATCTTGAAAAAATAAAACTATACATCTATTTTTTAAAATAATAAATCACTTCATATATATATTCATAAAATTCATTTTTTTTAATAGAAATTATGCATGACTTATACGTAATCTGATTTTCGGGTTCTACAACTCTACCCCCCCTTAAAAGAATTTTCGTCCCCGAAATTGAAACTTACCGAATAACTCGGGATAACGACTCCTCATCTCCGGCTCAGATTCCCACGTAGCTTCCTCCTCCGAATGATTGAGCCACTTGACTTTCACTAGCTTGACCATTTTGTTTCGAAGCTTTTTCTCCTGTCTGTCTAAAATTTTCACTGGTCTTTCCTCATAGAACAAGTTCGGAGTGAGTTGCAACGGTTCAAAGTTCAGGACATGCGATGGATTCGCCATATACTTCCTCAACATAGAGACATGAAACACGTTGTGTACTCCGGCCAGATTTGGCGGAAGAGCAACACGATAAGCTAATGTCCCAACTCTGTCGAGGATCTCAAATGGTCCAATGAATCTCGAACTGAGCTTTCCCTTCTTTCCGAACCGCATGACACCTTTCATCGGTCCAATCTTCACGAAAACATGGTCACCAACAGCAAACTCCAAATCTCTCCTCCTCTGATCCGCATAACTCTTCTGTCTACTCTGAGCAGTCCTCATCCTATCAAGAATCTTGACTACTACATCTGCAGCCTGCTGCACAATCTCCGGACCCAACTCTGATCTTTCCCCCACTTCATCCCAATGAATAGGAGATCTACACTTGCGGCCGTACAGTGCTTCGTATGGAGCCATACCGATAGACGACTGAAAACTGTTGTTATAGGTAAACTCCACCAACGGTAGCTTTGATTCCCAACTCCCGGAGAAATCAAGGACACATGCACGGAGGAGATCCTCCACAATCTGGATAACTCTCTCGGATTGACCATCTGTCTGTGGGTGAAAAGCTGTGCTAAACAACAACTTCGTACCCATAGCTGAGTGTAGACTCTTCCAAAATGATGAAGTGAATCTAGGATCTCGGTCAGACACTATAGAAACGGGAATGCCATGAAGTCTAACGATCTCCCGGATATATAACTCTGCATACTGGATCATGGAGAAAGTAGTCTTAATAGGCAAGAAATGAGCTGACTTCGTAAGACGATCAACAATCACCCATATAGCATTCGACCCTCTGACTGACTTCGGCAAACCGACAACGAAATCCATGGTGACATTCTCCCACTTCCACTCGGGAATAGGAAGAGGCTTGAGCAAACCTGCTGGTCTCTGATGTTCCGCTTTCACTAGCTGACACGTCAGACACTCGGATACAAATCGTCTGATATCCCTCTTCATTCCTGGCCACCAATATAATAACTGCAGGTCTTTGTACATCTTCGTACTCCCTGGATGTTTGGAGTACGGCAACATATGGGCCTCAGATAAGATATCTGTTCGAATAGAATCGCTGCTAGGAACCCATATTCTGTCTCGATATCTCACAATACCGTCTCTAACTGTGTACAGGATACTACCCTTGGCTTCATCTCTCTGTCTCCACTTAGCCAACTGCTTGTCTGCTAACTGTCCACTGTGAATACGGTCTAGAAGAGAAGACTGAATCGTCAAAGTAGATAGACGAGGAACTCTACCTCGAGGATATGTCTCTAGATCAAACCTCTGCATCTCAGACTGAAGAGGTCTCGAAACCACTAAATGAGCCATCCCTGCGACTTTCCTGCTCAACGCGTCTGCAACTACATTAGCTCTGCCAGGATGATAGCTAATGTCACAGTCGTAGTCCTTAACTAACTCCAACCAACGCCTCTGCCGCATATTCAACTCTTTCTGTGTAAAGAAGTATTTGAGACTTTTGTGGTCGGTAAAGATCTGACACTTCTCTCCGTACAAATAGTGTCTCCAAATCTTCAATGCAAATACTACAGCTGCCAACTCTAGGTCATGAGTAGGATAATTCTTCTCATGAATCTTCAACTGCCGAGAAGCATATGCTATCACCTTCCCATGCTGCATCAATACCGCGCCTAACCCGAGTTTTGAAGCATCGGTATAAAGAACAAAGTCTCCGGGTCCTGAAGGCATGGCCAATACTGGGGCTGAAATAAGAGCTTGCTTCAATGTGTCGAAGCTCTTCTGACATTCCTCGCTCCACACATACTTAACATTCTTTTTCGTCAATGATGTGAGTGGAACTGCGATGGAGGAAAATCCCCGAATAAACTTCCGATAGTATCCTGCTAGTCCAAGAAAACTACGGATCTCTGATGCATTTTGCGGCACAACCTAATCCCTGACTGCTGCAACTTTCGCCGGGTCTACCTCGATACCACTGCTAGAAATGACGTGGCCTAAGAATGCCACTTTCTCTAACCAGAACTCGCATTTGCTGAACTTCGCGAATAGTTTGTGCTTTTGTAAGGTCTGCAGTACTGTGGTCAGATGTCTGCTGTGATCCTCTTGATTCTTTGAGTAGATGAGAATATCATCTATGAATACTATCACGAACTGATCAAGATATGGCTGGAATACGCGATTCATGAGATCCATGAAGATCGCTGGCGCATTCGTTAAACCGAAGGGCATCACAAGAAACTCGAAGTGGCCATAACGAGTCCTGAAAGCAGTTTTGGGAACGTCGGCATCTTTCACTCTCAGCTGATGATAACCAGAACGCAAATCAATCTTGGAGAATACCGAAGCTCCCTCCAATTGATCAAATAAATCCTCTATCCTCGGGAGTGGGTATTTGTTCTTCACTGTAACGCTGTTCAACTCCCGGTAATCAATGCAGAGCCTCATAGATCCATCCTTTTTCTTCACAAACAATACCGGTGCGCCCCATGGCGAAAAGCTCGGGCGAATGAACTCCTTGTCAAGAAGTTCCTGAATCTGTTTCTTGAGTTCTGCCATCTCTGTCGGTGCTGATCTGTATGGCGCCTTTGAGATCGGTGGTGTACCAGGCATAAGCTCAATAGAAAATTCCACCTCTCTCACAGGTGGTAATCCAGAGACGTCATCAGGAAAAACGTCTAGAAAATCCCGGACAATTGTAACATCGGATGCTGACTGTTTGGGCGTCTCGGGAACGGATACAAGAGTAGCTAAAAATGCTCGGCACCCTCTACGAATGAGCTTCCTAGCCTGGACACAAGATATCATACGCGGTAAATTAAAATACCTGTCTGGCTCGAATAAGAATTGTTCCATCCCAGGCGGTCGGACTAGAACTGATCTCTGCTGGAAGTCAATCAAAACTCGGTTCCTCAATAGCCAGTCCATCCCTAGATTGATATCAAATTCTGGAATCTGCAGAACGATCAGATCCGCATACACAAGATTACCATGAAGTTCAAGGTCTATATCTCGGATCACAGTAGTGGCTGTCATCTCCTCTCCAGAAGGCAATGTTACGGAATACGCTATGTCTAGCCCAATTAATTTGATCTTGAGAGAATTTGCAAAGGTTTCTGAAATGAACGAATGAGTAGCCCCTGAATCTATCAGGGCTTTCGTAGCTGAACCGGCTATAAAGATTCTCCCTGAAAGATTGGAATATTATGCTAAACCCAATAGTTTTACAAGAACTATGCTTATAGACATGCAAAGGTCAAAGTTCTTCTAACCTACATTCCCGTAAATAACACTGATTAGAGCATGCAATCCTATCATAATTTCTAAGTTTAAAATATTAACCCAAAACATTAAACTTCAAATACAACTTAAGGATTTATGATACCTGTCATGAGCATCGTCTCCGGGTTAGTCTCCGCAGCATGGAGAGCAAAAACTCTGCCTTGGGTAGGCAGATTCTTCTGTGGGCAATTCTTCAATATGTGGTCAGTACTACCACATTTGTAACACTTTCCCGAACCATAGATACATGGCCCAGCATGACGATGTGAGCACCTGGCACAGACTGGATACTCCACTGTCCTCGGGACTGCTCGTCCCTGCGGTTGCTGCTGCGGCCCTCTGTTCTTGGGTGGACCGTGGAAAGGTCTCTTATTCTGATGTTGTGACTGAGGAGGACGGTGTGGTGCCTGAAATGGTCGTTTTCCAAGGCGATCGCGCTCAATATCATTCTGGTCTTGCTCTGCCACTAGAGATCTGGAAACAGCAACATCATAGGTAGTAGGGCCAGCCACCCTAACATCACGGCGTATGATCGGCCGTAGACCATTCAGAAAATGCCTCAATTTAGCTCCAGCATCATTAGCAATTAGGGGTACAAAGTGACATCTCCTCTCGAACTTACGGATGAACTCCGTAACAGTCAAGTCTCCCTGCCTCAGGGTCATGAACTCCGTGGTCAACCTCGAACGCACCTCCTCAGTAAAATATTTAGAATAGAATACCTCTGTGAAGTGCTCCCACCTCAAAGTAGTCAAATCCAAAGCCACTGATGCTCCTTCCCACCATAGGCGAGCGTCTCCTCTGAATAGGTAGGTCGCACATCGAACCCTATCTCCATCTTCAAGCCCCATAAACTCGAAAATAACCTCAAGGGACTTAATCCAACCCTCGGCTGCCATAGGATCGGATGTTCCTAAGAATTCCTTTGGTCGCATCTTCATGAACCGCTCATAGATAGCCTCCGGTCCCGGCTGTCTGGCTCCCACTGCATTGTTTCCCGCAAACTGTGCGAAGAATTGAGTCATCCCAGCTAGCATCTGGGCATTCATGTCTGGTGGAGGGGGTGGTGGTAAATCTCTCTCCTCGTTCTCCCTTTGTCTCTGATCCTCACCGCCCTCATGACGGCGCTCATCATCACCTCTCGGGCGTCCAACACGGCGTCTAGGAGGCATGCTGTTCCATAATTATAACCCATACGTAACCAACATGCATAATTCCACTATTTCTTTACATTTAAATAAATAATGCATAATCGTAATCTTGACGTAAAATATTTCATGCAATCATGACGAAAAAAATATTTCATGCTTTAAAATAAATGCGTAATCGTAAGACTTACAGACCGAAGACGTGACTTCATGAGCTTCTCGAGAGCAGTAGTAGTACAACCCTTTACAAGATCATAGGCTCTGATACCAACTGTAAAGGCCCGTATTTCGTATTCATAATTTTGCGGAATTATAAAAAATTTTCTAAATAAATAATTATCTTGTCCAATTTAATTAAAGTAAATATGTAAATAATTTTAACTTTAAAATAACAGCGGAAGCAAATATTGTTTTCAACCAACAATTTAAAAATAATTCAACGTAAACATTAACTTAAAAATAATCCAACGTATTAAAACTGAGTTTGAATAATAAATGGTGCATAAATTAAATCATGAGGTCCTCGGGTTTACTACTGCTGTCCCAAGATCGCTCACTGGTCTCCGTCCGCGGTCCCGACCTCATCAATACCTACAACAATCAAGTCTAGTGAGTCTAAAGACTCAACATGTATATATCGTGAATAACAAGTAAATATATCATAAAATCGCATGCAACGTAAAAATAAAGTATCGTAAAGCGTACGGTGAAAATCGTATCATGAATAATTATAACTACGTGCATATCTGAAAATTCATACGTAAAAGCTTTGCACAATAGTGCTCTGTCATAACATATCATAATTTTTCTGGTAGAGATAATGTTTCTAAGCTAGTGGCCCATAACATAGCGTAAGCGCCTGATCAGACTAAACCACAGTATACTGGGCGGTAGAGATCAATCACAGCCCTTGGACTGGATGTCCGTACCCATACATAATCATAAACCGGTCGTAAGTCACCGGGCGGAGAGGTCCTCGGTTGTTCCTACCGACTTCCAAACCCATAAGCATAAGGTGGCCACGAGACATATCGCATATATCTCAAAAATAAACATTTTATATTTTTATGCACGTAATATAATTATAACCTTATTTTAACCAGATGAGTTAAATCGTTCCCAGGCTTGCTGTGACTTACTACTAATATATGACACATGAAACAAATCTTAACTTGACAAAATCTTAACAATAGAACCAAAAACGAGACGATTTGGACCAACAACTTGATTTTTAACCATGGCTTCGTACCAACTCGAACCAACATTAAACCGACGTTTAACCATGATTAAAAATACCCCAAACGTACTGAAAAATATGCATAATACTGTAAAACACGAAATTAGGTGAAAGGAATCGAAAAACATAAAACACTCTTTCGAGAGTCATTTGGGCACCTTTCGCCGTAAATTCTCGTACGACCTCTAAACTCGACCAAATCACAAACGGCCAAAAACATGACTTTCCTAACTCATTAAGGTACTGTCCAGTCCAAGGTCACGGGCTAAAAGCCAACCAAGAACTCAAACAAGCACCAAAACCGTGACCCATTGTTGCTGTCAAAAGTGCAGCAGTAGCAGCTTGCTTGTTTTGCTCAATTTATGAATCTCCTGGCCATTGGGGCTTGAACCACCAACCAGAGACCCTTACCAACATCCTAAGGCATGGCGTGGACCATGGCTAAGGGCTAAAAGCCAACCACAAACCGAGCCAACACATAGGACAATGCACAGCTCAAACCGAGAGCACCCAGAAATAATGTGCTGTAGTATTCGAATGAATTTGTTGTCTTATTTCGTTCCAGTGGCTATATGATCAACCATGGAACGATCTAGACATGAGGGAGTGTTTTATGAACCATGGATATAGGTTAGAAGCCAGCCACAATCCATCCAAACACATAGAACCCGAAATCATCACCCATACCAGAAAAATGAACCATGGGACATGTGTGTGTTTTGTTTTAAAAATTCGATGGGACCATGAACCAAGCTTTGAAAGAACACCTTGGTCACGTCCTAGACATGATAAGGAAGGGTTCTAACCATGGCTACAGTCCGTAGGACAGCCATGATTCGAACTCCCATCCCAAACAACCAATTGACAGAATTTTTGACAAAATCTGCACTTAATGGAATTGTTGTTGTCCATTCTTTGTACTGAGTGTATGGACTGAAACAAATGGACTAACAACACTCTAACACCCTCTGAAGCATGCCTATATGAAGCCTTGACAGCCTGGAACCGAATCAATCACCTGGACTCAGCAAAAAAAACTCAACCGTGAAGATAAATACCAAGGGCCGAGATGTTGTACAGAATTTTCCAAAAATTTCTTGCTGTCATTTTCATGTTCTTGCTTGAATCATACTTACATAATGGTTTAAACATATCTATAGAACTTGATTGAAGAGCAAAGAAACAATATATACATGCCTGGAATTTGTTTTGAAGAAAAACAAATCAAAATGACAATACGACGCGACGGAAGCAAGTTGGATATCTTCCTTTCTTTTCTACTTTTCTGCTGACGTTCCTTCGATTTCAGCTGCTCCTTTTCTGATGTTTTCGAAGCTTAAGGTTGTAGGAAGTGTAAGGGATGCAAGTGAATGATATAGGAGGTTTTAAAGGTGTAATAATATCCATTAAGTTGGGGGTTACAAGTCTAGGAGTTGAGGGAATTTGAAATGCTTCTTTTTGCTTCCTTGTTGCCGATTCCTTATCATCTTATTCTTCTATTTTTCTTTCATGTGCATGTTGATTTGCCAGGTATTTAGTTGAGGAGGAATTAAGGTTAATCATTGTGTTTGACTACTCATAATTTGTGAATTAAAAGTGGAAATGAATGAAAAATATCATTTAGGAGTCTTAAATGAGTTTATTCCACATTTGAATTTGTTAAAAAGAAAAGGAGGGACCGATTTCCTACAAATTTTGCATGGTAAATTATGGTTTAAACTTTGCATTTTACTTGTTGAAGGTTTTAAATACCCATTATACATTTTAGTGAATTTACACCTTAATTTAAAATGAACTCTTGTTTGACATTGCATGGTTACCAATTTAAGTATTTAAATGTTATATTAAATTTATTGAATACTTTATACCTAGATTAATTCATCCACATTTGTTTACATATTTTAATTTAAGCTTTAATTAAATATTGAATCTAAAAGAATTTATTTACCAACTTAGCTCTAATTAATTAAATAAAATCTAAAACATTCTATTTCTTTTAATTAAATTATTCTTTGACTTAAATTTAATTTAGGAATGTCTTTCTTATTATTAATCTTATCTCTAATCTCCAAACTCCGGTCCGGCCACGCGTATTTATCTTGAAAAAATAAAAGTATACATCTATTTTTTAAAATAATAAATCACTTCATATATATATTCATAAAATTCATTTTTTTTAATAGAAATTATGCATGGCTTATAAGTAATCTGATTTTCGGGTTCTACATATTAGAATTAGTCTAAGGATACAAGGGAATAGCATATTAAGTTTTATACGTTAGAATTAATTAAGTATTAAAGATACGTAAGAATGCGACATTTGTTCCAATGAGGAAAGTTCAAGGGTCTTAGGCTTGAACTATATTGTAATTGGGAAGATAATAGTTTAAGCATGTAACTTATGTTGGAAAGGTTTAAATATTTAGGTGGAAAATCGGTATTGTACATTTTGGGTTTTATGGATTAACGTACTCGAATTTAAGATGTGCAACAATGTTATATTTGGGAGGTACTTGTAAACAGTTAAGTTACGTAAGTTTGATGCTGTAAGACAAGATTCGATTAAAAGATTTTAGGCTAATATTATTATGGGGTTGAGATAAAGTTTAAATTTTGAGTGTATTATCGAGGATATGAATCAATCAGTAAATTTTGGTGCTAAAGTTTCTTAGGGTGAACTGCATAAATACAAATGCAATAGATCAATGAACATTACGGCTGCGTTTGGTTGGAAGGATAGGATAAACTAATGATTAGTATGTAAATGATAAAGAAAATGATTGTGGTAGGATTGCAATATATAGTGTAAAATAATATTATGTTTGGTAAGATTTTTAAGTTTAGGATAATTTTGAATTTTTTGATGAAAAGACAAAATTGTCCTTCCCCTTCGCGGCGGCGACGGCAGCAGTGGCGGCGGCGGACAGCGGCCGGAAACGGCAGGCGGGAGGCGGCGGTCAGAAACGGCCGGCCGGAAATTTCGACCGGCGCCGGAAATAGTCGGCAGCGGCGGCGGCGGTCGACCAGGGCTCGGCCGGCGGTACGTTGGCGGTCGGCTGGCGGCGATCGTGGCGGCGGCGGCGGCGGTCGGTGGCGGGAAGTGGTGGTGAGTTTGAATATAAGAGAAGGGTAAAATTGGAAAAATAGGAGGTATTAAGAATTGGATAAATAATCCTAGGGGGTGAGGAGATATTATTTTAACCCACCTAATATAACCTAATCATTCATAGGAGGGATTGACTTGGTTAAATAATCACGCGTACCAAACAGCTGACTAGGTAGGATAAAATAATCTATCCCGGCTAATCATCCGAACCAAACGCGGCCTACGGGTACAGTATAAGAAAAGTAAGACGCAATAAAATTCGGACTGCCATTTCTAATATTGGGAAGTTTGAGAAAAGTCAGAATTCGAGGCTTGAAATAGAATAGAACTAAGTCGATCTAGGTTGCGATTCGCAAATAAGGATTGCAATAGGCAAAATAATTAGGATTGAGGAGACATAAGGACGTTTTAATACTTATTTTATCAGAGTAGCGCAGCGGAAGTGTGCAGTATTTGGATACTATAATTAAGAGTCTAAGCTTTTTGGTTTGTCGAGGATAAGCGAATTTCGGGGACGAAATTCAATTTAAGGGGGGTAAATTGTAACGTCCCGAAAATTTGAAAGTCCACGTGAACCACATGCATGCAAGTTATTAAATTTCTTTGGTATTTTATTAAATTGTTTTAAAGCATTAAATGTATGTTTATTTTATTAATTCGTGATTAATTATTTTTATGCATTTTATGCATAATCATTGCATGGTAGAATTTAATTCATGAAATTTTAAAAGTTCATGTATTAGGGTTTCTAAGTGCATTTCACGTTCGATCGAGGAACGGAGACCGAAGAATTTTCAGAAAAATTATTTCATCACACGATTTATTTTTATAAATTAATATAAGTTGTTTTTAAGGGTATTTTTCAAAATGGGATTTGATTGGGTATTTTTACCCGCATAATTTTATTTTTTAAAGTTACGCAAATTTAATCGAATCGGGGGACGTTATGAGGTTTCGGCTTATATTTTCAAAATCTTTCCAACACGAAATATTTTTCGGGAGTGCGTTTGGATTTAACGGGCCTACTTTTAAGCTCATTAAGCTTAAACATCTTTTAAAATTTTAATTAACATGATTATTGTCCACTAATCTTCTAATTAACAATATCATTAAATCCTAAGCATCTCTTTACCTACCCGTAACCCCCCATCAGCCGATCACCCCTTTTTCCATTCAAAAGCCTCTCGGTTTCATCAAATCTCAGCTGAATAATTCGGTCATCCTCCATTCTTGGAAACTTTCGACTACACCAGTCTTGGCAAAGGATAAATCCTCTCGGGTCTCCCTCTTCTTGCTTTGTTCACCAAATCATCCCCAGGCACGCTTGTTACTTTGTTTTGCTTCATACACGTCAATATTACTGTTGTGTGTGCAAACCTTCATGAAATCGTTTGATCTAGTTAAGCACATGGATAATATTTCGGTTTTTTCACCATTTCTATGCATTATATGTTATGTTATTCATATTTTCACGTTGAGTGCAAGGGGGCTGTCTCATGGCTTGCTGAATGGGTCCCTTTACTTGTGAGGTTGCTGTCCTTGGGTTGGGAACGATCTGTAGGGGGTGGGGACTAAAAACCGTGAGTTTGCAGCAAGGGGGTTTGGATGGTTTCGGTGGATCGCGCGCAAAGGGGTAAGATCGGGCTGTGCATGTGCTCAAACTCAACCCAGCCATGTTTCAGACGGTGTAGAGCCTAGTGTGTTGTTAGGAGGGAGTCATGGGAATTTGGTTGAGGGAGAAGCTCGATCTTCGGAGGCTTGGTGTGAGTTGGGAAGAAGGTGATAGTTTCGGCCGTTGTATTCACGTGTGGTGCAGCAGCTGGTTGCTTGGGTTAGGCTTAGTTAAGAAGAGTAGTTAGGTCCTAATGGTGAGTGTTATTGGCTGAACAAGTGGTGGAGTGAGAGAGGACCGAAAGAAAATATGGTTTGGGGTGACATGTGTTGAGATGAGAGCAAGGGAAGGGGATGGCCGAGGGTTGCAATTTTCTTGGAAGTTTCAGCCGTGGTTTTAGGAGCTTGAGTACACGTTTTAGGAGCTTTAATTGTATGTAAGATATGGTAAACAAATTGGGAAAAATTCGGTCAAGTTTCGAGTCGATTCGGGTTAAAATCGGGACCTCGGTCCAAGTTTTAAAACGAATCGGTTAAGTTCTGATTTTTGCTCGAATTTACGTCTAAGAATGCTTATAAAGATGTTTTGGGACATTTAAGGAGTTTGGTAAGCTTCGGGTCAATTTTAGAGGTCCAGGGATGAAATGATAATTTTCGGGTTTCCAAGGGCAAAATGGTCATTTTGCATCCGGGTTGAGATTTTGGTCCTGGCAGCACCCTGAGCACAAATTTATGATATTTTAAATGTTTATGCATCATGATCACTATTTTTAAGATTTTATGAAGATATACGTCGCATGTTTGGATTTAAGAAAAATTGCATTGATGCATAATTTTTATAAGTGATGAAAATGATAATGTTATGGATGACGGTAATTAGTTGTGGCTATCGAAGTATATGTAAATGTTTAAGACGTATATGTAAATGCTGATGATGAGGCCTAGGCACAGTGGATGGGTGATCCTGTTACTGATGTCCGACAGCCGCCGGGTACCGCGGTTCTATTTATGATGGATCCATCGTAAATGATGATGTACGATAGTCACCTCTAATGAACTGAATTCACCAATAATAAATGATAAATGACAAATGATAAATGATGAATGATGAACGATAAATGATAAACGATGAATGACGAACAATTATTAATGATGATCTGTTTTGACACATCATGATTTTACACGACACGTTTATGTTACGTTTTTTTTAAAGTTCATGAAAGGTATGTTGAGTATGGTATTTTTCATTGTTGTAGGTTATGTATATGTATTTGCTATTAACGGAGCAGGTGTGTTGAGTCTTTAGACTCACTAAGCGTGTGTGATGCAAGTGAGCTTAATAATGAGAGGACTGGAGGTGCCGAACTCTGAGTAGGCAGACCTGGTGTGGTGACACGACCCGAGGACCACATGTTTTAGGCATTATGTTTTATGAGATTTGAAAGGAGATGAACATTTTATGTACCCTGAGGATATTACGATTTTTACTCCGTACGTTTACGTTTGATGTTGGTCATTTTAAACTATGAGATTTTTATTGTCAAATAAAGACGATTATTTTAAATGTTATTTTGTAATGGCGAGCTTTTTTTAAAAAAAATATTTCTGCACTTTTAAAACTATAGACGTTTCAAGAAGTAACAAGTAGATATACATAACACACAGCAGTGAAAAATAACATTCTCAACATACATTTCATGAACTTTAAAAGCGTAATGTTGCCATATGAAATCGTGATGTGTCACAACAGCTAATCACCATTCATCATTTATCATTCGTCATTTATCATTTATCATTTCCTTATGTGAATTCAGTTCCTTAGAAGTGACAATCGTACATCATCATTTACGATGGATGGATCCATCATACATTGAACTGCAGTACCCGGCGGCTGTCGAACATCAGTGATAGAATTACACATCCACTGTGCCTAGGCCTCATCATCATCATTTACATATACGTCATGCATTTACATATATTTCGATAGCCACAACTAATTTCCATAATTCAAAACATCATCATTTACATCACTTATAAAAATCATGCATAAATGTAATTTTCTTTAAATTCAAGCATGCAACGTATATTTTCATAAAATTTTAAAAATCACGATCATGATGAATAAACATTTGAAATATAGTAAATTTGTGCTCAGGCGCAGCAAGGACCAAAAATCTCAACTCGGGTGCAAAATGATCATTTTGCCCCTGGAAATCCAAAAATTATCATTTTGCCCCTGGACTTCTAAAATTGACCTGAAGCTTATCAAACTCCTTAAAACATCCCAAACATATTTAAAGGCATTCCTAAACGGAAACTCGAACCCATTTCACAACTTAACCCAGTTGTTTTAAAACTTGGACCGGGGTCCCGGTTTTAACACGAATCGACTCGAAACTTAACCGAATTTTTCTCAACTCTTTACCACACCTTGTACACATCAAAAAGGCCCTCAAAACCTAAGAACCAGCCCCTAAGAACTTCGAACCAGCCCTGGACGGTGGCTGGAAAAATCCAGCAACCTTCACTTGGAAATCCTAGGCGCTAAGCTTGCATCTATCGCTCCCATCTTCTGAGCTAACGGGTCCAGCACATAACCACTCTTTGCTTTACTCAAGACTGAACCCACCATGCCCTCCTGGACCAACCCTAGCCACCTTGCTGTCCAAGAAGCTCGTCCCACACAAGCACTCGACGGCCCTCCAAAAAAACCAAGCTACCCGAGTCCCCTTACCAAAGCTCCTACGATTTGCTTAAGGAACAAGACTAGTCGTGCTCAACCCCTTCCAGCCCTTCTATTGACCCAAGAGGGTCGGCTTCAAGGCTGGTGTCGAGCCATGCACAGTTACCAATCCAAAACTTTCGATCTTGCACTCTAACGTCACAACGGCTACTAACCTGAGCGTTTCCCCTTCGAGCTTGGCAAAACGGAGACTCCATTATTTATTCACCCTTACACACGGCTTGTACAGCCCCTTGCAACACGAAATTAGCAGTCCCTTGCACAAACACTAAAAAGAAACGTGAGTTGGATGAAAAAGGTGCAAGAACTTTGAACAAAACCGAAGCCCTCCAACATCATATGCAAGATCGAGAATTCTATGCAAATACACACACATATTGATGCGACTTTGATTGTTGCACTTCCAAGAGCAGGTTGTCCACAAGTAGTATAATTCGATGTGTCCGAATATCGTATCCATAGGGAAGCTAAGGTAATTACAAGTCCACTACAATGTCCTTTGTTTTGTTTTTGTTTTTTTCTTTTAATTGTTTGAATCTTTAATTGGTAAATTTTAATTGTTCAAATTTTAATTTAAATAGTTGAGATTAAATGATTCACTCTTGGTATTTTAATAAAGTTAACATTAATAAATACTACTGAAATCCACTTAATAAAATGGTTCCAATATATTAAATAATCATATTTATATTATGTTATATATTATTATCTTATAAGTATATAATATGTACCAAAACTTATAAATGTTGTCAATTATTTATTGTGCTATATATATATATATATTTGTAAACACTAACTCAAGTGAAAAGGCCCGTATTTCGCATTCATAAATTTTCGGAATTATTAAAAATTTTCTAAATAAATAATTATCTTGTCTCATTTAATTAAAATAAACATGTAAATAATTTTTTTTTAAAATAACAGCGGAAGCAAATATGGTTTTATACCAACAATTTAAAAATAGTCCAACGAAAAATCAATTTAAAATAATCCAACGTATTAAACTGAGTCTGAATAATAAAAAGTGCATAAACTAAATCATGAGGTCCTCGGGTTTACTACTGTTGTCCCAAGATCGCTCACTGGTCTCCGTCCGCGGTCCCGACCTCATCAATACCTACAACAATCAAGTCTAGTTAGTCTAAAGACTCAACATGTATATATCGTGAATAATAAGTAAATATATCATAAAATCGCATGCAACGTAAAAATAAAGTATCGTAAAGCGTAAGGTAAAAATTATATCATGAATAATTATAACTATGTGCATATCTAAAAATCATACGTTAAAGCTTTGCTCAATAGAGCTCTGTCATAACATATCATAATTTTCTGGTAGAGATAATGTTTCTAAGCATGTGGCCCATAACATATCGTGAGCGCCTGATCAAACTAAACCACAGTATACTGGGCGGTAGAGATCAATCACAGCCCTTGGACTGGATGTCCGTACCCATACATAATCATAACCGGTCGTAAGTCACCGGGCGGAGAGGTCCTCGGTTATTCCTACCGACTTCCAAACCCATAAGCATAAGGTGGCCACAAGACATATCGCATATATCTCAAAAATAAACATTTTATATTTTTATGCACGTAATATAATTATAACCTTATTTTTACCGGATGAGTTGGATCGTTCCCAGCCTTGCTGCGACTTACTACTAATGTGTGACACATGAAATAAATCTTAACTTGAAAAAATCTTAACAATAGAACCAAAAACGAGACGAATCGGACCAACAACTTGATTTTTAACCATGGCTTCGTACCAACCCGAACCAACATTAAACCGACATTTAACCATGATAAAAAATACCCCAAACATACTGAAAATATGCACAAGGACTGTAAAACACGAAAATAGGTGAATGGAATCCAAAAACATAAAACACTCTTTCGAGAGTCATTTTGGCACCTTTTACCGTAAATTCTCGTACGACTTCTAAACTCGACCAAATCACGAACGGCAAAATACATGACTTTCCTAACTCATTAAGGTAGTGTCCAGTCCAAGGCCATGGGCTAAAAGCCAACCAAGAACTCAAACCACCACCAAAACCGTGACTCAAAGTTGCTGTCAAAAGTGCAGCAGTAGCAGCTTGCTTGTTTTGCTCAATTTATGAATCTCCTGGCCATTGGGGCTTGAACCACCGACCAGAGACCCTTACCAACATCCTAAGGCATGGCGTGGACCATGGCTAAGGGCTAAAAGCCAACCACAAACCGAGCCAACACCTAGGACAATGCACAGCTCAAACTGAGAGCACCCAGAAATTCTTTGCTGTATTATTCGAATGAATTTGTTGTCTTATTTCGTTCCAGTGGCTATATGATCAACCATGGCATGATCTAGACATGAGGGAATGTTGTATGAACCATGGCTATAGGTTAGAAGCCAGTCACAATCCATCCAAACACATAGAACCCGAAACTCATCACCCATACCAGAAAAATGAACCATGGGACATGTGTGTGTTTTGTTTTAAAAATTCGATGGGACCATGAACCAAGCTTTGAAAAAACACCTTGGTCACGTTCTAGACATGATAAGGAAGGGTTCTAACCATGTCTACAGTCCCTAGGACAGCCATGATTCGAACTCCCATCCCAAACAACCAATTGACAGAATGTTTTGACAAAATCTGCACTTAATGGAATTGTTGCTGTCCATTCTTTGTACTGAGTGTATGGACTGAAACAAATGGACCAACAACACTCTAACACCCTCTGAAGCATGCCTATATGAAGCCTTGACAGCCTGGAACCGAAGCAATCACCTGGACTCAGCAAAAACAACTCAACCGTGAAGATAAATACCAAGGGTTGAGATGTTGTACAGAATTTTCCAAAAATTTCTTGCTGTCATTTTAATGTTCTTGCTTGAATCATACTTACATAATGGTTTAAACATATCTATAGAACTTGATTGAAGAGCAAAGAAACAATATATACATGCCTGGAATTTGTTTTGAAGAAAAACAAATCAAAACGACAATACGACGCGACGGAACCGAGTTGGATATCTTCCTTTCTTTTCTATTTTTCTGCTGATGTTCCTTCGATTTCAGCTGCTGTTTTTCTGATGTTTTCGAAGCTTAAGGTTGTAGGAAGTGTAAGGGATGAAAGTGAATGATATAGGAGGTGTTAAAGGTGCTATAAAACACATTAAGTTGGAGGTTACAAGTCAAGGGATTGAATGGGTTTTTGACATGCACTTTGGATTCCCTTAGCTGCCGATTCCCATTTCTATTTTTTTGCTGCATAATTCGGTGACTTACTTAGTAATTAGTTGGGGATAAATAAGGTGTAATATTGTGTTTGAATTACTACTAATTAGTGAATTAAAAATGGGTAATTGAATACACCATGAAGTCCATTTAGAGGTGATTTGAATGGAGAGTTACCAAACTTTTGAAATGGTTTATGGTTTGACTATAATGTTACTAATATTGCATGTACAATGTTGTTTAAAATCTAATATTTTAAATATTTAAGGTTTTAAACACTCCTACCATACATTTTAGTGCATTAACATATTAATTTATAATAACCTCTTGTATGGTCTTGCATGGATTCAAATTTAAGTATTTAAATACTATGTTTAATTTCTTGAATATATTAGACTTAGATTAATTTATCCCCATTTGTTTACATATTTTAATTTAAGCCTAAAGAACTTATTTACTAACTTAGCTCTAATTAATTAAATAAATCCAAAGGCCTTCTTTTTCTTTAAATTAAATTATTCTTTGGCTTAATTTAAATTTAGGAATATTTTCTTATTATTAATTTTATTTCTAATCTCCAAACTCCGGTCCGACCTCGCGTATGTATCGTGAAAAGATAAAAACTAAACATCTACCTTTAAAATAAATAATCATGATTTAAAATTATTTAAAATGACTTAAACACTTCATATATTTAATTAAAAATTCCTTTTTTTTATTTAAATATTAGCAATTATGCATTGCTTATACGTAATGTGATTTTCGGGTTTTACAACTCTACCCCCTTAAAAGGAATTTCGTCCCCGAAATTAAAACTTACCGAATAACTCGGGATAACGACTCCTCATCTCCGGCTCAGATTCCCACGTAGCTTCCTCCTCCGAATGATTGAGCCATTTGACTTTCACAAGCTTGACTATTTTGCTCTGAAGCTTTTTCTCCTGTCTGTCCAAGATTTGCACCGGTCTTTTCTCATATGACAAGTTCGGAGTGAGTTGCAACGGTTCAAAGTTCAAAACATGAGATTGATTCGCCATATACTTCCTCAACATGGAGATGTGAAAGACGTTGTGTACTCCGGCCAGATTCGGTGGAAGAGCAACACGATAAGCTAACGTCCCAACTCGGTCGAGAATCTCAAATGGTCCAATGAATCTCGGACTGAGCTTTCCTTTCTTCCCGAACTGCATGACGCCTTTTATCGATGCTATCTTCACGAAAACATGGTCACCAACAGCAAACTCTAGATCTCTCCTTCGCTGATCCGCATAACTTTTCTGTCTACTCTGAGCAGTCCTCATCCTATCACGGATCTTAACTACTACATCAGCAGCCTGCTGCACAATCTCCGGACCCAATTCTGCTCTCTCCCCTACTTCATCCCAATGAATAGGCGATCTACACTTACGACCGTACAATGCTTCATATGGAGCCATACCTATAGAAGACTGAAAACTGTTGTTATAGGTAAACTCCACCAATGGTAGCTTTGATTCCCAACTCCCGGAGAAATCAAGGACACATGCACGGAGGAGATCCTCCACAATCTGGATAACTCTCTCGGATTGACCATCTGTCTGTGGGTGAAAAGCTGTGCTAAACAACAACTTCGTACCCATAGCTGAGTGTAGACTCTTCCAAAATGATGAAGTGAATCTAGGATCTCGGTCAGACACTATAGAAACGGGAATGCCATGAAGTCTAACAATCTCCCGGATATATAACTTTGCATACTGGATCATGGAGAAAGTAGTCTTAATAGGCAAGAAATGAGCTGATTTCGTAAGACGATAAACAATCACCCATAAAGCATTCGACCCTCTGACTGACTTTGGCAGACCGACAACGAAGTCCATGGTGACATTCTCCCACTTCCACTCGGGAATAGGAAGAGGCTTGAGCATACCCGCTGGTCTCTGATGTTCCGCTTTCACTAGCTGACACGTCAGACACTCGGAAACAAATCGTCTGATATCCCTCTTCATCCCTGGCCACCAATATAATAACTGCAGGTCTTTGTAAATTTTCGTACTCCCTGGATGAATAGAGTACGATGACATATGGGCCTCAGATAAGATATCCTCTCGAATAGAATCGCTTTTCGGAACCCACATTCTGTCCCGATATCTGACAATACTGTCTCTAACTGTGTACAAGATACTGCCCTTGGCTTCATCTCTCTGTCTCCACTTAGCCAATTGCTCATCTGCTAACTGCCCACTGCGAATACGGTCTAAGAGAGAAGACTGGATCGTCAAAGTAGATAGATGAGGAACTCTACCTCGAGGATATGTCTCTAAATCAAACCTCTGCATCTCAAACTGAAGAGGTCTCGAAACCACCAAATGAGCCATCCCTGCAACTTTCCTGCTCAACGCGTCTGCAACTACATTAGCTTTGCCAGGATGATAGCTAATGTCACAGTCGTAGTCCTTTACTAGCTCCAACCAACGCCTCTGCCGCATATTCAACTCTTTCTGTGTAAAGAAGTATTTGAGACTTTTGTGGTCGGTGAAGATCTGACACTTCTCTCCGTACAAATAATGCCTCCAAATCTTCAATGCAAATACTACGGCTGCCAACTCTAGATCATGGGTAGGATAATTCTTCTCATGAGTCTTCAACTGACGAGAAGCATATGCTATCACCTTCCCATGCTGCATCAATACTGCGCCTAACCCGAGTTTCGAAGCATCGGTATACAGAACAAAATCTCCGGGTCCTGAAGGCATGGCCAATACTGGCGCTGAAATAAGAGCTTGCTTCAATGTATCGAAGCTCTTCTGACATTCCTCGCTCCACACATACTTAACATTCTTCTTCGTCAATGATGTGAGTGGAACTGCAATGGAGGAGAATCCCCGAATAAACTTCCGATAGTATCCTGCTAGCCCAAGGAAACTGCGGATCTCTGATGCATTTTGCGGCACAACCCAATCTCTGACTGCTGCAACTTTCGCCGGGTCTACCTCGATACCACTGCTAGAAATGACGTGGCCTAAGAACGCCACTTTCTCTAACCAGAACTCGCATTTGCTGAACTTCGCGAATAGTTTGTGCTTTTGTAAGGTCTGCAGTACTGTGGTCAGATGTCTGTTGTGATCCTCTTGATTCTTTGAGTAGATGAGAATATCATCTATGAATACTATCACGAACTAGTCAAGATACGGCTGGAATACGCGATTCATGAGATCCATGAAGATCGCGGGCGCATTCGTCAAACCGAACGGCATCAAGAGAAACTCGAAGTGGCCATAACGAGTCCTGAAAGCAGTCTTGAGAACGTCGGCGTCTTTCACTCTCAGCTGATGATAACCAGAACGCAGATCAATCTTGGAGAATACCGAAGATCCCTCCAATTGATCAAATAAATCCTCTATCCTCGGGATTGGGTACTTGTTCTTCACTGTAACGTTGTTCAACTCCCGGTAATCAATGCAGAGCCCCGTCGAACCATCCTTTTTCTTCACAAACAATACCGGGGCACCCCATGGCGAAAAGCTTGGGCGAATGAACTCCTTGTCAAGAAGTTCCTGAATCTGTTTCTTGAGTTCTGCCATCTCCGTCGGTGCTAATCTGTACGGCGCCTTTGAGATCGGTGTAGTACCGGGCATAAGCTCAATAAAAAATTCCACTTCTCGCACATGTGGTAATCCAGAGACGTCATCAGGAAAAACGTCTAGAAAATCCCGGACGATTGGAACATCGGATGCTGACTGTTTGGGCGTCTCGGAAACGGATACAAGAGTAGCTAAAAATGCTCGGCACCCTCTACGAATGAGCTTCCTAGCCTGGACACAAGATATCATACGCGGTAAATTAAAATACCTGTCTGGTTCAAATAAGAATTGTTCCATCCCCGGCGGTCGGACGAGAACAAATCTCTGCTGGAAGTCAATCAAAATTCTGTTCCTCAATAGCCAATCCATCCCTAGAATGATATCAAATTCTGGCATAGGCAGAACGATAAGATCTGCATACACAAGATTACCATGAAGTTCCAGGTCTATATCTCGGATCACATTAGTGGCTGTCATCTCCTCTCCAGAAGGCAATGTTACGGAATACGCTATGTCTAGACCAATTGATTTGATCTTGAGAGAATTTGCAAAGGTTTCTGAAATGAACGAATGAGTAGCCCCTGAATCTATCAAGGCTTTCGTAGCTGAACCGGCTATAAAGATTCTCCCTGAAAGATTGGAATATTATGCTAAACCCAATAGTTTTACAAGAACTATGCTTATAGACATGCAAAGGTCAAAGTTCTTCTAACCTAAATTCCCGTAATTAACACTGATTAGAGCATGCAATCCTATCATAAATTCTAGGTTCAAAATATTAACCCAAAACATTAAACTTCAATTACAACTTAAGGATTTATGATACCTGTCATGAGCATCGTCTCCGGGTTAGTCTCCGCAGCATGGAGAGCAAAAACTCTGCCTTGGGAAGGCAGATTCTTCTGTGGGCAATTCTTCAATATGTGGTCAGTACTACCACATTTGTAACACTTTCCCGAACCATACATACAAGGCCCAGCATGACGACGTGAGCACCTGACACAGACTGGATACTCCACTGTCCTCGGGACTGCTCGTCCCTGCGGTTGCTGCTGCGGCCCTCTGTTCTTGGGTGGACCGTGGAAAGGTCTCTTATTCGGATCCTGTGACTGAGGAGGACGGTGTGGTGCCTGAAATGGTCGTTTTCCAAGGCGATCGCGCTCAATATCATTCTGGTCTTGCTCTGCCGCTAGAGCTCTGGAACAGCAACATCATAGGTAGTAGGGCCAGCCACCCTAACATCACGGCGTATGATCGGCCGTAGACCATTCAGAAAATGCCTCAATTTAGCTCCAGCATCATTAGCAATTAGGGGTACGAAGTGACATCCCCTCTCGAACTTACGGATGAACTCCGTAACAGTCAAGTCTCCCTGCCTCAGGGTCATGAACTCCGTGGTCAACCTCGAACGCACCTCCTCAGTAAAATATTTAGAATAGAATACCTCTGTGAAGTGCTCCCACCTCAAAGTAGTCAAATCCAAAGCCACTGATGCTCCTTCCCACCATAGGCGAGTGTCTCCTCCGAATAGGTAGGTCGCACATCGAACCCTATCTCCATCTTCAAGCCCCATAAACTCGAAAATAACCTCAAGGGACTTAATCCAACCCTCGGCTGCCATAGGATCGGATGTCCCTAAGAATTCCTTTGGTCGCATCTTCATGAACCGCTCATAGATAGCCTCCGGTCCCGGCTCTCTGGCTCCCACTGCATTGTTCCCCGCAAACTGTGCGAAGAACTGAGTCATCCCAGCTAGCATCTGGGCATTCATGTCTGGTGGAGGAGGTGGTGGTTGATCTCTCTCCTCGTTCTCCATTTGTCTCTGATCCTCACCGCCCTTATGACGGCGCTCATCATCACCTCTCGGGCGTCCCACACGGTGTCTAGCAGGCATGTTGTTCCATAATTATAACCCATACGTAACCAACATGCATAATTCCACTATTTCTTTACATTTAAATAAATAATGCATAATCGTAATCTTGACGTAAAATATTTCATGCAATCATGACAAAAAAAATATTTCATGCTTTAAAATAAATGCGTAATCGTAAGACTTACAGACCGAAGACGTGACTTCATGAGCTTCTCGAGAGCAGTAGTAGTACAACCCTTTACAAGATCATAGGCTCTGATACCAACTGAAAAGGCCCGTATTTCGTATTCATAAATTTTCGGAATTATTAAAAATTTTCTAAATAAATAATTATCTTGTCTCATTTAATTAAAATAAACATGTAAATAATTTTTTTTTTTAAATAACAGCGGAAGCAAATATGGTTTTATACCAACAATTTAAAAATAGTCCAATGAAAAATCAATTTAAAATAATCCAACGTATTAAACTGAGTCTGAATAATAAAAAGTGCATAAACTAAATCATGAGGTCCTCGGGTTTAATACTGCTGTCCCAAGATCGCTCACTGGTCTCCGTCCGCGGTCCCGACCTCATCAATACCTACAACAATCAAGTCTAGTTAGTCTAAAGACTCAACATGTATATATCGTGAATAACAAGTAAATATATCATAAAATCGCATGCAACGTAAAAATAAAGTATCGTAAAGCGTACGGTAAAAATCATATCATGAATAATTATAACTATGTGCATATCTAAAAATCATACGTAAAAGCTTTGCTCAATAGAGCTGTCATAACATATCATAATTTTCTGGTAGAGATAATGTTTCTAAGCATGTGGCCCATAACATAGCGTGAGCGCCTGATCAAACTAAACCACAGTATATTGGACGGTAGAGATCAATCACAGCCCTTGGACTGGATGTCCGTACCCATACATAATCATAACCGGTCGTAAGTCACCGGGCGGAGAGGTCCTCGGTTGTTCCTACCGACTTCCAAACCCATAAGCATAAGGTGGCTACAAGACATATAGCATATATCTCAAAAATAAACATTTTATATTTTTATGCACGTAATATAATTATAACCTTATTTTTACCGGATGAGTTGGATCGTTCCCAGGCTTGCTGCGACTTACTACTAATGTGTGACACATGAAATAAATCTTAACTTGAAAAAATCTTAACAATAGAACCAAAAACGAGACGAATCGGACCAACAACTTGATTTTTAACCATGGCTTCGTACCAACCCGAACCAACATTAAACCGACATATAACCATGATTAAAAATACCCCAAACATACTGAAAATATGCACAAGGACTGTAAAACACGAAAATAGGTGAATGGAATCCAAAAACATAAAACACTCTTTCGAGAGTCATTTTGGCACCTTTCACCGTAAATTCTCGTACGACTTCTAAACTCGACCAAATCACGAACGGCAAAAAACATGACTTTCCTAACTCATTAAGGTAGTGTCCAGTCCAAGGCCATGGGCTAAAAGCCAACCAAGAACTCAAACCACCACCAAAACCAAGACTCAAAGTTGCTGTCAAAAGTGCAGCAGTAGCAGCTTGCTTGTTTTGCTCAATTTATGAATCTCCTGGCCATTGGGGGTTGAACCACCGACCAGAGACCCTTACCAACATCCTAAGGCATGGCTTGGACCATGGCTAAGGGCTAAAAGCCAACCACAAACCGAGCCAACACCTAGGACAATGCACAGCTCAAACTGAGAGCACCCAGAAATTCTGTGCTGTAGTATTCGAATGAATTTGTTGTCTTATTTCGTTCCAGTGGATATATGATCAACCATTGCATGATCTAGACATGAGGGAGTGTTGTATGAACCATGGCTATAGGTTAGAATCCAGTCACAATCCATCCAAACACATAGAACCCGAAACTCATCACCCATACCAGAAAAATGAACCATGGGACATGTGTGTGTTTTGCTTTAAAAATTCGATGGGACCATGAACCAAGCTTTGAAAGAACACCTTGGTCACGTTCTAGACATGATAAGGAAGGGTTCTAACCATGGCTACAGTCCCTAGGACAGCCATGATTCGAACTCCCATCCCAAACAACCAATTGACAGAATGTTTTGACAAAATCTGCACTTAATGGAATTGTTGCTGTCCATTCTTTGTACTGAGTGTATGGACTGAAACAAATGGACTAACAACACTCTAACACCCTCTGAAGCATGTCTATATGAAGCCTTGACAGCCTGGAACCGAAGCAATCACCTGGACTCAGCAAAAACAACTCAACCGTGAAGATAAATACCAAGGGTTGAGATGTTGTACAGAATTTTCCAAAAATTTCTTGCTGTCATTTTAATGCTCTTGCTTGAATCATACTTACATAATGGTTTAAACATATCTATAGAACTTGATTGAAGAGCAAAGAAACAATATATACATGCCTGGAATTTGTTTTGAAGAAAAACAAATCAAAACGACAATACGACGCGACGGAACCGAGTTGGATATCTTCCTTTCTTTTCTATTTTTCTGCTGATGTTCCTTCGATTTCAGCTGCTGTTTTTCTGATGTTTTCGAAGCTTAAGGTTGTAGGAAGTGTAAGGGATGAAAGTGAATGTTATAGGAGGTGTTAAAGGTGCTATAAAACACATTAAGTTGGAGGTTACAAGTCAAGGGATTGAATGGGTTTTTGACATGCACTTTGGATTCCCTTAGCTGCCGATTCCCATTTCTATTTTTTTGCTGCATAATTCGGTGACTTACTTAGTAATTAGTTGGGGAGAAATAAGGTGTAATATTGTGTTTGAATTACTACTAATTAGTGAATTAAAAATGGGTAATTGAATACACCATGAAGTCCATTTAGAGGTGATTTGAATGGAGAGTTACCAAACTTTTGAAATGGTTTATGGTTTGGCTATAATGTTACTAATATTGCATGTACAATGTTGTTTAAAATCTAATATTTTAAATATTTAAGGTTTTAAACACTCCTACCATACATTTTAGTGCATTAAATATTAATTTATAATAACCTCTTGTATGGTCTTGCATGGATTCAAATTTAAGTATTTAAATACTATGTTTAATTTCTTGAATATATTAGACTTAGATTAATTTATCCCCATTTGTTTACATATTTTAATTTAAGCCTAAAGAACTTATTTACTAACTTAGCTCTAATTAATTAAATAAATCCCAAAGGCCTTCTTTTTCTTTAAATTAAATTATTCTTTGGCTTAATTTAAATTTAGGAATATTTTCTTATTATTAATCTTATCTCTAATCTCCAAACTCCGGTCCGACCTCGCGTATGTATCCTGAAAAGATAAAAACTAAACATCTACCTTTAAAATAAATAATCATGATTTAAAATTATTTAAAATGACTTAAACACTTCATATATTTAATTAAAAATTCCTTTTTTTTATTTAAATAGTAGCAATTATGCATGGCTTATACGTAATCTGATTTTCGGGTTCTACATCAAGGTTCCCACTTCAAATGGTTTGTAAAACCAAACAAACATTTAAATGATACCAAGAAATTAATATTATGATATATTCACATATAATAAATCAAAGAATCCACTTTAAATGGTTGGTATTACCAAACTAACATTTAAATGGTTCCAAGAATTTAGTGTAAGATATAGCAACAATAAATCAAAACTTTCACTTATAAGTAGGGTATAAAAATCCTTAAACAAATAAATATAACATAAACAATAAATAATGATTAATAATATAAAACATAGATTATTATCTTTTAATAACCTTATTATCATACCAAGACCTTCACCTTTTCATCTCAACCTTGGAAAGTTAGCTACTCATTATTCAAAGTATAAAACTTTGAATATAAAATTAACATGCTAATTATATTTAAATGAAGAAATAAAGGAAAAATAAAGAGAAAAATATTATGAACTCAAAGATTTTTTCATAGAATCATGGATATCTCAATACATTACAATGCACCGCTATTTACAGCCAAATTTGGGGAGACAACCACAAATAAAATATTAATGTTTTACACATAAGTCTTCATTGGTGTTCCAAGAAATTATATTTTAATACACATCACTTTTGAAAATCTTCTCATCCGAATTTTCTTTTCCACATAAAACAAAACATGTAGATAATTGAGTTGTTTGAATTGTGGTATTTTTTTTAACCATTTCACCTAGTAATTTGAGCGATATGGTCAAAATGCTAAAGCATGGTAAAACTGTCACTTCTTTGTTAACTTTATTTGTTCTTAATTTGATCCCACTTACGAGAAGATTTTTATCTCATGATTGCCACCAATAATGTAGATATTAAAATCAATTTTCTACAGGTCGAAAAATCATCTTAATCTCATTTGCAAAGCCAAAGTTATTCTTGTTTTATCGAACCTGTAAAAATAGTAAAAACTTATAATTACACAACAATTTATATTTTATACAATTTATTATAAAACATTTAATATTTAAACATTTAATAAAACAAAAACTATAAATTTATATTATAAACATTTAATTAATATACAATTTTTTATATTTATCACACTCTCCAACTAGCTTATTGCTAGTCCCTAGCAATTTAAGCGTTAATAGCAACACAAAACATATTGATTAATTTAAATAGAAATGTAATCGGAACCGTCCAAGTATTTAAATTAAATTTGAAAACGGTCAAAGTTATATCAAGATCATTATAATTATAATTTATGAAATAATCTGAACTGATCAATTCAAAACTTATTTTTAGGTAGTTAAATGTGCACGTCATTCAGAAATTCCTATTAAGAGTCCCAACTCCATATCCTCACAGGTTAATAATTGTCTCAATTTATGGGAATGATTTCCCTCATGGAGTTGGAATACAGATAAACTCTCAGGAAAATGGTTTACAGAATGCAGACAGACAAATGAGCCAAGCTAATCAAAAGATAGGAAATAAATTGATTCAAAATCTAGTTGTTCTTATTATATATTTTTTTCTGATCTTTTTGTTTTCATAACATCATGGAATCAGACTACGTTTATGCTTCTTGACCACAAATTTATTTAATTTGAACAATATATTTCTCTCTTTTTTTTTTTAGAGATAAATAGGTCATAGCATATTATTTAAAAATTACATAGATCTTCAACATCTTTTTTTTCTCTTTTTTTTTTTCCAGAAATATCATTTTTTTTCAAAATAAGAACTCAAGATCTAAACAATAGATAGCCTCTATCATGATCAATAAAGGCTCGCAAGCTGTTTCCTCAATCCTCTACACTCACTCACAAAATATGTGTGAATTTAAAAATTTTAGGCACTCTTAACAGGTATATCTTGGGCCATAAACTTTAATAACTGATTTTATCACAATGGTTAATCATTCAAAAAGATTTAATAAATCATATTTTATAATGTTCAGAATATTAAAATTAACATTTTTTTCATATAAAAATTTAAACATCCTTAGCTAGATTACTACATTTTCTAATTTAAACCTTTCAAACATGTAATGTAATGATATTTTTGCAAAAATTACTAAGATACAAACAATAAATATGGTTTTATTTTAAAATAATATTTTTTTAAATTTTATTTTTTTATAAAATTTGTTCTCCCCTCTAATCAGAATATGACATTGTCCCTAATGTCAAAATAACTATTAATAAAGAATACATAATAAAAGAGATATCACCTGAAATTTTATTATAGATAACAAACTGAAACAAACGTAAACCAATCTACGACTTTTGAATCAAAGATCCAATATTCTTTTCTTACTGCTTGATTGCGACCAATTGGTCTTTGTTATCATCAGATCAGGCTTATGAAAAAAAGCTTCCAAATTATCAATTAATTGGTCAGCAGTCGAAGCACATATGAGCATCCGTCGTAAATTTTCTGAAATGAAATTATGTTCCACAGCTTTATCAAGAAATGTCAACAAACTATCATAATAATTATTGATATTCAACAAGCCCACAGGTTTATTATGGATATTAAGTTGTGTCCAAGAAACAGTGTGAAAAATTTCTTCTAATGTACCAAAACCACCTGGTAGTGCGATAAAAGCAACAGAATTTTCAATCATTTTGGTGATTCTTTCATACAGAGAAGAAACTTTTAATTTCTCCCCAATTGTAACACCTGTAATATTTTCTTCAGCTAAATCTATAGGAATAATACCAAAAACCGGACTACCTCCAAGATGAGAAAATGTTGAAACAGATAACATTAACCCAATATTACCTCCATCATATACCAATTGAATTTTTCTTTCAGCCAATATCATTCCAAGATTATTTGCTGCTTCTACAAACACTTCATTTTTTCCAGGACTCGACACACAAAATACACAAATATTTTTCAATGTTTGTGCAGAGAATCCAGCCATGTTTTTACTTTCTTTTTAGTCTGCGAAAATAGAGAGAAAAGTGAGAGATTTTATAAGGGTAATATGTTATAATGACAAAACTATGGGTCACAGCTGTAAGCAGAATAAACAGTAAAAACAATAATGACACACATGCATATAGACAGTAGTGTGATTGTGGCTCACAATTTTCCTCTGGTTTTACATCCAGAAACGGCTTCAACCCCTTCTATGAGTCGAGGATATGCTTCCCATCCAATTTTCTTATAAATTGGCAAACATGGTCTTTTTTAGTCAGATTCCCAAGACTATGACGCTCATCTTGGAATTGTTTCCATAAACAAAGAATTTCAATATGCACGTGTCTATTAGATTGCGTCTCAAGAGTCAATAAGATGTTATCTAAAGACTCCTTACTCAGCCCATTCTTAATGAAACCAATTTTATCTTCTATTTTATTGGAAACACATTACAAAGATTTGTATCGTTTGTCACAAGTCCATCTTGCACACTTATGACAGACCCTTAACCTTTTGGCTCTTAGTTTTTTAGCAAAAGTGTTTTTTCCTAATCCAGGCAAATACCCAATGAGCAATGATTGTGGAACTTTTCCTCCTAATCGGACCTTAGCTTCTATTACAAGAGAAATATCTTCTGGAATTCCTTTTTCCATTACCAATCTCAATCTTTCACTCCTACCTGCATAATTTTTCTTAGACCATTTTCAGAAACAGAGGAAAAATATTTACAAATTTTTTAGAGAATTTCATCCATTTTGAAAAGAAAAGAAATGATTTTTTTTAATTTTTGTATCACCAATCGTGGGAAACTAATTTAACCGACTATGAGAGTCACGGAGTACCGTTATCCGCCATTTAACCGGGAAAATAAAATGAATAAAGAAACCTGAAATAAAAACAAACAAAATTAAATGCAACAAAAAAAAAATCAAGGATCGGAAAGGGAAATAAACTCTTCTTGAAAGATTTTATTTTCTAAAAATGGTTTAAGCCTTTGTCCATTTACTTTAAAAATATCACCATTTTTAGGATTTTCAATATCCACAGCTCCATAAGTATACACATGCTTTACAACATATGCGCATGTCTATCTTGATCGTAATTTTCCTGGGAATATGTGAAGTCGCGAATTATAAAGCAAAACTATTTTACCAATCTCAAAAGATTTTTTAAGAATTGTTTTATCATGAAATGATTTGATTTTTGCTTTATAAATCCTTGAATTCTCATACGCGTCATTTTTGAGTTCACCAAGTTCATCAAGTTGCAATTTGCGCAATTTTTTTGCATCATCTATGCTTGAATTAAAAGTTTTTATCGCCCAATAAGCTTGATGTTCTATTTCCACAGGCAAATGGAAATGTTTTCCGAAAATCAACCTATAGGGAGACATATTCAACGATGTTTTAAAAGTTTTTCGATAAGCCCAAAGTGCATCATTAAGTCGCAGAGACCAATCTTTTCTATTCGGGTTAACAGTTTTTTCCACAATTTGCTTTATCTCCCTATTAGCTAATTCAACATGTCCATTTATTTGAGAATGATAAGGAGTAGTTACTTTGTGAGTAATACTATATTTTTTCATTAATGAAGCAAATGGTTTATCAACAAAGTGAGTTCTCCCATCACATATCATGGCTCGAGGGATTCCAAATATACTAAAAATATTTTCTTTCAAAAATTTGATGACAATTTTATGATCATTTGCTCGACATGGAATTGTTTATATCCATTTGGAAACATAATCAACTGCAACTAAAATATACAAGTATCCAAACGACGGTGGAAAAGGTCTCATAAAATCAATTCCATAACAGTCAAAGATATCAATTTCAATGATAGGATTCAAATGCATCGTGTTTCTTTTTGAACTCGCACCCAATTTTTGACAATTTTCACAGATATTGCAGATTTTGTGGGTGTCTTTAAACAAAGTGGGCCAATAAAATCCACACTGCAAGTTTTTTGCAGCTGTTTTCTTTGAAGAAAAATGTCCTCCGCACGCTTCTGAATGACAAAATTTAATGACACTACTTAACTCATTGTCGGGTATGCAAAACATCAAAAAATTTGATCTGGACAATACTTGAACAGATACAGATATCCCAACAAAATTTAATGACACTACTTACCTCAATGTTTGAGATGTTTTAGCATTTTCTTCTAAGTGAAATTTGTGAGTGCAAATTAGTGGATTAATGCCCTTGAAATCTTTTAGTATCCAACCAATTGCATTTTTATGTCTTTTAAGCATATCAACTAATTTACCTTCTTGATCACTTGCTAGTTTGGAAGAAATTACCACCGGATATGTTTCATCTTCTCCAAGAAATGCATACTTCAATTCTTCTGGCAAGGGTTTTAACTCCAATGTGGATGGTTCGTCTTTGTTCTCATATTTTGCCTCAAATTCTTTCTCTGATCCTGGTAACGAGTGATACCTGATAAAATCATCAAGATCAATTTCAATATTTTCTTTAACAGTTTCAATTGAACAAATATATAATTGGTACGAGTACTCCCTTCTTGAATGTTTTCTTCCACAAGAGTTTCAATAAGATTTTCATCTTCACTTTCATCTCCTTTGTCATGTGGTTGCTTACAAAGATTAAAAACATTAAGGTCCAAAGTCATGTTACCAAATGACAACTTCATTATTCAATTCCTGTAATTTATAAGAGCATTAGAAGTTGATAAAAATGGACGACCCAAAATTACAAGAATTGCATATTTGTATTACAAGCTTCGATAGGTTGTGTATCTAAAACTATAAAATCGACAGGATATACAAAGTTATCAACTTGGACCAACACGTCTTCTACCATACCTCTTGGAACTTTAACAGATCTATCAGCAAGTAAAAGTGTTACCAAAGTAGGTTTTAACTCGCCTAGATTGAGTTCTTGATAAACTGAATATGGAAGTAAATTCACACTAGCTCCAAGATCAAGCAAGGCTTTTTTAATCTTTCGTTCTCCAATAATACATGAAATAGTAGGACAACCAGGGTCTTTGTATTTCAATGTATTGTTATTTTGAATTATTGCACTTACTTGTTCGGCTAAAAATGCTTTCTTTTTCACATTCAATTTTCTTTTCACAGTGCACAAGTCTTTCAAAAATTTGGCATATGATGATACCTACTTTATTGCATCTAATAAAGGAATATTAATTTTTACTTGTTTAAAAGTATCATATATATCAGAATTCAAATTTTATTTTTTTTGTATTTTTCAATGCACGAGGGAATGGTGGTGACACTGTCTGTTGATCCTCCTCTTCGCAAGTTATGGGTTCCACTTCCTTACCCTTTGGAGTTGATTTATCATCATCTTCACAAGGTTCAAGAATGGATTTTTCCACAACCTTACCACTGCGAAGGGTAATAACAGATTTTACCTGATCCATTGGTTGAGTTCCAGAAGTTCCAGTTTGTGAATGATGATCCTTGGGATTAGGCTGTGGTTGTGAAGGAAATTTACCTTTTTCATGAACATTAAGTGCATATGCAAATTTAGCAAGAGTATCTTTCAAATCTGTCATGGTTTGAGCAGTTTGAGTATTGATAGACTCTTGCTTTGCAATTAAAGAATTCAATATATCTTCCAAGTTCCTTTTAGGTGGAGGAACATAAGGTGCATAATTTTGAAAATTTTGTTGATTTTGGAAATGTGGTTGTGAAAATTGTGCAGCATTATCATTCTTCCAACTAAAATTTGGATGATTTTGCCAACCTGGATTGTAATTTTGAGAAAATGGTTCAAAATTTTGGCCTTTTGAAATTTTTCAAAACATTGGCTTGTTCATGGAGACATTCTTTAAAAGAGGGCAAAGTGGGACAACCTTTTGTAGAATGATCACTTGTATCACAGATGTGACACGCAATTTCTTGAACAGATTTTAATTTACCATTATTTTTCAATTCAAGTGCCTCAACTTTTCTTGCCAAAGAGGTAAATCTACCTTGGAGATCATGTTCATATTTGAGGGTGTACTTGCCTCCACCAGATGTGGGAGATTGAATTTTGTTTGATGGTTCGATTGTACCTATAGTGTCCCAATTTTGAGCATTTTCAGCTAATGAATCGAGATATTCAATTGCCTCGTTTGGATCTTTATCATCAAATGTTCCATTACACATAAATTCAACTATTTACCTATCTTTAGGTGTTAAGTCTTCATAAAATTGAGAAACGACTCTCCAAATTTCAAAACCATGATGTGGATAAAGATTAAACAATTCTTTATATCTATCCCAACACTAATAAAAAGTTTCTCCTTGTTTTTGAGTGAAAATGATGATTTGTCTTTTGAAAGAATTTGTTCTATGAGATGGAAAATTTTTTTTCAAAAATTGTTGTTGCAATTCATCCCAAGTTTGAATGGATCCCGATCTAAGATTTTGTAGCCAAGTTTTAGCTTTATCTTTTAAAGAAAAAGGAAAATGTTTAAGTCGAATGGTGTTCATGCTACAATTTAGATCATTATATGTGTTGCACACTTCTTCAAATTCTTGTAAATGCATGTATGGATTTTCAGAATCTAAGTCATGAAAGTTGGGTGAAAGTTGGATAATATCAGGCTTAAAATTGAAATGAGATGCATCAGAGGAAAAAACTAGACATGAAGGTGTACTAGTACGTGTTGGATTCATGTGATCTCTAAGTGTTCTTCATCTATCATGATCATGGTGAGATTGAATTTCATCTTCATTTTCTTGGATGGGTTCTTCTGCCATGTTTTGTGAAAATAAAGGGTTATTTCGAATGAGTCGACCACTAAGTGTACGTGACCAAATGCTCATGCAAATGCAGAAGAAAAACAACCAAAAAGCAATAAAAATTCAAAGAAAGATAGACTTAAATTAAATTATACTTCCTCGGCAACGGTGCCAAAAACTTGATGCGACTTTGATTGTTGCACTTCCAAGAGCAGGTTGTCCACAAATAGTATAATTCGATGAGTCCGAATATCTTATCCACGAGGAAGTTAAGGTAATTACAAATACACTAAAATTTTCTTTTTTTTTTGTTTTTGTTTTTTCTTTTAATTGTTTGAATCTTTAATTGGTAATTTTTAATTGTTCAAATTTTAATTTAAGTAGTTGAGATTAGAGGATTCACTCTTGGTATTTTAATAAAGTTAACATTAATGAACACTATTGAAATCCACTTAATAAAATGGTTCCAATATATTAGATAATCATATTTATATTATGTTATATATTATTATCTTATAAGTATATAATATATACCAAAACTTATAAATGTTGTCAAGTATTTAATGTGCTATATATATATTTGTAAACACTAAGTCAAGGTTCCCACTTTAAATGGTTGATAAAACCAAACAAACATTTAAATGTTACCAAAAATTAATATTATGATATATTCACATATAATAAATCAAGGCATCCACTTTAAATGGTTGGTAATACCAAACTAATATTTAAATGGTTACAAGAATTTAGTGTAAGATATAGCAACAATAAATCAAAACTCCCATTTATAAGTAGGTTATAAAAATGTTTAAACAAATAAATTTAACATAAACAATAAATAATGATTAAATAATATAAAACATAGATTATTACCTTTTAATAACCCTATTATCATACCAAGAGCTTCACCTTTTCATCTCAACCTTGGGAAGTTAGCTACTCATTATTCAAAGTATAAAACTTTAAATATGAAATTAACATGCTAATTATATTTAAATGAAGAAATAAAGGAAAAATAAATAGGGGAATATTATGAACTCAAATATTTGTTCATAGAATCAGGATATCTCAATATACTACAATGCTCCCCTATTTATAGCCAAATTTGGGGAGACTATTAGAGTAGATGCACTGCAAGCCAACTGTAAGCTAGGGAATTTATTGACTCAAGTGTAATAAACAATATTTATTTTAATATATTTTAACTTTTTATGGTCTTGTTTTACTTTATCTGTATACCCATGCAATCAGCATAGATAAAGTCCTTGATTATACTTTAATACAAATGAATCTTAATTTGATGCTGAAACTCATATGTAAACATTGTATAATCTAAATTCGTTCTTAGTCGATTCAGCCGCATAAAACATGGATAAAGGTCGCTTGAGCTCCAGACTAGCATCTGTGATGTTGTGTACTGCGTTTCTTGATAATGGCATAGAGATGTCCAAACATGCAGATGGGTAGTCATAATATGATGATTATATTGAACAACCCTCCCTCGTATTTTCCAAGTGGTTATCATTCAACGAGAGGATAAGTCTGTGGTTATGATTGTACACCATTAGTCCTTACGACCCGGGACAACACTGAGACTCTATATGCTAGGGCTGTGCTTTGACTCGTATATCGGCTCCAAGAGAGTCATCAGGTGGCGAGATTGGATACAGTTGCGACACATATAGGAGCCAATGCATTGTAGTCGGGGATTTACCGCTCACCTACAGGTGTGGATATCCTATGTGATTTGATGAAATAATAGTGCGTGGAATCATTGGCCAGAGTACGAGATGTAAATTGGAGAATGAGTTCTCCAATGGTACATGCGATGCCATTATTTATGTTTATCACATAGTTATCGAATTATTATGCAACCCTCGATGAACCAATGGTTGCAGATTCGATCGGGATATATTAGATGAAGGGACCGTATTGTACGTTAATCATAATCGACTGGTTCTTGCAGGCACTATCAGTGATACCAAGGGGATCATGGGGCGATGCTACTAGACACTCTTACCATGATCCGATAGGTGCAATCAGAAATGAGTTCTGACATTCTTGATCAAGGTGTTGATGAAAAGAACGGGGCTAACTAGGGTAAGCCCGAATAAGAATAAATGTTATTCTGAATCACAAAGAGTTGTGAACCCACAGCTAGCTGTATCCCTGAACCATTGAGAGTCACACAAGTACTGGATCATTTGTTCCCGTTGAAAGAATAAATTCAAGAAGTTGAATTTATATTATGATATAGTAAATTCAAAGAGTTGAATTTATGATAATTAAATTTTGAGAGAATAAATTCAAGGAGTTGAATTTATAAAATTTTGATAATTTAATTTATTAAACTCGGAATTTGAGTTTATTAAATATTAAATTTTCGAGGTGATAAATTCAAAGAGTTGAATTTATAATTTAAATATTAAATTCAAATGTTGAATTTATAATCGATTTAATTAAACGTAATAGGTATATGTATAATGGGCTTGTAGCAGTAGAAGACCAACATACATATTATTAAGGTTCTTAATTGGACTTTAAAAGATTAATTAATTAATTAAACTAGTTGGACTAGAATAATTAATTGATTAAGCACATTAAGTATTTAATTTGATTAATGGGCCCTAAGTTTATATATATGTGTATTAGGCTTAGGGTTAATGACAATTCATTCATAACTTTTTCGAAAAACCCTAACCTCCAAGCCAAGGGATTTTTGAAAAACACCTCCTCCCACTATCCTTGTGTTCTTCTATCTCAATGAAAAATATCTTTTAAATTTCTATTGCAATTTAGAAGAGGAACAAACGATCTAGTCGTGGACTTGATAGGAGGATTAAAGAAAAGAAATTTGTAGAAAGTTCGTGGGAAATTCATCAAGAGCTATCTTCGCTAACCCCGGTATAGTTGGTGCCGTGTGAATCTTTCAGCAAAGGTATAAACTTCAAAACTCCCTATGAACGTTTAATTATAAAACCATACGATTTCTCAAACAAATATTTTGATTGGCAAAATAAAATAAAAATTTTAAACTTCCGCTGCTTTTGGGCACGAGAAAGCCAAGATCCAACAGAGACAACCACAAATAAAATATTAATTTTTTACATATAAGTTTTCATTGGTGTTCCAAGAAAATATATTTTAGTACACATCACTTTTGAAAATATTTCCATCCGATTTTTATTTTCCACATAAAACAAAACATGTAGATAATTGAGTTGTTTGAATTGCGATATTTTTTTTAAACCATTTTACCAAGTAATTTGAGAGATATGGTCAAAATGCTAGAGCATGGTAAAACTGCCACTTCTTTGGTAACTTTATTTGTTGCTTAATTTGATTCCACTTGTGAGAAGATTTCTATCTCATGCTTGCCACCACTATTGTAGATATTAACATCAACTTTATACAGGTCCAAAAATCATCTTAATCTCATTTGCAACGCCAAAGTTATTCTTGTTTTATCGAACCTGTAAAAATAGTAAAAACTTATAATTACACAACTTATATGTTGTACAATTTATTATAAAATATATAATATTTAAACATTTAATAAAACAAAAACTATAAATTTATATTATAAAACATTTAATTAATATACAAGTTTTTATTTTTATCACATATCAGCAAGTATCTAGCATGTTTGATGCAAAAATAAAAGTACATGGCGTGCCTTTGATGATTCCTATGCAAGAACGATGAAGAACAGACGTCGCGAGGGTGCCGAGGAATTTTCTATTGCAAGAACAATCAAGAGCCGAGGCTATTCAGCTGCTGGGATGCTGAAAACGTGAGGGGGATTCTGAAATAAGGGACTGTCGGCTGGTATTAACTAAATAGTTAATTAATAGAAAATGGGCCCTAAATTGCTAATTAAGAGTTTAAAAAGGATTTTAAGCCCAAAAAGCTTAAAAATATTCCCATAAAATCCAAACACACTCTCGAAAAATATTTTGTGTTGGAAAGTTCTTGAAAATATTAGCCGTACCCTCAAAAAGTCTCCCGATTCGATAAAATTTGCGTACCGGATAAAAATAAAATCTTGCGGGTAAAAATACTCAATAAATCCCATTTTTTCAAAACACCCTTAAAAACACCTTAAATTACTTAACAAAAATTAATCATGTACGGGCGCCAAATGCATCAAGAAACTCTAATTCATGAACTTTTAAAATTTTATTAATTAAATCCCTATCATGCAATAATTATGCATAAAAATAATTAAACACAAATTAATAAAATAAAAATACATTTAATGCTTTAAAACAATTTAATAAAATACCAAAAAAAATTAATAACTTGCATGCATGTGGTTCACGTGGGCCTTCAAATTTTCGGGACGTTACAATCTACCCCCTTTAAATTGAATTTCGTCCCCGAAATTCGCTTATCCTCGATGAACAAAAGTTTAGACTCTTAATTCTAGAATCTTTATAATCAACGCTTCAGCTACGCTACTCTGATACAATAAGTGTTAAGCTGTCCTTACGTCTCTTCAATCCTAATTAAATTTGCATACCAAAATCCTAGTTTGCGAATCGCAACTTAAAACAAATTATGGTGACTTAGTTCTATCTTACTATGACCTCGAATTTGACTTATTTCACAATTTCTCATACTAGAGATGGGTGTACAAACTTGTCGAACCTTACTTTTCTTATATTATGCCCATAATTTTCATCAACATATTACATTAGCATTTATGCAGTTCAACTCAAGAAACCTTAGCACCAAAATTTACTGATCGACTCCTATCCTTGGTAATATACTTAAAAGTCAAACCTTATCTCAACCCATAATAATATTAACCTAAGATCCTTGAATCAAATCTTTATCTTACGGCACCAAACTTACGTAACTTACTATTTACAAGTAGATGTAAAATTGTTGCAAATTCTTAAACCTCGAGTAACGTTAATTTATTAAACTCAATTATAAAATATCGATCTTCTATCTTAATAATAAAACCCTTCTAGTTTCAATTACATGCTTAAACTATTATCTTCTCAATTACAATAAAGTTGAGGCCTAAGACCCTTGGAATTTCCTCATTGGAACGAATGTCTCATACTTACGTATCCTCAATGCTTAATTAATTCTAGCGTATAAAACTTACTAAATTATCTCATGTTAATGTTGGACTAACTCCAGTAAATCAACTTTACTTATAACCCATAGAATTCTAGAATTCCCATATCAAGATTTTAGATTTTTTACTCTATAAAAATCTTAATATTCTTTCATTGGTAACCGATGTTGAACAACACTAATTCTCTTTTGTTTTTATTTCAACAAAAATTTTCGTATAACCACATATCCCATAAACTTGTAATTCACTTACATAGCCCAAATAGTCTTTAGATAACACAATTCCAATACACATATCTACTAAATCCCAACTTTCTTAATGACTTTAAAAAAAATTCCTCAAGACAATGTGTCTATCTCAATTCTTACAATCATACCCAACATTCTAGAAAAATTATATTCCAACAAAGGTGTAGTCCTAACTGTTAAGATCATGACTAAAACTTATGACATATCAAATTTAATTTTCCAAAAATTTGTTAACTCAATATCTACCTTTATAACTTAACTAACTGATCAACGTTACCTTAAATTGTCATCACTTTAAATTATTAATTTGCCACAACATGATTTCACTAACGCTTAAATTTTCAAGCCCAATATTGATTGATCCTACAATGTCTTTGGTTATCATTCCTTATAATATTATAACCCAATTGTTTCAAGGTTATAGCTATCCCTTCAAACCTAAATCATCAAAAACCCTTGTCATTTAAACCATTTGATTCTCACTTACTGCTAAACTAGTCCCCAAATTTCTTATCAATTGCAACATTAATTCTTAATTTCCTCAAAAATTCCACTTTGTCCTTAATTTCGAAAATTCCACAATTACCCATAAGTTCTTGGCGCTCCTTATTCCATTTTATAGGTTTCACGTAATATAAATTTCAATAATTTTAAGCTTATTAGACCCAATATCAATTTACATAACCTCGAAAATTACTGATTTAGCACAATTGTTCCTCAAAAGTTCAAATTTAATCCTCAAAAATTCAGAATTTGCAATTTGGCCCTTAAAATTATCGAAAATTACATTTTTGGCCCTACAACTCTTCGAAATTTGCATTTCTGTCCCCATAAAATTTTCGATTTTAGCCTCATTAAACCTTAAAATTCTCAAAACTCAGAATTTAATCCCAAAATTCAATAAATTTGAAAATAGTCCCTTATAATTTTGTTTTGCACTTAGGTCCTCAAATTATTGGTTATTGCAATTAGGTCCTTAAAATTCTCAATTTATGCAATTCAATCCTAAAATCTAACTAGGTAAAGCATGCATCCTAAATAAATTCTACATTTTTTATAATAACAAAGGTAGTTGTAGTCTCGAATCATTAATCATTACATGAAATACTCAAAAATTAACTCAACTAGCTACCACGAACCATCAGTAGTTTCTTAGAAAATCTACAAGTCCCAAAAGCATTCATAATCTTCAAGATTAACTTATGACCCATGAGTAGAACATCAGTACTACTAACCGAAATAATATAGTCAAATCATTTCCAACCTCTTCTAATGCCCAATAGCAAAATTCTTATTCATGTCCAATTCCACCACAAAGCCCAGCATGCATGAAATCATAAAATTTCTCATTTCATGTCGTAACATGCATAAAAATTTTAAAGCATCTAATCTCAAAATATAACGACAGATAAACATGTACTGTGAATCGCTTTAAATCATAAATCATGAAATCATGCAAGTGATAACTTTAAAAAATTTAAACTTACAGACTTGAGGCTTGAAGACTGAGCTGCAGGACCCTTGCTCTGATACCAACTATAACGTCTACCGTTTTAAAAGTGCTGAAATATATATATTTTTTAAAGCTCCCATTTTGGAAATAACATTTAAATATTTTGCATGCATATAACCCTACTGAAAAATATGTCATTTAAAAATAATCGTAAATATTTGACAGTAAAAATATAGCAGTTTAAAATATTGCCAACTCGGCCCACAATCATGCATAAAAAAAATAAACGAGTAAAATCCTGAAAATCAACATCGTATCATAAAAACGTGTAAAATGCTCGTGTCTACTCAAAGCTCATAAAATCATGATGTGCGGAAAACATGCGATCCTCGGGTCGTGTCGCCCCACCAGGTCTGCCTACTCAGAGTTCGGCACCTCCAGTCCTCACAACGTCAAGCTCACCTGCATCACACACGCCTAGTGAGTCTAAAGACCACAAACTCACTTTTACCATAAGTAACAAGTACATCTACATAACACATAGCAGTGAAAAATAGCATACTCAATATACATTTCATGAACTTTAAAAGCGTAATGTTTCCATATGAAATCGTGATGTGTCATAACCGCTCATCGTTAATCATCATTCATAATTTATCATTCGTCATTTAGAATTTATCATTTCCTTAGGTGAATTCAGTTCCTTAGAAGTGACAGTCGTACATCATCATTTACGATGGATGGATCCATCGTACATAGAACCGCAGTACCCGGCGGCTGTCGAACATTAGTGACATAATTACCCATCCATTGTGCCTAGGCCTCATCATCATCATTTACATATACGTCTTATGAATTTACATATATTTCGATAGCCAAAACTAATTTTCATAATTCAAAACATCATCGTTTACATCACTTATAAAAATCATGCACAAATGCAATTTTCTTTAAATTCAAGTAGGCAACGTATATTTTCATAAAATCTTAAAAATCGCGATCATGATGAATAAACATATAAAATTTAGTAAATTTGTTCTCAAGGCACTACCAGGACAAAAAATCTCAACTCGGGTGCAAAATGATCATTTTGCCCCTAGAAACTCAAAAATTACCATTTTGCCCCTGGACTTCTAAAATTGACCCGAAGCTTACCAAACTCCTTAAAACATCCCAATATTTAAAGGCATTCCTAGACGTAAAATCGAACCCATTTCACAACTTAACCCAATTGTTTTAAAACTTGGACCGAGGTCCCAGTTTTAACACGAATCGACTCGAAACATAACCGAAATTTTCTCAACTCTTTACCACACCTTGTACACATCAAAAAGGCCCTCAAAACCTCAGAACCAGCCCCTAAGAATTTTGAACCAGCTATGGACACTAGCTGGAAAAATCCAGGAACCTTCACTTGGAAATCCTAGGCGCTAAGCTTGCATCTATCGCTCCCATCTTCCGAGCTAACGGGTCCAGCACCTAACCACTCTTTTCTGGACTCAAGACTGAATCTACCATGCCCTCCTGAACCAACCCTAGCCACCTTACTTTCCAAGAAGTTCGTCCCACACAAGCACCCGACAGCCGTCCAAAAAAACCAAGCTACCCGAGTCCCCTCACCAAAGCTCCTACGATTTGCTTAAGAAACAAGACCAGCCGTGCTCAGCCCCTTCCCAGCCCTTCTATTGACCCAAGAGGGTCCGCTTCAAGGCTGGTGTCGAGCCATGCATAACTACCAACCGAAAACTTTCGATCTTGCACTCTAACGTCACAACGGCTACTAACCCGAGCGTTTCCCCTTCAAGCTTGGCAAAACAGAGACTCCATTATTTTTTCACCCTTACACACGGCTTGTACAGCCCCTTGCAGCTTGAAATTAACAGTCCCTTGCACAAACACTAAAAAAAACGTGAGTTTGATGAAAATGGTGCAAGAACTTTGAACAAAACCAAAGCCCTCCAACATAATATGCAAGATCGAGAATTTTATGCAAATACGAACACATATCAGCAAGTATCTAGCATGTATGATGCAGAAATACAAGTACATGGCATGCCTTTGATGATTCCTGCGCAAGCCATTTTTTGGTGAATCATTTGTTGTTCCAAATGCATACAATGCACACTTAAATGATCTTAAAAATAGAATGGAAAACACTAATCTTCAGTATGAATGTAATTATGATATAAAGGTCAGAAAATTGGACAGATTTCATTATGAACCACATATTCTTATCAATCAAGTTGATGAGGACACTAATATGTTACCTGAAAATCAAGGTGAAGAGACAACGGATCAAGTTCAAAATTAAACAGAGGAAGTTCTACAATCAGTTGATCCAATTTAATAACAAGATCTTTCTGCTAAGGATCCAAATCCTCTTGGACCAAACTATCGGTGGAATAAGAATCATACACCTAAGCGGGTTATGGTAACCCATCAGCTCGACTAAGAACCAGGAAACAAATGATTGATGAGTTTTCGCATGCTGCTTTTATCACACAATTAGAATCCAAGAAGATTGATGAAGCTTTAATTTATGGAAACTAGATAGATGCTATGTAAGAGGTATTAAATCAATTGGATAGAAAAAAAGTATGACGTCTAGTTTCCAAACCGACAAATCAATTTGTCATAGGTACTAGGTGGGTTTTCATAAATACATTAGATGAAAATTGTATTGTAATTAGAAACAATGCAGATTAGTTGCACAAAGATACAAGTAAGAATAAGGAATTTATTTTGATGAAGCATTCGCACATGTAGCCAGATTAAAAACTATTAGGATATTTCTTAATTATGCAGCTTTTAGAGACTTTAAAGTATATCATATGGATGTTAAGAGTGCATTTTTAAATAGATTATTAGAAGAAGATGTGTATGCAGAACAACCTCTTAGATTTGTGAAATATGTATTGTCCGATTATATTTTTAAATTAAAAAAGCCTTATATGGAATTAAAAAAGCCTTATATGGGCTTAAGCTGTTTGGGTCGTATATGGAAATGGAGGGGCCATCTTGAATATTTTGAACCGTGATATGGTATGACACCTTATCCAAATTTCGAATTGATCATGATTTCATCGTCGCAACAGTTGATAAAACTTTATTCAAATTTAGTAAATGATATCACACTCTATTAGTTCAAATTTATGTTGTTGATATTATTTTTACGTCAACTAACCTCAAACTCTATGTAAAGTTCTCTAAGATGATGCCGGAAAAGTTTGAAATGAGTATGATGTGTTAGCTGACATTCTTCCTCGGATTACAAATAAGACATCTTGATAATGAAATTTTCATAAATAAAACTAGAAGTTTGGAAAGGAGAAATGTTTTGCGGCTTCTACACCTATGATCTCATTAATCAAACTGAACAAGGATGAAAATGGACCATAATTTAATGTGTCACTCTACATAGGTTTGATCGGTCGGTTGTTCAAACTAACTGCTAGTAGACCAAACATTATGTTTTCATTCTACATCTGTGCTAGGTTCCAGACAAATCCTAAACAATCACATTATATTTGTTGCTAAATGTATATTGAAATATTTTAAGGGTGCTCAAAATTTTTGACTCTGGTATCCAAAAGATTCCAATTTCAATTTAATTGGATACTCTTATGTAGATTTTTTAGGCTATAAGATTTACAGGAAAATCACAAGTGGAACTTGTCAATTTTTGGGAGACAAACTGATCTCTTGGTTTAGAAAGAAAAAAACCTTTATAGCTACCTCAACAGTAGAAAAATAGTACTTAGCTGTTGGAATTTGTTGAGTTCAACTACCATGGATTCAACAATAGCTCAGAGATTGTAGTGTTCTAGCTGATGAAACTTCGACACCATTGCCATAACAATAACATATAATCCCATATTGCACTCAAGAACCAAGCATATTGTGATCAGAAACTATTTTACAAAAGATCATTTCATGAAGAAGGACATCAAATTGGAGTATGTCTCAAGCGGCAGACATGTTTACCAAGTTACTACTTGAGACTAAGTTTTCTTATTTTAGAAATTACTACAAGAAATTTATTAATCAACAACACACATACGACAATGGTTTTCACTAAAACCATTGTTAAAAAGTTTAACAACGATTTTAGTGAAAAAATTTTGGGGGTCAAAGACAACGGTTTTTAGGGTCAATGACAACAGTTCTATAAAACCGTTGTCTTTGAGCGTTTATGACAATAGTTCTATGAACCGTTTTCTATTAGCGTGTTTTTTTGGACAATCGACAATGGTTTTAGAAAAACGTTGTCGATTAACGTGTTTTTTGGACAAACAACAACGGTTTGTGGAAGCTGTTGCCATATTTAGCGACGATTTTGCTAAAACCTTCGCTAAAATTAAAACCGTCGCTATTTCAAAATTGCGATGGTTTTGCTTAAAATCGTCGCTAAATTTAGCGACGGTTTAAAGTAAAACCGTCGCATTGTTTAACTTAGCGACAGTTTTACTACAACCGTCGCCAATTTTAGCGACCATTCCGTCGCAAAATTAAACTTTGAAAATACCGCTATAATTAGCGGCGGTTTTATAATATCCGTCGCTATTAGCGACGGTTTAACCAATAACCGTCACAAATTGACTATAAATAGCCGCACATTCGGTCCATTTTAACAAACACCACTTCACAACACTTGAAATTTTTCTCTTTTACACGATTTTACTACTTCACAACACTTAAAATTTTTCTTCTTACACGATTTTAGTTTCGATTTAGGGTAAATTTTTTAGCTTTAATTTTTGGTAAATTTTTAAGTGTTAGTTAAGATCATGAATATTGTTAGCATATTCAAATTATAAGTTTTTTTAGATTTATTAAATTATTAAAAATAATTTTTTTTATATTACTAAAAATATTAACGACGGAAATCAAGAACTAACCATCGCTAGAATTAGCGACGGAATTCATGAACCAACCGTCGCTCATTTTAGTGACAGTTTATTAAACTGTTGCTAATTAGCGACGGCTTTACATAATCCGTCGCTAATTTTATTTGCGACGGTTTTTCCAAACCCATCGCAAATTGAAGCTACAACAACGGATTAAAATCGTTGTCTTTGAGCACACCCTTTAACCACATATGCTTTAACAACGGTTTTAAAAGACCTACGATAACGGTTTTTCACCGTTGTCGTAGGCCTTTTTTTGTCGTGAATATTCTAAAACTTGTTTATTCAATTTAATAATTCATTTATAAGTGCAAGTTTTGCACTTAAATTATCTATGGAATTGGCACGATAGTTTGCTAATATCAAGCGGATTTATGTGTTTGGTAGTGGTTTATGCCGCTTGCAGGAGTCAAGAATGTACACAACTTGTTATCAATGAGGAAGTTCAGAACAAATAAAGACACTTGGAAAAAAAAGCTTGCGTGAGGAAACCAGCGACCCATTGAGTGCAGGAGGTCTACGGAGAGACTAGAAGCTCACGAGTGGCCACACGCGCACAAAAAGAGCATAAAAAACAATGTCAGTCATGCACCAGCGCGAAGAACCGCGTGCGATGCAGACATGTACAGGATTTTTTGTGGGCTCTAGGAAATTGGACACAGATATAAATATTGAAACCCTAGCCACAGAGAAAAAAAGAGAGCAATAATCACGCACAAAATATAGATAACGGGAAAGAGAGCGAGAACGAATAATGCATCTACCGGGATGGAGTCACGACTCTGATTCGATTATTCTTCCCTTCTTCTTACTTAATTTTAGTCTATCAGTGATGTTGAAGAACATGAATTTATTTTGTTGTTTTGCATTCATGAACTGATTTATTAAATCTAGAGGACGATGTAACTTGGTCGAATCATTATTTATGCGAATTACTTCTTTGTTTATTTATATTTCTGGATCTTACTATTTTAATTACTTGATTACTAATTGTATTGTCATATTTGTTTTAGAGATCCAACTCTCGGGAGATGAGATTTTGAGTAAGACCGTAGAAAAATATATCATTGGTGTTTATAGAGTTTGGAAGACCTATAACTCCAACGAATCCGTTAAAAAAATTATTGTGATATTGAAATTATTTATTGTTTGATTTTTAATGGAGATATTGAAATAGACTTTAGATAATTAATTTCTACGCACCACTTGGGAAAAGAAGTAGGAATAGTTGAGAATTCTTGGGTAGTAAACGGATTAAAATTATAAATATAGATGTCAATGATAATTTAATATAGTGAAGGCCAAGTGAAATCGTACATCTAGATTCTTATTCTCACTGATTTTAAATTGTTTGCACGCTTTCATTAATTTTAGTTCATAATTAACAACAAACATTCTATTAAATTTTCTAAATAAATGCTGATTATTTTAATTGTGGTAATTAATTTTTAATTAAATTTAACTCCCTGTGTGATCGATATACGTGCTCTATCGAGTACTAAAACTTGACACCGTACACTTGCGGTTAGCATATATTTAAACAAGGTTTTGGAGGCATTGCCGGGGAGTGATGTATTTAATTTAATATTAATATCGCTACCAATTAGTATAGAATTTAATTTAGATTTGTTTTTCATTTTTATTTATACATTAATATGGTTCTCATTTGATGCAGATTATGCGAAAAACTCAGTCTCTCGACTCGTTGCTTTTTGAACCAGAAATTGAAAAGACAGCAAGATCCTTGAGAAAATATCGAAGAGAAGAGCTTAAATTAATGGCTGAATACAGAGAGAACGAAAACCAACTCTCTCATGTGATGCTTGTCAGAGACCATTTCAAATCGGTGATTAATTCCCACTACTCTTGCATAGCTCATGGAACAATAAATGCTAAAAATTTAGAGACAAAGCCAGCACTGATTAACATGGTTCAACATAACTAGTTTGTTGGAGGAGCAACTGCAGATCCACATTTGCATCTGAGGACATTCCTGGAGATTATGGACACGATAAAGATTACTAATGTTCTTGATGATATTATTATTTTGTGTATGTTTACATTTTCTCTCAGGAATTTTTTTTTTTTTTTTTTTTTTTGCATTTTCAAGACATCCAAGATATCACATGACCCACGAAATTTTATTTTTCTGCATTTTCATTTTAGTTTCTTATTAATTTTATTTATAAATTTTTTTAGTCACATGTTTTCACATCATTTAGACAAATAATATTTTAATGAGCTGATCTTTGTGATGAGCTGAACACCCCAGTACATGGAAGAAAATGATGAGAACGATGAGTACTCTCGTCACCACAAGTATGAATTGTACTGTCTATAATTTTTACATACATTGAGGACAATGCATGTTTGAAGTTTGGAGTGGTACTTTAATTCCTGCTACTTGAATTCCCGCAATCAGTTAGTCTAAATTGTGACAAAAAAATTTTATTCAGTGTCTGTAATGAAAGAAGAATAAGTGAGCCAATGATGATATTTTTGCCGAAATTGTTGAGTCATGGTGCATGTATATAATTTCTTAAAAGTTCACAACCATTTATACATTTTTTCCATGATCATCGATACATCTGATAAGGAGATAACATTTATTCCATACTATGTATTACTGAATAGATGACATAATTTGAGATTTTTTGTGATTTCTATCTGATGTTGAACTAAAAGTTACAAGCAAAGAAGTGATCTATGCATTCATTTAGTTTTTTTGGGCATGTTTATATTATTATAATTTATCATTTGAAGCCCTTTGAGCCTAACAAAAAGGAGATGTGTAATTAAATTTATTCTAAAATATCGATAACATTATTCTAATGCACATAGTGGGTTTGTACAAGTTGAATTGTGAAGGAGAAGTAGTCTAGAACTTGGTTTAACACTTTTCAAGGTGAAATACGGATATTGTGTGACTTCAGGATGATTTAGGCGATTTTGGATCTTTGAGCCTTTCAAGCCTACCCGTACATCATATTAATCTCTAATGTACCACATGTTGAGCCGATTAAAAAATCGAATGATGTGTGCCAAAGCACACAATAGCTCCGTTCGTACATTTTTCTTTGTCCCATGTCAACTAAGAAAACTCTTAAGCCTATACACTAATTCATGTCTGAATGTGAAAGAAATGAACCCCTTTAGCGCTTGTAAAATGGAAAAGAAAAAGATAATCGTGGGGTTAAGTTGAGTAAAATAGAGAAAACAATTGTGAAGTTAAAAGGAATGTATGGTGTGGAGGTGGTAAACATGAGTAAACAAAGAGACTGGAGATGAAAAAATGATGAAAAAATCAATTAAAGGTGGAATATGAAAGAAGGAGAGCTGCTGAAAAAAGTAATAATTTATTTTTTTCTCTCATCTTTGATTTCCATATCTTTATTGAACCCGTACGGTCAACGCGTGAGCCGTAGTCTAACTATATAAGCTTACAAGACCTATTAACCAAGCCATGTGTATCCAATATACTAGTGGTGAAGAATCATTAAAGTTAAGTCTATGGACACTTCAAAAGCAATGTCAACGAGCATTGAATTTAACCATTTACACATACCATCACATGACATCACGTTACAATTTAGTATGATTCTCTTTAATATATTTTGAACCAAATGTTTAACCATAAGTCTTGGTTATCTATGTGCGTAGATAATTATTTTCATGGATGATAGTTTGAAACTTAAGTTAAAAATTCTATGTTTCTATGAGATTGTTAGGATTATTTTGTCCGACAGATATCGAAAATAATAAAAATATCAGAATAGAATTAACAAATAATAAATTTGTGTTTTATCAGAATTAAACGTTGTGCCAGATGTTACAACATCTCGGACAACATCTATATGCAGCGGAAAATTAACTTTTATAACACAAATTGATTTGAAATAAATAGATGGACAAGATTAAATATGCACAAGTATAAATACTTGTGCGGTGCCTTATGGCAAAAATTAATTACTAGAAAAACCAAATCGTTTACACAAAAACCTATCACTAGTGATTCTCACTAAAATCAATTTCCTCAACACGTTGAGAAAACAAATGCTTTCTAAAACAAATAACCAGAATAAAACTAAAACAAGAAAGCAAAGCGTGAGCCAAAAAAGGTAAATCCACGAGAAGCAATCTTCGGCCAACTTCTTCCCAGATGTTGTCCGCAGATGTTCTCAACATTCACAGCAACACCCTATCACAACTCTTTAAATCACAGCACGTATCTTGAATAAGGTTTTCTCTGAAATTCTGAACGTGCACACATGAGTGAATATTGACCGAGAGGAAGAAGCCGCAAGAAACACTCTCACTAAAAACTTCCAAGAAAATCTTCTCACGTGAAAACTCTTCACGAAAACTTCCCACGAAAAACACTTCGACTCCACGAAAATTCTACACACAAACTCTCTGAATTTTTCCCACGAAAATTCTTTCTTTTAAGCTCCTAAGAAAATCACCTCCACGAAAATCCTACACGTGAACTCCTCCACTAAAACTCTCTCACGAAAACTCACACAAAAAATCTCCACGAAAAATTCCTCCAAGTAAACTCTTCTCGCCCCTTTTTTTATTAAATCTCCGTCGCCCCTCAGCACATGTTGATCACCTCTTATTTATAACCTTCATCTCTCCTAGAGTTTATCTTCCATAAAGAAATCTATAAGATATGGTAAACAAGAATTCTATTAGAAACAAATCAATAATACCATATCATGTAAATCATTATCATAAATATTATATCTAGAAGATATTTATCACAATGATAATATCTAGAAAGGTAAAACCCAATATTCCACATAATCTTATCAATAGGAAATTAAATTCAAGGAAGAATTCATATCACAATAAAATCTTAACATAATTATCTAGAAAGGCAAAATCATAATTAAATATTATACTCAATCAAATCAACAAAGAAAAGATAATATTAGGGAAATAAATCAATAAGATATATCAATTAAAATTAGGAATAAATATTTCCCTTCAGAGATAAACTAGAAGCTTAAATCGATCACTATGTTAGGTTGGGTAGATGAGATTGACGATCCACACACACGTGATTAGCTAAGTAATGGGTGCATGCATTGATCTTGAAAACCTAAAACATGTGATATTTGAGGCATTATGATTACTTTCTTCTGCTACTTACTTTTTGTTAATTTCCTAGAAGAACATTGAATGTAAATTTTAAATTTTGCTCGAGACTAACAAACCTTAATTTTGGGGGGATTTTATAAATGCAAGTTGTGCACTTAAATTATCCAAGGTAGTGGCAAGAAATTTTTATAATATCGAGCAGATTTACATGTTTGGCAGTGATTTTTGTCGTTTGCAGGAGTCAAGCAAGAGCGTATAACTTGGTACTAACAAGGAAGTCCAAGACATAAGCAGGCGCACGCTAAGGCCTGCGTAGAGACCAGAAGCTCGAGTGCAGATAAGAAAAAAAATAACTCTAGTTGCGCATCAGCGCGAAGAACCGCGTACCCGCGCACGTTGCAGACATGTACGGGCTTTTTCGTGGGCTTTAGGAACTTGGACACATATATAGATATTGAAGCCACAGAGAAGAGAGGAGAGCCGCAGTCACACACAAAAGTCTAAAGAACTGGAAAGAGAGCGAGAACGAAGATGAAGAGCGCATTTACCAAGGACGGAGTCACAACTCTTATTCGATTCTTCTTCCCTTATTCTTACTTAATTTTATTCTGGTAGTGATGTTGAAGAACATGAATTTATTTTATCGTTTTCATTCATGAACTAATTTATTAAATCTAGAGGATGACGTAGCTTGGTCGAATCTTTATTTATGAATTGTTGATTTATATATGCGATGTAGCTTGGTCGAATCTTTATTTATGAATTGTTGATTTATATATGCAAATTACTTCTATGTTTATTTATATTTTCCGGATCTTACTACTTTCACTTACTTGATCACTAGTTAGATTGTCATATTTATTTGAGATCTATCATTCAACGGAGAGGATTTTGAATAGGACAGTTGAACAATATATTGTTGGTGTTTATAGAATTCGGAATAACTATAACTCCAACGAATTCATTAAAAGAATTATTGTGCTATAGAAATTATTAATTATTAATTATTTTATTTTTAATAGGGATATTGATATCGACTAGGGATAATTGATTTCTATGCGCACTTGGGAAAAGGAGTAGGGGAATAGTTGAGAATTCTTGGGTGGTTAACGGGTTGAAATTATAAATATAGATATCAATGATAATTTAATATAGTGTAGACCAAGTAAAATCATACTTCTAAATTCTTATTCTCACTTATTTTAAATCGTATTCGCGTTTTTATTAATTTTAGTTCATAATTAACAACAAACATTCTATTACATTTCTAAATAAATTTTGTTTATTTTAATTGTGGTAATTAATTTAGAATTAATTTGCACTCCATGTGAGATCAATGTATGTGCTCTACTGAGACTAAAGCTTGACATCATACACTTGCGGGTAGCAAATATCGCAACATTAATGTTCTTAGGAAGAATCTTCATATTAAACTTATGTGTGACAACTCGAGATTATGTTCATTTCGATATTATCATGTAGCCCTTATTTGTTGATGTCCAATCTGATAAGAACGATTAATTATCTATTATATTTAATATATTATTACATTTAAGTTTGACATACATGTTTATTTACATCTTTAATTGTACGGTTTATGTTGTTTCAATTTTTTTTTCAAAATTTAAAATATTCTTCACAAACATGCTGACAAGTGGACTGATATGTTTGTCTTACATGCGGCCGTATATAATATGCTCATTTGATTTCACAGGCTCTAGTTATTGTTTTTTGACGATCATCTTCTCCATCAAATTTTCGTATCCAAAAATTTCTCGCCCTCAAAAAATTTCAAGCCTCGAAAACTATCTTCCTATACCAGCAACGCTCTTCAAATCAACTTTGGCGATGTTTATATGCTATTAGATGAAAGCATGGTCGCCATGTTCAGATCTCTTGAAGCTATCGGACCGAAAGTATTTATTGCGAAATATTTAACATGATACGCAGAATTGCATTTAATACTTGAATTAATTAAATTAATTTTACTTGAAACTAAAATAATTACACACAGATCTAATTATATATTATTTAATTCATTGAATCTAATATATGGCGAGAAAAAAAATTTGAGCCCCAAAATCTATTTTTATAATTAACATTTCAGAGTTTGATAAGAAAAACAAAACGAACCAGATTATTCAATTGCATCTTCTTCTTTTCTCGATTCATTTGATGCGCGCAACCATGAGTCTCTCCTATGGAAAATTGGAACAAAATAAAGTTCAGACATGCTTCACATGATGTAACGCATAATAAAAGTACATATGAGGTATGTTAAATTTAAATTAATAGTGTACACATTGTTTTCTTTAAAAAAGGTACACGTGCTTTTTTTCACTATATTTTATAAACCATGAATCGTACATATAAATGCCACATGTCGGCAATACGTAAAAACATACATGTACATGTCATAATGTTGTGCTTGGAATTAAATATTTTATTTACGAAGTGAAATTAGAAAAATGTATTTGAAGTGACTCAAAGAATCTTAATCAATTTGTTTGAACACTCGTGAATGGAAATCCACCAAATATTTCAACCCAAAACATAGCTTAAGACTGTATTTGGATGGGTCTATTTAGATTTGAAGATTAATTAAAAAATCAAAGTATTTGAAATACTTCCGAAAACATATATAAAAATTACATTTGAAGACAATTTGGAATTTGGAATTCGTGAAGGATTTAATTGGGAATGTGAAATTGATTAATTGAAATACAATTTACAGAATTAGAACTCAAAAACAACAAAAAAAAAAAAAACGTAGAATAACTACAGGAAACTTTGAAAAGTAAAAGGTTTAGGAAAAATTTAATGACTAAAATTGTGTTTGCCATTTATACACTCAACACACAACTTTCCTATATACCTTGCTTGCTCTTGTTCCATGTTTGATTACTTTAATTTGTCGGATTTCTTCCCTATATATTATTTCAATTTCTAATTTATTCCGTAACACAATCTTAGTTTGTAGAGCTTCGACACTAGCATCAAAAAAGAAAAGTGATATACGATGTCCTCACAAATCGACAAAGCACTCAATAGAAAGGAACATAAACATTCTAGCCATGATCATCCACTGATATATGTTGAAGAAGAAAACCCCAAGGCGTTTTGCAGTGCGTGTGGGGTGGCAATAATATCGAGTCCTTCTTATACATGTAGCCAAGGTTGCAATTTTTTTCTGCACCGACCTTGCACAGAATTGCTCCAATCAGCAAAACTTGAATTTGGCGGACGTCCCTATGACATTAGTTTACTAGCAAAGCCACCTCATTACAATTGCAAATGTGAGATATGTGGGAACTTTTGTAAGAACTTTACTTATAAATGCTTGTGGTCCGTTAAAGGATATGGTATTCCGCATGAGTTTTATCTGCACTGCCAATGTGCTTTTCCTTTGGAGATAAACATAAAACACATTAGCCATCATGACCACCCATTGATGGCAATGTGTAAGGAAGCATCATTGGTATGTGATGCATGTGGGAGGAAGCAAGACGGGATATTTTTCTCTTGTCAAAAGTGTAGTTTTTATATTCATCAGGATTGTTGCTCAGTACCTACCGTCATAAATATCGAGCATATTCATCCTCACCCTCTCTTTATCCTATATTCCCTTCGTAGTTTCAAATTTCGGACCACAATGAAATGCCTATTATGCAACGATGAGGTATCATTGACCCTTGGTGCTTATGTTTGTGGATGGTGTACCAGTGTAGCTCATATACATTGTGCAGCGTCAGCGGTGGAGAACACAGGTAATGACTAGTTTCGTTGAATACGCTTCTGCATTCTTTGGCTAGGATAGTAGGTTGAGCACAACTTTAGATGTCCCTATACTTAGTTTCAATCTTACATACTTTTTGCAGCTATAGTTCAATCATCCATTCATCTTCCAAGTAGGCCTGATACATTTTCAAGTTTGATAAATCGTGCAACACTCGAGAACAGAGAAGATGATGGAATTGAAGATGTGAAATCGAATATTGAGAAATACCACACTGACCATTCTTCTTGGATCTTTCACAACAGAGAGAGTGATGATATTCAGTTAGTATGCAACGCATGTATTCTACCCATAATCTCACCTCCTCCTTCTTACTATAGTTGCCCCAACCCTCAATGTTTTTTCCTTCTCCATCAATCTTGTGCAAATTTACCCCTAGTTATCATGTCTTATTACATGAGGGATCCATTTCATCTTGTATCAAAATCACGTGATTTCTGTTCCGTGTTTTTTTGTTACATATGTGATAAAGCCTGCAATGGATTTGGATACGCAACCGGTACTTATATATATTACATGGATGTTCAATGTGCGACTTCTCCGAACATCGTCAAACATGAATCACACCCCCAACACCTTCTCACTTTGTCTTCCTATAGCCGTATAAACTTTTGCTGCTGTGATCGTTCTTACTCTACTGCCTCTTACTCTTGTGGAATTTGTCATCACCATATTCACCCGAGTTGTGCCTTTTTACCGAAAACAGTTGAGCACAAATTTGATGGACATCCACTTGACCTCATTTACAACCTTGCAGTTCAAATCCCACAAGAAGATCAAGAAGAGAACCACTACCTGTGTGAGTTTTGTGAAGAAGACATCAATACAAAGTTCTGGTTTTATTATTGTGGCAAATGTGATAATTCATTTCATATTAACTGCATTCCTTCAACCGGTAAGTTTTCGAAGATCAAGTTCGGATACAATATCGATCTGCCAAGACACGTTCATGATCATCCGGTGACTCTTACTCGTATGCTTACTATGGGAAACCAAAGGTGTGGGTATTGCAAGGATATGATTCCTGGTTTCGTAGATGTTATGGCTTTTCATTGCTCAAAGTGTGACTTTTGGATCCATTTTAAATGCTCTGGAAAATTTTCTGATAAAAAAATATCATACTACCATTAATCATCTATAACGACAGGTAATGGTTTTTTCCCCCAATTGGAATAATTTCTTCCTGTTTTTGATTGTTTTCTTTTCTTGATTATTGTCGAAAACTAATGTTGTATTTGAGGATATGATTTTGAAATTTATGAATTTCGATTATAGTTTTATTGTTAACAACAAAACAATTTGTAAAATGTTGAATTCATATCTTAATTATTCATACATTAGTTAAACAATATAGAATAGATTTTAAATATCTCTATTATTAGTCGCATAATTAACATAATTATTGTATAAACATGTGTAAAAGTGGATCTGATATTTATTTTATTGCTCTAAAACTACAAAAATATATTTGAATATATCTGAAATCTATGAATTTGCAATTCATCGATCTAATTGCAACATTAAAAAACCCAAGATTTCATTACTTCCTGGGAAAACAATTTATTAAAAAATATATATTCTTTATATATATTTAATTTATCAAAATAGCGGTAATTGTTAAAACCAATGGCAAACGACTAACTCATAGAAGAATTCTATGTTAGCTGGGAATTGAGGTTTCTTCTGATTTGGGAGTAACAACAAAAGTAATAGTGAATGAAAATTATTGAAACAGTATTGATGACTAGTTATGTTAAGACCAATGGCAATGACATATGATGATATCATACAGGGCAATCCACCGAATAACGATAATAATTAAGTGTTTAGGAAATTTGAGTAAGGTAGATGGCTTCGATCGTGACCTACAAACAATGAAAGGAACTCGTGAATGGGCACCGGAGGGATGTCCGGCGTAGCCACTTCGATGCTAAAGTCAGCAGGTTGAAGAAAGAAGAACGCAAGCAATATATGTGAGGATATATGTGTGCTTGAGAGTTCAAGGATTTCAGAATCATTAAATGAGAAATATATCTGCTAATTATAGGAGAAGATGTGGTAGATACATTGTTTTCATTGCCTACATAATAAATGTGTCAAGTCGGCTACCCATACTTTCTGATGACTTATACGACACGCCAAATACATGTTGTTCTGACAGATAAGATTGACCATATGACTACACTCGAGTGTGGTGCAATTCTCGAGGTAGCCTAGGTGGAAGTTCTCGGGCACTTGCATGAAAGCTCGGGCTTCTTGTTGCCCGAGGAGTATAGCCCGGGCATCTCCATGCCCGGCTGTTGAAGAAAGCACTCTGCATATTGACCCTGTTTTGGGAATCCATTTAATATCCCAGGTTAACCATGACTCAAGCTTTTATTATGGTATCACCACCTATCCCTTAAATAGTCAGGCTAGAGTCATACTAGCTGTCCCGATCAGTCGTGCTTGGATTCCCAAAGAAAAAATAATCAATTTTGATTCATAAAAGAATCGGCGGCTTCAAATATCCCACTCTTAGAATAAGATGCCGGGGCCTTAATTCTCCTGTGCTTTGGATAGGATGTCGGGGCCTTAAATATCCCGGTATTTAGAATGAGACGCCGGGGCCTTAAATCTCCCGGACATAGAAATTTTTTTCGTTTAGTATTCTCGGGTAGTCAGGCTGATGTCACGATGATGTATGCTTTAGCATTTCAACATTTGAAACGTTCCGTATTCCGAGGTAATGATGAGTCTTTCACCTCGATAACTGTGCACGTCCTTTCGCCTACCCTCGCAACTTCTAAGATTCAGTCTGATCGTCTGATCTAATCTAGATCAACAGTGGAAATTAACTCCAACCCCTTATATATAGTAGCTCACCAGATTTTCTAAAATCACTTTCAAATTCAAATTCTTGGCCAAACCCTTGCAAAATTTTCTCTCAACTCTCCGACGTGCGAATTTCTTAAACTCCAACGATCTTCCACCACCGTCGCTTCTTCATTCAACCTCGTAAGTTTTCTCCTTCATTTTCTCAAAAATGTCGAATTCTACTTCTTCTACTCCATGAGCGAATGTGCTAGGCTCACCTAGTGACGAGTCCACCGCACTCCGCTCCGATTCACCTCCTTCTCCTCCCCCTCGTCGTATTTCTACCCAATCTTCTAAAAAACCAAAAACTCATCAAACCAAACTTCTCTCTTCAAAACCTTCTTCATCCGGACCCGGGCTTCTTCTCCTTCTTAATCTGAGATTCCGGGAGTTCCCCTGGTTCGCTTCAATGAGCAGCACTCTGTGCTCGGGAGCGGATGAGGAGCTTAGGACTCTCGGCTCCATCCTTTCTTCTTTTCAAATACTAATTCCTGGTCCCTCGGACAGGGCAAACAACCCTCTCCCTGGCTATACTACCTTCTTCCGGGACCAAGTTAGAAATGGTCTCCAGTTCCCCATCCCTCTTTTCTATATCAAGGTCGCCAAGTTTTTTGGCGTACCTATCAACCAATTGCACCCAAACTCTTTTAGGATTATAGCCTCAGCCTATGTCCTTTTAAAAATGAACAATCTTCTTATCAACCCCTCATTCTTCATTACTTCTTTGTGTGTAGACTGGGAGAGCCTTCTCCCTGTCTGCCCGCCTTAACTCCCAATTCCTTGATGATATTACTTCTTCTCAGAAGGGGTGGAAATGACGATTCTTTTTTATTCAACTCTCGAGTCCTCTTTCTTGTATGACCGGGTTTCTTTCTTCTCTTCCTCCAGAACCTGCCCTTCCCAAGGCTTACAAATTTGAGGATCATTTCCTCATGAGCCAATCTCTAGTAGAGGGCCAGAAATATTCTTCCACTATTCTCATTTTGGATGAGAACTTTGTTGCTTATGGGTTGAGTGCCCGGGTTGAAGACCCAACAGATCGGGTAAATGACGAGGTGGCAAGCTCGGGCGCCCAACCCAGTAATTTTCCTCCTCTTCTGTAATTTTAATTTTGTCTTTAATAAAATTCTAACCATATTTTCTTCTATTTGCATAGATACTTCAAAGATGCAAGAGGCTTTTGCCAAAAAATGACAGCCGAGAAGGCAGCTAAAGAGAAGAAGCTGGCAGCCCGGAAGGCTGCGGCTGAGAAGAAGAAACAGGTTGATGAAGAGGCGGCCCGGCAGGCAGAATTGACTCGGGCTGAGACTCAACAAGAAAAGGGGGCGACCCGAGATGAATCCCGGGAGGACTCTGAAGACCACGTCTCTCTCACCCAGAGGAAGTGAAAGGCTGCTACAATCCCCGAGCTAATTTTGGTTGAGTGTAACCAAGAAAAGGATCAGGGCTCCTCCCAAGTAAATCAACCGTCTCGTCCTCCTTGCCAACAGTTTACCCAAGAGTCCCTCCTCTCCGAGCGGCCTACCCGGATTAATATTTTCGAGGAGGGAGCTTCGGCAACAGGGCTTAGGCTTTTTAAGCAGATCCTCACTCCCGACGAGGAGGCTCGTTTGAAGGGTTCCCGGCCTTCTGCCAAGCATTTCGAGGGTTCTAAGAAGCTCATGGTCGTAAGTTCTTCTTCTCCTCTATTTTTTTTAATTGACTTCTTATGAGCAGGCTGCTCAACTGATGATCTCGGATTTCGAGAAGGTTGCTGCTGCAGCCACCATTTCTAACAATCGAACCCGGCATTCCAAGATGTTCAGGGGCGATTACAATAGGAATTGTCCCAGGCTCGAGCCACTCATTAAGAGGAGGTGTTCGGCTTGCGCTCGGCCCTAGACAAGGCCAGGGATGACATCAATGAAGGCCTCATTCGGGAAGAAACTCTGCGAGGTACCATATCTATCTTGGAGTCGAGGATTCATTCTCTATCCGAGCAGGTAGAGGTACAAAAATCCCGGGCAGAGAAAGCCAAAATCGCCATGGCCCTGGCTGATTTTGACAAAAGCAAATGGCAGGTCTCCTTCCTCCAGTCTCTAGAGTTCAAGAAGGCCGTTGAAGACCGGGCCTATCCTCTCTTTAAGACCGGCTTTGATAAGTGCCAAGAACAATTTGAAGAGGCCGGGATTATATCCAAGGATAGGGAAAATTTCTCAGATTTTGACCGTGCCATAAAATCCCTTCCCAAAGAGGGCGAAGAGGGGAATGAGGATGCTCAAGAAGATCAGCAAGGGACCAGCCACATAGATGTAGAATATGAATGTAATTTCTTCTTTTTTTTTTGTAATTCTAGCCCTTTGGCTTTTTAATGAAATTTCAGCTTTCTTGAAATAATTTGTGCCTTTACTGCTTTACATAATTCTTCAATACTCGGTCTTTAGAATTGATCGTGACTTATAAAATTAGAAAAATTTATAGGTGTTGAAAACTAACCGGTAACTTTAAAAAAGTAATCGGGATCATGATCAATGCAATGAATAAAATGCCCCATACTTAGCAAATGACCGAGATGTAGAAACTTTAAACTCGGGTATAAAGCCATGGTATTTATAACCAAAGCGCGTAAACTGGGCAAGGGAGCATATCTCCGGATTTGGAATGGTCGAGGTGTGGTGCCCCGAGCCAGGGTATTGTGTCCTGGGCTTATAATGGTCGAGATGTGGTTCCCCGAGCCAGGGTGTAGTGCCCTGGTCTTTGAATGGTCGAGGTGTGGTTCCCCAAGCCAGGGTATAGTGCCATGAGCTTTTAATGGTCGAGGTGTGGTTCTCCGAGCCAGGGTGTAGTGCCCTGGGCTTATAATGGTCGAGGTGTGGTTCCCCGAGCCAGGGTGTAGTGCCCTGGTCTTTTAATGGTCGATGTGTGGTTCTCCGAGCCAGGTTGTAGTGCCCTGGGCTTTTAATGGTCGAGGTGTGGTTCCCCGAGCCAGGGTGTAGTGCCCTGGGCTTTTAATGGTCGAGGTGTTGTTCCCTGAGCCAGGGTGTAGTGCATTGGGCTTATAATGGTCGAGGTGTAGTTCCGCGAACCAGGGTGTAGTCCCCTGGTCTTTTAATGGTCGGGGTGTGGTTTTCCGAGCCAGGGTGTAGTGCCCTGGTCTTTTAATGGTCGAGGTGTGGTTTCCCGAGCCAGGGTGTAGTGCCCTGGGCTTTTAATGGTCGAGGTGTGGTTCCCCGAGCCAGGGTATAGTGTCCTGGGCTTATAATGGTCGAGGTGTGGTTTCCCGAGCCAGGGTGTAGTGCCCTGGTCTTTGAATGGTCGAGGTGTGGTTCCCCAAGCCAGGGTATAGTGCCATGAGCTTTTAATGGTCGAGGTGTGGTTCTCCGAGCCAGGGTGTAGTGCCCTGGGCTTATAATGGTCGAGGTGTGGTTCCCCGAGCCAGGGTGTAGTGCCCTGGTCTTTTAATGGTCGATGTGTGGTTCTCCGAGTCAGGTTGTAGTGCCCTGGGCTTTTAATGGTCGAGGTGTGGTTCCCTGAGCCAGGGTGTAGTGCATTGGGCTTATAATGGTCGAGGTGTAGTTCCGCGAACCAGGGTGTAGTCCCCTGGTCTTTTAATGGTCGGGGTGTGGTTCTCCGAGCCAGGGTGTAGTGCCCTGGTCTTTTAATGGTCGAGGTGTGGTTTCCCGAGCCAGGGTGTAGTGCCCTGGACTTTTAATGGTCGAGGTGTGGTTCCCCGAGCCAGGGTGTAGTGCCCTGGGCTTATAATTAACCGGGGCTTTGTCCTTCCCGGGTTCAGATATAGAGTTCTTATACTCATACATTTTCGGATCAGAACAACCCTTTCATTATATCTTCAAACAAATAGTTACATCTTTCAAGCAAAATACTTCTTTAAATTAAATACATTCCAGGGTCTTTTGAGAGAATGTCCTTGAGTATCTTCAAGGTAAAAAGCTCTCGAGCTAACTCTCCGGGTTATTTTGTAAGGTCCTTCCCACCGAGCTTCCAACTTTCCTACATCTCCTGCTGGATTAACTTTCTATATAACCAGATCTCCTACTTGGAAGTCTCGGATTCGGATTTTCTTATTATATGACCTCATAACCCGGCCTCGATAAGCTTCCATTCGAATTAGGGCCCGCTCTCTCTTCTCTTCTACTAAATCCAATTCCATTGCCCGGCTTTGATCATTATCACTGGGGTAAGATTCTACCCGGGTGGAAGTTTGTCAGATTTGTACTGGAAGAACTGCTTCAGAACTATAGACTAAATTAAAAGGAGTTTCTTGAATAGGTGCCCGAGGAGTAGTTCTATACGCCCAGAGAACACTGGGTAATTCTTCCACCCAGTCTTTTCCTTTGCCCTATAGTCTAGTTTTCAAGGCTTGCACAATGATTCTATTCACAAATTCTGTTTGGCTATTAGCTTCAGGATAGGAAACAGAAGTGAAAGACTGACTGATCTTCATCTCCCGACACCAAGATGTAATCTTTCTTCCCTGAAACTGTCTCCCATTGTCCGAGATTAGCCTCCTGGGGACTCCAAATCGGCACACTATGTTCTTCCATAGAAATTTTAAGACTTCTTGCTCAATGATCTTGGCTATGGGCTCGGCTTCTACCCACTTAGAAAAATAGTCCACAACTACCAGCAAAAACTTCTTTTGAGCCCGAGCAATAGAAAAAGGACCAACAATGTCCATATCCCACTTGTCAAAGGGACAAGATGCCCAAATGGGCTTCATAGGAATGGCCGGGTTGTGCTGAAAATTTGAATGATGTTGACAACCCTCACAAGCTCGGACCACTCGGGCGGAATCCTGGCTAATAGTTGGCCACCAGAATCCAGCAAGCATTGTCTTCCGGGCCAAAGATATTCCTCCAAGATGCTCACCACAGCACCTTTCATGAATTTCACGGAGGACATATTCCACCTCCCCTGTGGGTAATCATTTTAATAGAGGTCCATGAAATGATCTCCTGTACAAGACGTTATTGAAGAGAACAAACCTGGGAGCTTGTCTCTTTATCTTCTGGGCTCGGGCTTTGTCTTCAGGTAATTCATTTTTTACAATGAATTTGATCATAGGTGTCATCCAGGAGTCCTCAGGTGTTGGTAATGTTTCTTCTTTTGTAGAGAGGATTAGCCGGGAAACATGCAATACTTTCCGGGTACTGGCTTCTTATAAAGAAGCAGCCATTTTTGCCAAAGAATATACTTCCTCATTCTCCTCCCGCGGTATTTGTTCAATACCTTAATCCACAAAAATTTCTGACTGGGTTTTGATGAGCTGCAAATATTTGAGCATCATATCATCCTTAGCCTCATAAACAACTTTGATCTGTGGTGTAATCAATTGTGAATCAGAGTATAAAATAATCCAGGAAGCTCCAACTTCCCGGGCAGCTCGGATACCAGCAAGAACAACTTCATATTCTGCCTCATTATTAGTCATTTGGGAGTCAACTCTCAAGGCCAGCTTAATCTTCTCTCCTAGGGGAGATATTATTACCACCCCTAGTCCACATCCAGCAAGCCTAGATGCCCTATCCAGAAAAACTCTCCACACTTCCTCTTCACCGTGTTAAACCATCTCGAATAGAAAATCTGACAAGGCCTATGCTTTGATGGAAACCCGGGGCTTATACTCAATATCATACTTGCCCAACTCTACTGCCCACTTGATCATCCATCCGGATACTTCCGCATGAGTCATAATCCTCCCAATAGGAATATTAGAGTAAGAACAATGATTTGGTGCGAAAGAAAATAATGCCGCAGCTTCCGGGCAGTAATAACCAAGGCCAGAGCTTATCTTCTCTACCTCACTATACCGGAGTTTGGGGCCTCTCAAAGCATGACTGACATAGTAGACAGGACTCTGATCAGAGCCTTCTTCCTTTATCAGTACTGAGCTGACAGCATACTCTGTAGTAGAAAAGTAAACAAAAAATTTCTCCCCGGGCTCCGGCTTTGCTAGTACAGGAAGCTCTGCAAGATGACACTTTAAATCTTGGAAGGCATTCTCACACCTTTCATCCCATCCAAATTGTTGGGCATTTCTTAGGGTCTGGAAGAAAGGGTAACTCCTGTGTGCTGACCGGGATATAAACCGAGAAAGAGAAGCAATTTTCCCGGTCAACTTCTGCACTTTTTTGACAGATCGGGGAGATGGCATGCATAATAAGGATTTGACCTTCTCCTGATATACCTCAATTCCTCGGTCTGTCACTATAAAGCCCAGAAGCTTGCCACTCTTCATGCCAAAAATACATTTGGCCGGGTTGAGCTTGATTCCATACTGCCTCAAGGTGGCAAAAGTTTCCTCCAAATCAGAAATAAAATCAGCAACCTTCTTAGACTTCCCCAAAATATCATCCACATACACTTCCACATTCTTGCCCAGTTGCTTCTCAAAGACTCTGTTCATAAGCTGTTGGTAGGTGGCCCCGGCATTCTTCAACCCAAAAGGCATGACAACGTAACAAAACATACCTCCCGAGGTGATGAAACTAGCTTTATCTTGATCATCTCTAGCCAGAGGAATTTGATGATACCCCTGGTAAGCATCCATGAAGCTCAGCAAGTCATAGCCCGAGGTGGAGTCTACCAATTGATCAATCCTGGGCAAGGGATAGTGATCTTTGGGGCATGCTTTTTTGAGGTCCCGAAAGTCCACACACATTCTCCACTTCCCAGTGGACTTTGGTACCAACAACACATTCGAGAAACAGGTAGGAAATTGAATTTCCCGAATGTGGCCGGCCTTCAGCAGATCTCTCACCTGTTCATCAATAACTTTGTCCTTCTCAGGACCAAAGTGCCTCTTCTTTTGCTTCACCGGGTAAGATCCCGGGAGAATATTTAAGTGATGCTCCGATATCAGGGGTGAAATCCCTGTTAATTCCTGCTGGGACCATGCAAAAACATGAATATTAGTTTTAAAACAGTTGATTAAACTGACCCGGGAGGATGAATTGAGGTCTCGAGCCACCCGGATCTGCTGGCCTGGTCCGACTTTTACGATCTCCTGCTCATCGTCAGCTACAAAATGCACCTCCCCCTTCTCCACTACTCTCCCCCCTCCCTCATCAAGTTTTGCCTTCTTCTACTTCTTCCTAGCCTTACTCTGATCCACTTGAACTGCCTCTACATAACATTTCCGGGAAGAAGGTTGATCTCCCCGGACTTCACCTACCCGACTTCTCATGAGAAATTTGATCTTTTGGTGGTAAGTAGATGCCACGACCCTCAACTTGTTCATGGCCGGCCGTCCCAAAATAATATTATATGATGACGGGGCATCCACCACGATGAAGGTAGTCATTACTGTCTTCTTCAGTTCTCCGGCACCCAAAGTCAAAGGCAAGACAATTTTCCCTTCAGGATAAACAGCATAGCCAGCAAAGCCAAAAAGTGTTGTTTCCACATTTTCCAGCTGATATCCCTGCAAATCCATTTGCACAAAGGCTTCCTTGAAGATGACATTAACAGAACTGCCCGAGTCCACAAAAACTCTCACAATGTCATAATTGGCTACCCTGACTTGGATGACCAGGGCACCATTGTGGGGCAAATTAACACCCTTTAAATCTTCATGGCCAAAGCTGATTACTGCTTCACTCCTCCTCATCCCTTCTACTTCCATACAATCTCACCTACTTCTTGTTTTCCTTGCCCAGTTGGAATCTCCATCAGTGAAGCCTCCCGATATCATCTTTATTAATCCCATAGCGGTGGGTGAGGCTCTCTTCTTTTCAGGCTCCGGCTCTCTCGTCCTACCAGCATCACTTCTTGGGGCATTCCTCGAATCTCCCCGGGTGCTGGGTCCTGGTTGCCGAGAAGTCCAAGGTGGCACTTTCGGCCTCTTGTTGGATTGAATATGTCCCTGGATGGAAAGCGGGACATAATCTCTCTTCAAGGTTTTAAAATTTTCAATGTTATGATAGCACACCCCGTGGAGAGTAAAAAATCCATTCTTCTCAGGCCTAATGAACTGCTGAGATGGTAGCAAATCTCTTCTACACTCCTGGACCTCTCAGTCCCGGATAATCTTCAAGGGCACATGCCGGGAAAAATGCCCCTGGCTACTCTTCCTCGGTCATCTCTCCTCGGGCTTAACCACTCGGTCTCCCCTCTCCTTCCTCCCTGCTTCTCTTTTCTGCTTCTGTGCTTCTTCCATATTAATGTGCTTCTCTGCCCGAGACAACAAATCCTCAAAGTCCTCGGGCACCTTCTTGGTTTATGAACGAAAAAATTCACCCTCCTCTCTCAAACCTTGGGTGAATGCAGTTGTCTTTGTCTCGGTGGCACAGGTAGGAACATCCAGAGCCACTCTATTAAACCTTCTAACGTAAGCCCTCAAACTCTGCTTCGGGCTTTGCTTTACTTCAAAAAGACTAAATGTTGTCTTTTTGTATTTCTTGCTGCTGCTTAAATGGTGTAAAAACACCTTCTGGAATTCCTTGAAAGAATTAATACTCTTAGGGGCCAACCCCTCAAACCACCTCTGAGCAGAATCTACCAAAGTTGTCAAAAAGACCTTGCACTTAATTTGATCAGTGTAGCAGTGCAACATGGCCATATTTTCGAACCTGTCCAGGTGTTCCTCCGGGTCCGCATTGCCTTCGTAATCTTTAACTTTGGCAGATTTGAAGTTCCCGGACGACAATTTCAGCAAATGGGCATCTTTTGAAAACTACCCAAGAAAGACTAGACCATCCAACTGTCTCTCCAGTACCTTCATCTTCTGCCTCAACTCCAACAGCTCTTCCGCCACAGTCAGGGATTTGGACTCGGCACTAGACTCCCCATCCTCTTCTCGCATATCCTGCTCTCCTACCTCATGTTCTTGCTCTTACTCCCTCCCTAGAGTGGTAACATGATGAGAGGGGTCTCTCTGGGCCAAAGCTTTTTGCACTGCCTCAGATACAATTCGAGCTAGATCTTCCGGGGACACAGTGATAAGGTTAGGTCGTGTGGGAGGAACAACACCTTGTCCCAAAGTATGTGCACCATCTCCAGAAGCCCGGGAAGTGTCCTGGTTAGTTCTTCTGGTTGGAGCCATATCAATGCCTTATTCTCAAGTTTCCACAGACGACGCCAATGATGATATCCGGGTAAATCGGGTGTGATATACGTAGGCAATCCACCAGATAACGATAATAATTAAGTGTTTAGGAAATTTGAGAAAGGTAGATGGCTTCGATCGTGACCTGCAAACAATGAAAGGAACTCGTGAATGGGCACCGGAGGGGTGTCCGGCGTGGCCACTACAATGCTAAAGTCAGCAGGTTGAAGAAAGAAGAACACAAGCAATATATGTGAGGATATATGTGTGCTTGAGAGTTCAAGGATTTCAGAATCATTAAATGAGAAATATATCTGCTAATTATAGGAGAAGATGTGGTAGGTACATTGTTTTCAGTGCCTACCTACTAAATGTGTCAAGTCGGCTACCCATACTTTCCGATGCCTTATACGACACGCCAAAGACATGTTGTTCTGACATATAAGATTGATCATATCAATACACTCGAGTGTGTTGCAATTCTCGAGGTAGCCCGGGTGGATGTTCTCGGCCACTTGCATGAAAGCTCGGGCTTCTTGTTGCCCGAGGAGTTTGGCCGGGCATCTCCTTGCCCGGCTACTGAAGAAAGTACTCTGCATATTGATCTTTTTTTGGGAATCCATTTAATATCACGGGTTATCCATGACCCGGGCTCTTATGGGGGTATCAATATCCATTACCATTAATTTCTCGGCATAGTAGGCATCAAAAGATCCAGCCTTAACCAAAATTTGTTTGGTTACCACATCAATAAGGACTTGGTACTCCGTCTTCTTGTCTCACTTCTTTACATATGTCTTGTTAGGTTCGCTGGAAGCAGAGAACCTAGTCTTCATTTCCACTAAGGTAGACTGAGGAACAGAAGATAAATCTAGCTCCTCAATGGGTAACTGAAATAGTGTAGCAAAAATATGTGAAAACCCAAATCAAATCAGTCTTGCAATATTTCATGCATTTCAAATAAATGTGAAAAATGTGCTCTCTCCATTTAATCACCATTATTATATATTGAATTGGTAAAGTTGTAACAGTAGAATAAAAGAGAATTAAAGGTCAATTGAGTCATTGTTCAGCAGCCTTAAAATACAAGCATGCGACCTTGAAATTCAAAATTTTAAATGGGACATATGCAGCTGGTTTGGAGGAGTTGTAACAGATAATTTAAGGTCCATTAACAGCCATTATTGAGTGGTAACAACTGCCTATTCAGCTGATCATTTTCACCTATAAATAGTGGCCAAAGGTTGAGGGGAAACACAACAAAAACATCACCAAATCCCTGCAATTTTCGAGCATCAAAGTGTGTTATATTTCAAAGGAAAAATGCTCAGAGACCCACCAATGTACGAAAGCCAGGATCTCGGAGCCAATTTTCTGCCATCTCCAAATGTTGCAAACAGCCAAGTTCGAGGCAATCCAGCAGCTTTCATGTTCGACTTTTTAGTTGTCCTTCCCTCATTTTTTTGAAGATAATAATCAAGTAAGTTGGCTTATATATATGTGTTTTAAAATATTCATATTCCTGTTTTTGAAAACTCAACCGCACACTACTAGTTTCACATCATTTGGTTAGTGCATGTTTCGTTCCACATGATTCATCTGTTATGCTTTGATGGCTTGAAAACACACTGTTATGATTCGAATTAAAAGTGGTAAGGAAATTTGTTAGACATGATAAGATAAGGCCCTGATGCGGTGGGTTAAAAGAACAGATATATGGCATCGCCCCCTTAGAGAAATAACAATTAATGACTGATCATGGATAAAAAGATGAATAACAGTGTCTTGTTTTGATATGTTATGCAATCTTTCACCTTTGAACTCAAATTATATGTATATTTTGATATTTTTTTGTGCGGTTGGCTCCAACATCCTGATTGTTCATCCCTTACTTCCCTCCCCAGATAACGGCGAATATCAATTGGAGAAGTATAAACACATGTTTTGCGGATGGTGATCAAGTTTGAGACATGAAGTTCAAACATCGGTTTTAGTTTTACTTCTTTTAGATTATCACTTCCGCAATTCTGTTATGCACTGTAATAATTATGTAATAGACTGCTGTGAGAACCCGGATTTTTCGAAGCAAAGCACCTCAAAAAGTTCGGAAAGTAGCTCAAAAAGAAGCCGAGGCAATGCAAAACTTTGAGAATTGAGGGTACGTCGCTCGGAAGATGAAACCCTCAGCTCACAAGCTAAAACCCTCAGCTCAAGGAAGTTCATTTATTCTTAGGGAGAAAACCCCTAGCTCATGAGCTCTATATTTCGGCTCAAAGTAGCTCAACCATGCTTGTCCTAACAAGATCAAAAAGGGAGCTATAAGTTGAGCCAAGAGTTTGGACAAATTTAATGTGCAAAAAAATGACCTTTGAGTTAACCAAGAAGAGGAGCTAAAGGAGCTAAAGGTTTGGACAAACTTATTATGCAAGAAATGACTATTGAGAAAACCAATGAAGGAGCTGCGGGAGGAGCTAAGAGCTAGGACATATTGATGATGCAGGAAATGACCCTTTAGAAAATCAAGATGACATTTAAGGAGTGCATGAGATTTTGAGCCACATTCATGACTAATCTAGAACTTGAAGAATGCATGGGATTTTGGATTTTCATGCATGAAACTTTGTACCTACATTATGAGAACCATTACTCCAATCTTGAGGACCAAGAAATCGGCCATGAGGAGAATAATAGGACCAAAAATCACCTATAAATAGGACATCAAGGTTGATAGAAAAACACACTCAAAAAGCCTTAAAATTCGGCTCCCTCTCCCCCACCATATAACCTCTCGGCCGATTCAACAAGAAGAAAGTACTACTCGTGCGATTCAAGTGCTAAAGACCGGTGTTGAAGTGCTGCTGAATTAAAGACGTCATCTGTAAAAGTTACGTCAAAGTGCTGCCAAATTTTCGGAAGGAAACTTCGTGCCAAGATCTGCAACGTTCGAACCTGCCTTCAAAATTACGGTAAGTGGGCTTTTGATATATATTCGTTTGTATTTTAAAACTTGAATATGTATATCATGACATGCATGTATGTGTGTCTTCATTTTCGAAAATTGCCATTTATTCTATTTAAAATTTCGATCGATTATGTGTTCTCTTTTATGCTTCGAAATTCGTTGATTCCGCTGTGTCCGTATGAAAACTCTGAAATCTGAAAATCTAAAAAGTTCTGTCTGTTACTTCTGAATTCTGTTGCACTGTTACGATTCGAAGTTGAAATGGGACGAGAATTGTGATTCTGTCTGGCCCCCAATGGTGGGTATAAAACAATTTCTGTCTTACGATTCGAAGTTGAAATGGGACGAGAATTGTGATTCTGTCTGGCCCCCAATGGTGGGTATAAAACAATTTCTGTCTGGCCCCCACCGGTGGGTATAAAACCGAGTTCTGGCCTCACCCCTTAGAGGACTAACATATTGGGGACAATTTGACCATGGAAATGAGATGAGTAACAGTGTTCTGTCTGTTCTGATATGTTGTGTTCTGAATTGAGTTAATCGGTTTCTGAATTGTTCTGAATCATCTGATGAATTCTGTTATTTATTCGATTTGTCTCTGTCCTGATAAGTTAAGAATATTAAGTTTTGAAAGTCTGTTAAAAGAACGTTTTAAGAAAACTAAGTTCTATATGTATCTTTGGAATCGATCGACCCCCACTTGCTGAGTGTTTTTCAAAACACTCACCCCTTACAAATTTCAGATAAAAATGAGGAGCAACTGGATGAGGAAGAGCAAGATGCCTTCTGGGGTTGGTGAACCGGAGATCAAGATCAGAACTCAAGATTTTGCTTTTCTTTCGTTTTCGCTATTTGAAACTCTGATGTATTTTATTCCATTGTCATTGTAAGACAATACTTTATTTATGAAAAAGACTGGTTTGATTTGATATGAGGCTTTATTGTTTTCAATTTAATTGTTAAACAATGCCGGATGTCACCGATGCTTCGGACTCGGGGCGTGACATTTAAGTGGTATCAGAGCCGCCAGGTTCATAATCCCGCTGGGATTTTGACAGACAAAATTTGAAGAAGTCAAATTTTGGCAAAAGCCTAGTACATTCTGAAACAAACTCTCATTTTTCCCAAATTCTTTGAGAAATTTGAAATCTATTTCCTTCAATCGGTCTGCAAACTCAGTATCGAAAATTTTCCACGACAACTTTGTGCCTTTCTATTCTTTATTCGATTTTGAAATTTTACCTCAACGGATGCCTTCGTGCTCGTGCTCAATCCGTCCTTCGCAAGCGTCAACATACCATTGAAACCCAAACATGAGAGATTGAAACCCTAAAGGATCAACTCGCTATAGAAAAACAAGAGAACAAGAACTCGTAAAGATCAAGAACCTACTTCAAACTGATATACAACGTCTCACCTATCGCCTTGATAGATCAAAGACCCAGCTCGCCCTAACACTACGTAACCCATCTCACGTGATACGACCCCTAATCGAAAGTTGATAGTAAAGATTGAAACTGAGAAGGATCTTGCTCACCGCTCTCTTTATCAACATGAAGACCTTTCTAGCAAGCAAGAACGTTAAATCTCCAAGCTTCATGGTTATATGGATAGAATGCAAGAACAACATAACTATATGCACCTTGTCATGGAAAACATGGAAGAAGAAGAAGAAGAAGAAGAAGAAGCACCTATGGAAGTAGAGGAAAAAAGAACAGTGATGATGAAGAGATGATAAGGTAGGCTAGACTGGTATTATGGTTATATGATACGATAAGAAAGAAGTGTAACATTTCTTTGAGAATGTACAGAGATAAGTTGAATTATATTTTTGGGAACATACATATCAGAGATAATTTAACTTATATTTATGGGAATACAAATACTCTGATATAAGTTGACTTACATTTGGGAATTTACTTATCGAAGATAAGCTTCCGACTTAAGATGAAATGTTTGATTCGGGAATAATAAATTATTTATGAAAATATGAGATAAGAATTAAATAAGTTTTGATATTCAGATATGAAAGTTGATTTTTATGTCAATATTTAACGGTATGGACATTTAAATTTGGGATATTAAGCGATAAATTTAAATATGTAAGATTTTGGAATATTTAATAGAGGTAAGAAACAATAACTTAAGTTAAGAAATTAAAGTCATTACCTTAGGTAAATAAAGAGAGTTATGAGATATTGGTGGACATCGAGGGAAATGTAGCATGCATAATAGGTTCTGACTCTTCTTATATTAAAAAGAAAAATAGGGGAAAGATTTGTGGAGAAAGACATCCAACGAAACTTGTTTGTATTAAAGCATGTTAGGCTCATAGTTTTGATTAAAGACAGATTTAGAAAAAGAATAATTGCTTGATGAATTAGTTTCTTCCGTACAAGGTTGAAAGAAATTTTAACTAGGTTATTGGGACTTAAGTCAATAGGCTGATAAGAAGCTATGTTCTAAGATTCTATATTGGTTTTAAGTTTTGAGATATTAATCGTGATAATTTTAAGATAGAATAAAATAAGTATGGATACGCATATATTCAGTGCCGATTTTATTTAGTGTACTATGGTAAATTTCAACGTCATTCTGAGAATTGGTTGGTTGGACAAGAATCATGCAATGGTAAATGGTTCGGGGTAAGAATGCCAAACTCCAATCCAAGAATAAATCATATTTTATGGTAAGGATAAGGAACCGAAATCCTTCCTTTCTGCTTCTTAGATCTAGAAAGACATGGAGTACGGGAAGAAGTCTAACTAGCAATAATGAGAGAAGCAAAAGAAGGAATTAAGCTCAAGATATAAAATATTCTTGTGGTAGCGAGCTTCGGAAAGGTTACTTTGAATTATCTCAGACTGTGAAGTAGAATTCGAAAGTAACTTGATGCTTTGTGCTGCACTAAAATCTAAGGAACCCTAGCAAATGGCTTCACTTGAACTCAAGAAGCTAAAAGGTCAATTCCAAGATTTGTTAATCAAAAACAAATCAGACTAAGTGTCTCTCCTTGGGGAGCTTCAGTCTTATTGATACAAAAGAATGGTGAAAGCACAAGATAGTGTGTCGATCTACAAAGAACTCAATAAGATCAAGAACAAATGTCATTTTTCAAGAATAGATGACCTTTTCTATCAGTTAAAAGGAGCTAAGATCTTTTCGAAGCTCTATCTAAGGTCAGACTATCACAATTGAAGGCCAAGGCAGAGAATATTCCTAAAACAGCCTTAAAAAGAAAAGGGTATGGACACTATGAGTTCACGATAATACCTTTTGGCCTGACCAATGCTCCAGCAACATTCATAGAACTCATGAGCAGAGTGTTCAAGAAAATTCCTTGACAAGTTTGTGGTAGCATTTATTGATGACATTCTTGCATATTCAACAAGTGAGTAAGACCGCAAGGAAGATCTTCGTCTTGCTCTACCGATGCTCAGAGGAAAATAACTAAATACTAAATTTAAGAAATGTGAATTTTGATTAAAAAATGTCACATTCTTTGGTCATATAATCTATGAAATGGGCATATTAGTGGATCACCAATAAGGTGGAGGCAATCATAGAATGGCCTTGAGCGAATACTGGAATAGAAATTTGAAGTTTTTGGGATTAGTTGGCTATTAAGAAATGTGTTGAAGGATTTTCTTCCGCTCACCAAGCTCACTCAGAAGAACTCTAAATTCAATTAGAGAGAAGAATGTGAGAAGAGTTTTTAGATCTTGAAAAAGAAACTCGTTTCGACGCTAGTATTAGTACTTCCCGAAGAAGGCAAGAATTTCACAATTTACAATGATGCATAAAAAGAGGATTGTGATATGTTCTCATTCAAGAGGGCAAGTAATTGCCTATGCAACGATGAAATTAAAATCATGTGAGCAAAATTATCCAACACATGATAGTGAATTAGCCACAATTATATTTGAGCCAAAGATCCAGAGAATCAATTTCTTTGGTGGCAAATGTGTGAAATTTATCGATCATCAAAGCCTCAAATACTGTTCACACAAAAGGAATTAAACATGAGGCAAAGATGGTGGATCGAACTATTGAAGATATTTTAGGGTGTGTGCCATGGACCTCGGAGGAATTAAATAAACACCCCCCTTGATTAAATTTGCCGATAACAATAATTATCATGGAAGTATTGAAATCAGAGAGAAAGCTATCATGGTACTTGAATTGTTGATAAAGTAGCTATTATCAAAGAAAAACGCAAGGCAGCTCATGATCTACAAAAGAGCTGGGCTGATTTAAGTGAAGACCATTGGAGTTTGAAAATGGTGTGAAAGCTTACGATAAAGTTTTCCCTATGAAAGGAGTGGTTCGATTCAGCAAATCTAGAAAGATAACTCCAAGATATGTCGGACCCTTCGAAATACTGAGAAAAATGGGAAACCTAGCTTATCAGCGGGCTTTAACACCAGGCATGTCAAGGATTGACAACGTCTTCCACGTCGCACAGCTAAGGAAGTATGTCTCATATCCAAGTAGCATTCTTGAAGTTGAACCGCTACTAATCAAAGGAAATTTGACGAGGAAATGAAATATGAAGAAGTCCCTATTCGAGTAATGGACACCAAATACCAAGTGCTGAGATGCCAAACAATTCCATATGTCAAGATACAATGGTCAAATCATATGGAACGGGAAGCAACTTAGGAATTTGAAGAACGTGTGCACACTCAGCACCCTCACCTCTTTAAAGATCTAGCTAACCCAAGTTTCGAGGACGAAACTTCCAATAAGGAGGGTGGGATGTGAGAACCTGGATTTTTCGAAGCAAAGCACCTCAAAAGGCTCGGAAAGTAGCTCAAAAAGAAGCCGGGGCAATGCAAAACTTTGAGAATTGAAGGTACGTCGCTCGGAAGAGGAAACCCTCAGCTCACAAGCTAAAACCCTCAGCTCAAGGAAGTTCATTTATTCTTAGGGAGAAAACCCCTAGCTCATGAGCTCTATATTTCGGCTCAAAGTAGCTCAACCATGCTTGTCCTAACAAGATCAAAAAGGGAGCTATAAGTTGAGCCAAGAGTTTGGACAAATTTAATGTGCAAAAAAATGACCTTTGAGTTAACCAAGAAGAGGAGCTAAAGGAGCTAAAGGTTTGGACAAACTTATTATGCAAGAAATGACTATTGAGAAAACCAATGAAGGAGCTGCGGGAGGAGCTAAGAGCTAAGACATATTGATGATGCAGGAAATGACCCTTTAGAAAATCAAGATGACATTTAAGGAGTGCATGAGATTTTGAGCCACATTCATGACTAATCTAGAACTTGAAGAATGCATGGGATTTTGGATTTTCATGCATGAAACTTTGTACCTACATTATGAGCACCATTACTCCAATCTTGAGGACCAAGAAATCGGCCATGAGGAGAATGAAAGGACCAAAAATCACCTATAAATAGGACATCAAGGTTGATAGAAAAACACACTCAAAAAGCCTTAAAATTCGGCTCCCTCTCCCCCACCATATAACCTCTCGGCCGATTCAACAAGAAGAAAGTACTACTCGTGCGATTCAATTGCTAAAGACCGGTGTTGAAGTGCTGCTGAATTAAAGACGTCATCTGTAAAAGTTACGTCAAAGTGCTGCCAAATTTTCGGAAGGAAACTTCGTGCCAAGATCTGCAACGTTCGAACCTGCCTTCAAAATTACGGTAAGTGGGCTTTTGATATATATTCGTTTGTATTTTAAAACTTGAATATGTATATCATGACATGCATGTATGTGTGTCTTCATTTTCGAAAATTGCCATTTATTCTATTTAAAATTTCGATCGATTATGTGTTCTCTTTTATGCTTCGAAATTCGTTGATTCCGCTGTGTCCGTATGAAAACTCTGAAATCTGAAAATCTGAAAAGTTCTGTCTGTTACTTCTGAATTCTGTTTCACTGTTACGATTCGAAGTTGAAATGGGACGAGAATTGTGATTCTGTCTGGCCCCCAATGGTGGGTATAAAACCATTTCCGTTTGGCCCCCAATGGTGGGTATAAAACCATTTCTGTCTGGCCCCCACCGGTGGGTATAAAACCGAGTTCTGGCCTCACCCCTTAGAGGACTAACATATTGGGGACAATTTGACCATGGAAATGAGATGAGTAACAGTGTTCTGTCTGTTCTGATATGTTGTGTTCTGAATTGAGTTAATCGGTTTCTGAATTGTTCTGAATCATCTGATGAATTCTGTCACTTATTCGATTTGTCTCTGTCCTGATAAGTTAAGAATAATAAGTTTTGAAAGTCTGTTAAAAGAACGTTTTAAGAAAACTAAGTTCTATATGTATCTTTGGAATCGATCGACCCCCACTTGCTAAGTGTTTTCCAAAACACTCACCCCTTACAAATTTCAGATAAAAATGAGGAGCAACTGGATGAGGAAGAGCAAGATTCCTTCTGGGGTTGGTGAACCGGAGATCAAGATCAGAACTCAAGATTTTGCTTTTCTTTCGTTTCCGCTATTTGAAACTCTGATGTATTTTATTTCATTGTCATTGTAAGACAATACTTTATTTATGAAAAAGACTGGTTTGATTTGATACGAGGCTTTATTGTTTTCAATTTAATTGTTAAACAATACCGGATGTCACCGATGCTTCGGACTCGGGGCGTGACAACTGCCTTTTGGCTATTTCATGTAATGTGTGGATTTTAAATTGTTAAACAACGTCGATGGCACATCTCGGTTTCGGGACGTGATATTTAAGTGTTATCAGAGCCGTCAGGTTCATAATCCGGCTGGGATCCTCTAAAAAAAATGTGAGATTTCACAAAGCGATGGGGAATCCTAATGTACTCCCCTCTGCAACGATCCAAAGAATGATATTCATCGCGAAGTCCTCTTCGCTTCGCAATGACCAAAGCCTTATTTCGGCCAAATTACATCGTTTAGGCCTTCAAAATCACATTTTTGTCGTTTTTGGTGATAATCATGAGACCAATAACTTCTTGTAGAAAGCTCGAAATCAAATTTCGTCATTAAGCTTTCGATCCATATAAAAATTTCTGAACTTTCTATTTTTTTAAATTTTCTCGAAAAATCTCATCTCACTAGTATCTTGTGTCGAAATACTTTCAATTAATATTGTTTTTATTGTTACTAATCTTTTTCTATCAGGAAATGGCTCCCCATACTTGTGCTGAAATACCTCAATGTATGCGTGAGCTCGCCTCGCCCTCAGCGAACACAAGATTGAAATAGCGAACCTTAAAGCCCAACTCTACGAAGAGCAACAAGAACACCAAGAGAAATTTTTGGCCAAAGACTTGACATATGAAGACTTGAAGAAGGAGAAACGTGAGTTAGAAGAACTCAAGGACCATCTCTAGGCTGACGTATAGAGGTTTGCTTACTATATCAACTCAGAAAAAAACAGCACAAGATGACCAAGAACAAACTAGAGGCTTCTCAGACAATATTCCATGAACTGCATGGCTTACGCCAACAAATGATAAAGGAAGCCCAGGCACTCCATGCCCAAATTCAACAGATCATGCTGACAAAGAACCAACACCGTCAGCAAGATGAGGAAACCATCCAAGGGCTGCAGAATTCAGTGTTGGCCTTGACTACTCAAAACAACCAGTTCCACAACCATGTTAATCATCTTCAGGATTCATTGGCCAACTTGGTTGAGGAGGATCCTGAGGAAGAGCCTGAAGTAGAGCCTATGGAAGATGAAGCAGTGGGAGATGAAGAAATTTTAGACAATTAAACTAGATTCTGACATCGTACTCTTGTAATAAGGATTTATAATCCATTTGCTTTCTTTCGCATTTTCTTTCCTTTCACTTCCTAAAACTTTGATTTGTATTACTTTCATTTTTCGTTGGAATCAATAAAAAGTTTATTTCGTTTAATCATTGGTTGATTTCATGTTTGAATCACTAGGATTTCATGATCATTATTGACTTATTTATATATATTGGCAAGCAAATATCTTAGAAACTTGTACGCTTATAGGACATGGACGGAAGACCATTACGAAACAATCGCAACCCTTGCAACGGAAATCACAACAACAATTTGAATAACAACAACAACAACGAAGGAAATCCCCTTCCGCCACCACACCAGGTTGGGCCTAAGTCAAGCTAACTTAATGGACATAGCAACCATTGTGACCACCACAATCCAAGGGTTGGGAAACACAAACGCCAATGGCAATCTGCCACAACCATCGAAACCTCCAGCACATGGGGTAAAGCACAACTACGAGTCTCTCTAGAAGAATGGAGCTCAAACATTCAACGGACCCCGAATTTTCCAAAAAGTTGATCAAAAAAATCGAAACCCAACTCCGTTTACTTGATATTCCCAACGAGTTCAAGGTGGATGTGGTTACACCATATTTAGAAGAAAACGCAGCCAAATGGTGGCAGACAGTCATACCAGCTATGACAGCAGTCCGACCAATCATATGGAAACAATTTAGAGATGTATTCTTGAAACAGTACTACCTAGCTGAAGTGAGATTACAGAAAGTTGAGTGAGTTCGAAAATTTCACTCAAACTTTGTTTATGTCTGTGGTGGAGTATACTTAAAAGTTCAACTCTCTTGGAACCTTTTCCCCCACTATCATGGCTGATGATACCTTGAAGATCGGTTCAAGCGTCGTCTGAGCAGTCATATTCAGTCAGCTTTAGCAGTTTACCAAGCTATGAGCTTTGCTGATATGATGGGTGCGGTGATAACAGCCAAGACGGACATCAAGCGCTGTGAGAACGAGAATAAGAATAAGTGACCTCTTACTGGGCAATCGTCCCATGGGAAACAAACATTCAAAAGACCAAATTAGTCTAGTGGTTCATTCAAAGGCACTTCATCCATCCCAACTTACCAAGAGATCAAGATATGTTCCACCTACTATAACTGCCATTCTGGGGAATGTCGTAGGAGGTCTGGTGCATTCTTCAATTGTGGGAAGTTGGGACATCGAATTGATGATTGTCTTGAGCCTAAGAAAGGGACAGGGAAAAACACTGATACTACCGCCAAAAGAAAAAAGAAAATAAGCCCAACGCTTGTGTGTTTGCAAAGACTCAGGAAGAGGCAAATGACACGAAAAAAGTTTTGGCAGGTACCATTCTAATAAATTAAATGTTAAATTATGTATTGTTTGATTGTGGTGTCACTCATTTGTTCATATCTAAGAGGTTCACTAAGAAATTAGAGCTTATACCTAAGATACTTGTTGAACCTTTTAGAGTAACAACTCCCGCTAGTAAGACAATTAAAACACACAAGGTGCACCGAGATTATAAACTCAATATTAATGAGCATCTATTGCAAGCTGAATTGATTCTACTAAACATGGTGAAGTTCGACGCCATTCTAGGAATGAATTGGCTATCAAAGAATCATGCATTAGTAGATTTCCACATTAATAATGTCAAACTACAGGCTCCAAACCAAGAAGAATTCGTTTACTATGGCAAAGTCAAGAAACAAAATCCTTACTATCTACTTCCCAAACTTGGAAAGACATGAAAAGCGTAGAAGAAGTTTACTAGGTGTAATAAGCGAGTAAAAGAAGAAACTACACTTGCACTAGAGGAGATTCCGGTAGTACAAGAGTTTCTAGATGTCTTTCCTGAAGAACTCCTTCGAAATGTCCCTGACCGCAAAGTGGAGTTTGAGATTAATTTAGTACCCAATGCTACACCAATCTCAAAAGCACCATAGCGAATAGCTCTGACAGAGTTGAAAAACTCAAAGAACAACTTCAAGAATTGTTGGATAAAAAGCAAATCCGACCAAGAGCGTCTCATTGGAGCTCATGTTCTATTTGTAAAGAAAAAATACCGGAGCATGAGATTATGTATTGATCATAGTGAATTGAATAAAGTCACAATCAAGAATAAGTACCTGCTTCCAATGATAGATGACATATTTGACCAACACAAAGGAGCTATTATCTTTTCCAAATTCGATTTAAGGTTAGGCTACCACCAACTGAAGGTCAAGGCAGATGATATTCCAAAGACGGCCTTCAGAACAAGGTATGGACACTATGAGTTCATGGTAATGCCATTCGGATTAAAAAACGCTCTGACAGTATTCATGGATCTCACGAATAGGGTGTTCAAACCATTTCTTGACAAGTTTGTGGTGGTTTTCAACTACGATATTCTTGTATATTCAGCAAGTGAAGAGGACCACAAAGAACATCTTCGTCTTACACTCCAGATGCTTAGTGAAAAGAAATTGTACGCAAAATTTTAAAAATTTGAAATATGGCTAAACAGCATCACATTCTTGGGACACATAATATCAGCAGCAGGAGTATATGTGGACCAAAGAAAGTAAAAGCAATAATGGAATGGTCGATACCAAATACTATGACATAAAATCGAAGTTTCTTGAGATTAGCTAGCTATTATTGAAAATTTGTTGAAGGATTTTCTTCAATAGTCATACCCCTCACTAAACTCACAAAAAAGAACTCTAAGTTTCAATGGAGCAAAAAATGTGAGCAAAGCTTCGAGACCCTGAAGAAAAAACTCTCCTGTACTCCGGTGTTGATATTGCCAACGGAAGAAAAAAAGAATTCACCATCTACAGCGATGCATCAAAAGGAGGTTTGGGATGTGTGCTCATGCAAGATGGGAGAGTAATTTTCTACGCTTCAAGACAACTAAAACTATACGAGCGAAACTATCCGACACATGACCTCGAACTAGCTGCAGTGGTGTTCGCACTAAAAATTTGGAGACATTATCTTTGTGGAGCCAAGTGTGAGATTTTCACTGATCATCAAAGCCTCAAATATTTGTTCACTTAAAAAGAACTAAATATGTGGCAGAGACGATGGATTGAACTCCTGAAGGACTACACTTGACGATAAGCTACCATCCGGGAAAGGCAAACAAGGTAGCTGACGCTTTGAGTCGGAAGAATATGGGCAAAGTAATCCTAGCGTCACTTTCAGCACAACCATGCATCCGATAAAAAATCAAGGTAAGTCAAGATCAAGAGCCTGCTTTGATGAAACTGAAACAACAAGCTAAAGAAGAAAAATCATCGGATCTCCAGATAGATGACAAAGGAGTCGTGTGGATGAAATGACGATTGAGTGTACCCGACATTGAAAATCTTCAACAAAAAATGATGTCTAAGGCACACAAGTCAAAATTTTCATTCGACTCTGGCAGTACCAAAATGTACAGAGATTTGAAGAAAAACTTCTGGTGAAGCGGAATGAAAAAGGACGTTGCAAAATTTGTCTCTAAGTGTCACGTGTGTCAACAAGTCAAAGCTGAGCACCAGAGACCTGGGGGACTTCTTCAACCATTAGAAATCCCGGAATGGAAATGGAACATATTTTCATGGATTTTTTAGTCGGTTTACCAAAGTCTAGACAAAGTCATAATGGTATATGGGTAATTGTAGATAGACTCACAAAGTCTATGAACTATAATCTCGATAAACTGGCCACCTTATACATGAATAATATCGTACGATTACATAGAGTTCCAGCTAGCATACTATCAAATAGAGACCCTATGTTTGCATCACATTTTTGGAAGATCTTTCAACAAGCTATGGGGACTAAAGTTACTTTTAGTACGACATATCACCCTCAAACTGATGGCCAAACAGAGAGAACAATACAAATTCTTGAGGACATGTTGAGAGCATGTGCTCTCGAATTCAATGGTAATTGGGCTGACCATCTGCCCTTGATTGAGTTCGCTTACAATAATAATTATCACAGCAGTATTGGAATGACACTGTACGAAGCTCTATATGGACGAAAGTGTCGATCAACTCTGTATTGAGATGAAGTAGGAGAAAAAGCCATCACTGGACCAAAGCTGATCCAAGAAAGAGTAGATAAAATTACTATAATCCAGGAAAGACTAAAGACTGCACAAGATTGACAGAAAAGCTGGGTTGACCTGAAAAGATGACCCGTGGAATTTGAAGTAGGCGAAAAAGCATATGTGAAAGTTTCACCAATGAAAGATGTGATCCGATTCAATAAGGCTAGAAAACTGAATCCCACATATGTTAGACCTTTTGAAATTTAGAGAAAGTGGAAACCCTTACTTATAGATTAGTACTTCTACCCGATATGTCAAGAATCCACAATGTTTTCCATGTTTCGCAACTAAGAAAATATATTTGTGATCCAAGTCATATTCTTAAGGCTGGATCACTTCTGGTTGAGGGAAATCTAAATGAAGAACTAAAGTACAAAGAAATTTCAATTCGAATAGTATATACCAAGGACCAAGTACTAAGAAGTCGAATCATTCCGTATGTCAAAGTACAATGGTCTAATCATATCGAAAGAAAAGCTACTTGGGAACTCGAGAAATATAAGAAAACATTATCCTACCTTTTTGTAGGAAAAGTAAACAAAACGTTCGAGGATGAAACTTCCAATAAGGAGGAAGGGATGTGAAAACCCGAATTAAATTAGTCTTGCAATATTCCATGCATTTGGAAGACATGTGCAAAGAGTTCTCTCTCCAGTTAATCACCATTATTCTAAATTAAATTGGTCAAGTTGTAACAGTAGAATAAAAGAGGATTAAATGACATTTAACACATTGTTCAGCAGCCTTAAAATACAAGCATGCAGCCTTCAAATGCGAAAATTTAAATGGAACATATGCAACTGGTTTTGAGGAGTTGTAATAGCTAATTTAAGGTCCATTAACAGTCATTATTGAGTGGTAACATCTACCCATTCAGCTGATCATTTCAACCTATAAATAGTGGCCAAAGGTTGAGGGGAAACACAAAAAGATCACCAAATCCCTGCAATTTTCGAGCATCAAAGTGTGTTATATTTCAAAGGAGAAATGCTGAAGAAATTACGATATTTCAGCGGCATCTCGGAGCCAAGTTTTTGCCATATCGAAATGTTGCAAACTGCCAAGTTCAAGGCAATCCAGCATCTTTCATGTTCGACTTTTTGTTTTCATTCCGTCATTTTTTTTAAGATAATAATCAAGTAAGTGGGCTTATGTATATGTGTTTTAAAATATGATATTTCTGTTTTTGAAAACTCAATCGTACACTACTTGTTTTACGTCATTTCGTTAATGCATGTTTCGTTCCACATGATTCATCTATTATGATTTGATGTCTTGAAAACATACTATTATGATTCAAATTAAAAATAGTAAGAAAATTTCCGAGACATGATAAGATAAGGCCCTGATGTGATATATGGCCTCGTCCCCTTAGAGAAATAACAATTAGGGACTGATCAGTATACCATGGATAAAAAGATGAATAACAGTGTCTTGTTTTGATATGTTATGCGATCTTTCATTTTTGAACTCGTATTATATGTATATTTCGATATTGTTTTGTGTGCGGTTGGCTCCCACATGCTAAGTGTTTCCCAAACACCCATCCCCTTACTTCGCTCCTCAGATAAGGGTAAAGATCAATTGGAGAAGGATGAACAACACATGTTTTGGGGATGGTGATCAAGTTCGAGACATGAAGTTCAAGCATCGGTTTTAGTTTTATTTCCTTTACATTATCGTTTCAGCAATTTCTTTATGCACTGTAAAAATTATGTAATAGACAGGATGTTGGCTATTTCATGTATTGCGTGGCTTGTTGTTATACGATTTTAAATTGTTAAACAACGTCGCGAGATGTGAAAAAATAAGCTTCATCGATCAGCAGGATCTACCCTCCAATTGGCATAACAATCTTCCCTTCATCAGAAATTGATTGTGAAGGCCCGTATTTCGTATTCATAATTTTACGGAATTATTAAAAATTTTCTCTTTAAATAAATAAACTTGCAACGTATAAAAACTTTCGCAAAATAACCCAACGGTTTAACATAAACATAGCAGCGGAAACTAAATAATGTTTTAAACAATAACTTAAAAAGTTATAACAAGAGTTTGAACATAAAACTTAATAACTAAACATGAGGTCCTCGGGTTCATACTACCGCCGATCCGAGCTAACTCACTGGTCCCCGCCCTCAGCCTCTGCATCGTCAGTACCTACATCAATCAAGTCTAGAGAGTCTAAAGACCCATCATGCATATATCGTGAATAACGAATAAATACGTGATAAGATCGCATGCAACGTAAAAATGTCGTAAACTGAATCGTAACATGATAACATAAACATGAGAAAATATATATACGTGCATATCTTAAAAAATATTACGTAAAAGCTTTGCTCACTATGAGCCATATCATATCATATCGTAATTTTCTATAGAAATAATGTGTCAAAGCAAGTGGCACATAACATAATCGTCTGATCAGACTAAACCACAGTATACTGGGCGGTAGAGATCATCACAGCCCTTGGACTTGATGTCCGAACCACAATCAATGAAATTGATGAGATACGGCCATGCATGCATCAAAACCGAGCCAAACTAGACCATGAACTCTAATTTTAACCATGGCTCCGAACCAACATCGAACAAACATCTAGCCATGATCAAAATATGCTTAAACTTACTGTAATTACAAAAAATGTTATTGGAAATATGAATTAAGGTGTAAAGGAACCAAAATCGTGAGGCGCTCTTACGAGAGTCACTTTGGCACTTCGCACCGTAATTTCTCTTACGACTTCTAAACTTAACCAAATCACAAACGGCTAAAAACACGACCTCCATAACAAATTTTGGCATGTCTTAGTCTAGGCTAATGGCCATAGGCCAACCAAGAACCAAGAACAAGACCCAAGAGCCGAAGCTCACTGCTGCCGAGAACACACACTGGAGCAGCTTGTCACTTGCTGTCAAAAAATGGCTTTTAAAACCTGACAATGGCTCATGCTAGACTAGTTAGGGTGTTGTATGAACCATGGGTAAGGGCCCTAGGCCAACTTGCCATACAAACCCATAGACCAACAACAAACCACCCACGCAACTGCTACTGTCAAACGCGATCAACCTGAGTTGTTTCTGTCCAAACGATTTGGGACATGGCTCAAGCCACTTAGGGCCGACTTGACCACGTCCTAGGCTTGCTAAGGAAGGGTCCTAGCGATGGCTACGGCCCTAGGCCAGCCTTTGCTCGAACACTATCCTACACAACCCATTGACAGCAAATGAACCCCAAATGTGACACTTGTTTCTTACCTACTATTTTTTAGCACTTAACTTACGGTTTTGGGGCTTTAACCCTTGATCAAACTTGACCATAACACACCCTAGGACATGACCATAAGCAGCCTTGGGAGCCTAGGAACCGAGCCAAACTGCAAATCAACTAAACAAGCAAGGAACGTGACCTGTACAGGATGGCCGAGAATGGCCTATGGTTCTCAAAAATATTTTCGTGTGGTTTCTTGCTATAAAATCGAAACCATGCACATATATTATACTAAAAATATTTAATACACTTGATTGATGAGAAAAAGGGAGAAATACACATTCCTTAAGTTGTTTTTACAATAAACAACATGATACGTCAGACCGGGAGACACGGCAACGGAAATGAAGAAACCTTGTTATTGTCGCTATCTTGGCCAAGAATGGGAGCTGCTAAACCTCTGATATTTTCGTGCTAGGTGGAGTGGAGAAGGTGGTGAAGGCTGGTGGTTAATAAGGTGGTGCATGGGTGAGTAAATGATGTCTAGTTGGGGGGGGAGGGGGGTTACATGCATGTTGAATGGGTGTCATTTGTGTTGTTGGGAGAGTTAAATGGTTTAGGATTGTGTGGAGTAGAAATGACCGAGAGTTGGCTGCCCAATTTGTGTAGGATTTTGTTTAAGTTTTGCTAAGTAGAATCTTAGGTTAGATAAGCTTGATTAAAAGGTTAATTAAGCATAATCTTGATGAATTAAGAAGCCTATAATAAAATTGGTGATTAATTAATTAAAGTAGACTTAATTCCACTTGATTTCATTAAATTAAATTATTTCTTAGCTCGTAATAAATTTACGAATATTTTTGGATCATAAATTCATCTCCGATTTCCTATCTCCGGTCCGGTCTCGCGTATATATCTAAAAAGCTAAAATTTGAAATACGCGATTTAAAATCCTTAAAAATAACGTAAATGATTTAAATGCAATTAAATATACAAATTCATAAAATAATAATCATTTAAAATTAAATAATAGAAATTATGCACATATCTACGCATATTGGTTTTTCGGATACTACAACTCTCCCCCCTTAAATAAAATTTCGTCCTCGAAATTAGAACTCACCGAATAAATCTGGAAAGCGACTCCGCAACTCTGACTCTAACTCCCAAGTAGCTTCCTCATCCGAATGATTAAACCACTTGACCTTTACTGATTTGATCATCTTGTTCTGAAGCTTCTTCTCCTTACGGTCTTTGATCTGCACTGGTCTCTCTTCATAAGACAAGTTCAGAGAAAGCTGCAATGGCTCAAAGTTCAACAGATGAGAAGGGTTCACTAAATACTTCCTCAACATCGACACATGGAACACATTGTGTACTCCGTCCAGATTCGCGGAAGAGCAACACTATATGCTAATGTCCCAACTCTGTCGAGGATCTCAAATGGTCCGATGAACCTCGGACTAAGCTTCCCCTTCTTTCCGAATTTCATGACACCTTTCATCGGTGCTATCTTCACGAAAACATGGTCGCCAACGGTAAACTCTAGATCTTTCCTCCTCCGGTCGGCATAACTCTTCTGTCGACTCTGAGCAGTCCTCATCCTGTCACGGATTACGACTACTAGATCGGCAGTCTGCTGAACGATCTCCGGACCTAACTCTGATCTCTCGCCTAATTCATTGATCTCGCCTACTTTATCCCAATGAATAGGCGATCTACACTTCCTTCCGTACAGTACTACATAAGGAGCCATACCTATAGACGATTGAAAGTTGTTGTTATAGGTAAACTCCACTAATGGCAACTTCGATTCCCAGCTCCCTGAGAAATCGATGACACAAGCACGGAGAAGATCCTCCAAGATCTGAATAACTCTTTCTGACTGACCATCTGTCTGATGGTGAAAAGCTATGCTAAACAACAACTTCTTACCCATCGTTGAATGTAGACTCTTCCAAAATGAAGAAGTGAATCTCGGATCTCTGTCAGAAACAATAGAGACCGGGATACCATGCAATCGGACTATCTCACGGATATATAACTCGGCATACTGAATCATGGCGAAAGTCGTCTTAATAGGCAAGAAATGCGCTGACTTGGTAAGACAATCAACAATCACCCATATAGCATTCGAACCTCTAGCCGACTTCGGTAAACCAACCACAAAATCCATGTTAATGTTCTCCCACTTCCACTCGGGAATGGAAAGTGGCTTGAGTAAGCCGTCTGGTCTCTGATGTTCAGCTTTTACAAGCTGACAAGTCAAACACTCGGATACAAATCTCCGGATCTCTCTCTTCATACCGGGCCACCAATATAACATCTGCAGATCCTTGTACATCTTCGTACTCCCAGGATGAATAGAGTACGGGGACATGTGGGCCTCAACTAATATGTCTGCCCGAATAGAATCGCTACTAGGAACCCACATCTTGTCTCGATAACGAACAATGCCATCACTCAATGTGTACAAAACACTGCCATTCGCCTCATCTCTCCGCCTCCACTTCGCCAACTACTCATCAGATGACTGACCGCTGCGAATACGGTCTAATAAGGAAGACTGAATCGTCAAGGTAGATAGACGGGGAACTCTACCTCGAGTATAAGTCTCTAGATCAAACCTCTGAATCTCACTCTGAAGAGGCCTCTGAACATTCAAATGAGCAATCACTGCAACTTTCCGGCTAAAAGCATCCGCTACTACATTAGCTTTACCAGGATGGTAGCTAATGTCACAGTCATAATCCTTGACTAACTCCAACCAACGCCTCTGACGCATATTCAACTCTTTCTGCGTAAAGAAGTACTTGAAGCTCTTGTAGTCGGTAAAGATCTGACATTTCTCTCCATATAGATGATGCCTCCAAATCTTCAAGGCCAATACTACAGCAGCTAACTTAAGACCATGAGTAGGGTAGTTTTTCTCGTGGATCTTCAACTGACGAGAAGCATACGCTATTACTTTCCCATGCTGCATCAACACTGCGCCTATATCGAGCTTCGAAGCATCGGTATACAATACAAAATCTCTGAGTCCTGAAGGCATGGCCAAGATCGGCGCTGAAATAAGAGCTTGCTTCAAAGAATCGAAGCTCTTCTGGCACTCATCGCTCCACACGTACTTAGCATTCTTCTTAGTCAATGACGTGAGTGGAACTGCGATAGAGGAGAAACCCTGAATAAACTTCCGATAGTATCCTGCTAGACCAAGGAAACTACGGATCTCTGATGCACTCTACGGCTCAACCCAATCTCTGACTACCGCAACCTTCGTTGGGTCTACCTCAATGCCACTGCTAGATATGATGTGGCCTAGGAACGTCACTTTCTCCAACCAGAACTCGCACTTGCTGAACTTAGCGAACAACTTGTGCCTCTGCAACGTCTGCAATACTACGGTCAGATGCCTGCTGTGATCCTCTTGACTCTTTAAGTAGATGAGAATGTCGTCTATGAATAAAATCACAAACGGATCAAGATACGGCTGAAATACGCGATTCATGAGATCCATGAAGATCGCTGGCAAATTCTTCAGACCGAACGGCATGACTAGGAACTCGAAGTGCCCATAACGAGTCCAAAAAGCAGTCTTAAAAGTATCGGCGTCTTTCACCCTCAACTGGTGATATCCGGAACGCAGATCTATCTTGGAGAATACTGAGGCTCCCTGCAAGTGATCAAAGAAATCCTCAATCCTCGGAAGTTGGTATTTATTCTTCACTGTAACCCTGTTCAACTCCCGGTAGTCAATGCAAAGCCTCATAGATCCGTCTTTCTTCTTCACGAATAAGACAGGGGCACCCCATGCAGAGAAACTCGGGCGAATAAACTCCTTGTCAAGAAGCTCCAAAATCTGCTTCTTGAGCTCAAACATCTCTGACGGTGCTAACCTGTGAGGCGCCTTAGAGATAGGCGCGGTACCTGGCATAAATTCGATCGAAACTCCACCTCTCGTACCGGTGGTCTACCAAAGACGTCATCGGGAAAAACGTCTGAAAAGTCCCTGACAACTGGGACATCTGCAACTGACTGACTGGGGACCTCGAGAACAGATATAATAGTCGCAATGAATGCTCGACAGCCCCTATGCATGAGCTTCCTAGCCTGAAAACAAGATATCATGATAGGCACATTAAAGTACCTGTCAGGCTCAAATAGGAACTGCTTCCTTCCAAGCGGTCGGACTAGAACAAATCTCCGCTGAAAATCAATAAGTACTCTATTCTTGTGCAGCCAATCCATACCAAGGATAATATCGAACTCTGGCATCGGCAGCACGATCAAATCCGCATAGACAAGATTTCCATGAATCTCGAGGTCTATGTCTCGGACTATGCTAGTCGCTGCCATCTCCTCGCCAGATGGAATATGTAGAACCCGTAAATCAGTCTGCGTATAAGCCATGCATAATTCTAGATTTTTAAATTTAATTGACTTCATTGCATGATTATTTAAATGCATTTCTTTGAAGTTAATTATTTTATTATTTAAGTTCAGTAGTTTGATTTTTAGCATTTCAGTTATTTCAGTGAGGCCGGACCGGAGTTGGAGTTTTGAGATAGAATTTAAGATTCGAGAAATATTTCCAGAAGTTAATTTAGCTAGCAACTAAGTTCATTTAAGTTAGAAAGGGAGGTTTGAGGATTTAATTTAATTATTTGAGGTGATTAAGAAATGAACTCATTTAAGTTACTTAATTAAGGGGTTAGCTCACTAAATTAATTAAAGGATTAGTAAGGCTTTAAAGGGTTATTAAATTACTAGATAATCAATTTCCCTCTACCATTTATCATGCATGTTTCGGCCACCCCTTGCCTAGACCACACATTTCCAACTCATCACCTTTGACCCCTTCTTGGTATTTAATTAGGAGGATAATTCTTTTTGTTTGGGAGCACCATTAAATTATTAATTAACCTCATTTTAACCTAGACTACCATGCATAAATTCGGCCACCTCATCCCCAAGTAGACTTGATATCAAACAATAATTCCAATTTCAAAAGGAGAGTGGACTTGGTCTTGATTCTTCCTTATATTTTGCACCCATCTTATCTCACTCCCCAACCATTTTCTCCCTCCCTCACCACCGAATTCAGCACCATTCAGAGCCCCATTTGTGTGAAAAAAATCGTCTTAGCTAGAGGGAAAGAAAGAAAAAAAATCGAGAGCAAGAAAGGTAGACAAGAAAGCGCTCCATCTCCTCCGCGCCGTCTCGTCTCTTCTTTTCGTTTTCATTTCAAACGATAACCAGGCATGTCTAGATTCTTTCAAAACCTCAATCAAGTCATATTATCATTTATTTTTTAGTACATGATCAAGATTTATCATTTCAAAAACCGAAATTTTCAGTAGACAAGAAACGAAAATTCTGCACAGATTTTTTTATCGACTTCCATGCTTCACGATTGGTATGTTTTGTTTCGATTTCAGGGATGGATCGTTCCAGGGGCTCGAGGCTGCATATGGACATGTACTAGGACATGTTAGGGCCATGTTAGAATGTTTATTTCAGTCCCATGCTTGCTGGAAAAAACAGAAATGACAGCAAGCCCCATAGGTGCAGAAAATGGTGTTCGAAAATTTCAGTTTCCTGTCATGAGGGTTTGATCTGATCTTGGCTGCCCTAAGGGCTCTTAGCCATGGTTAGATCATTCCCCTAACATGTCTAAGACGTGAATAAGTCACCCTTTTTGTGGCTTGGTCCATGGTGCATCGGTTTTAATCAAATCAACAAGAACAGCCCCTTTCCCCATTCGGCTTCTTCATTGGTTCAGCATATGGTTTCGGTTTTTGGTTGCTTGGTATGGATCTTGGTTGGCCTATGGCCCATTGCCACGGTTCATACCATGCCCCTATATGTCTAGATTGTGCCATGGTCAATCAAATGGCCACTGGAACGACGCAAGACATCGATCTAAGCAAAACACTACACACGCATGCACGTTGGTTCTCGGTTGGAGTTTCGGTTAAGTTATGGTGTGACGCGGATTGTGGCTGGCCTAGGGCCCTTAGCCATGGTTCAAATCACTCCTTGGGATGTTGGTAAGAGTCTCTGGTCGGTGGTTCACGCCCCAATGGCCGGTAGTCTAGAAAACAACACAAGTTACACGATTGTACAGTTGCTGGAATATTAAAGCAAGTTGCTGTGTCGGTTCGGTGGCTCGTTCGAGTTCTTGGTTGGCTTTTAGCCCATGGCCTTGGACTGGAAAGTGCCTCATTCAGTTAGGAAGGTCATGTTTTCGACCGTTTGTCATTTGGATCATTTTTGAGGTCGTACAAGAATTTACTGTGCGATGTGCCAAATTGACTCTCGAAAGAGCGTTTTTTGTTTTGGCCTCCATTCCACCTAGATCTCGACCCTATCATTTTAGGAGCATTATTTTATGATTTTTCAGCGTATTTTAATCATGACTATACGTCGGTTCGGTGTCGTTTCAGGTTGGCTCGAAGTCATGATTAAATGCGAAGTCATTAGGCATCATAGTCGCATCTTTTGAACTAAATTGCATAGTTGGTCAAGTTTAAGCTATTGCATATTTTTCATGGCACAGTTAGGTTGCAGCGAGCCTGGGAACGATCCAATCCAATCCAATTGGTAAAATTACGGGACATTTTCATTATGCCAGTAAATTATTTTACGTGCATTAAATAGAAAATGATTATTTTTGAGATTTATGCGATATGGCTTGTGGTTCATTCACTATGTGGGAGTGTTATTTTATACGGTCGCCAGTGACCGATCAGTACAGTATGGTACCACACGGTCGCCAGTGACCGGCCAACTCAGTTCAGTTTCAGCCTCCTCGGTAGCCAGTTACCGATCAGTTCAGCTTAGTGCAAGGGTCACAGGCGTAAAACATAATCTCAACCGAAAATTTTACCAGTTATTTCAGTGCAGGCTCCAAGGAGCAAACATTTTTTTTACTGTGATTATCAGTTCAGTTATGCACGTATTATAATTGCTCAGTACAGATTATTTTCAGCATGCCTCAAGACAGGATATGTTATCTCATGCATATTTTAATTCAGATTTTTACTCGTTACCTGCGATATTTGCATGCTGAGTCTTTAGGCTTACTAGACTTGATTGTTGTAGGTACTGATGAGGCCACGGCCGAGGGCGGGGACCAGTGAGCCAGCTTGGGTCGGCAGTAGTGGCACCCGAGGACCTCAGAGCATCAATTGTTATTTTATTCCGCAAACATTACTGGACAGTGCCTCATTGAGTTAGGAAGGTCATGTTTTCGACCGTTCGTCATTTGGATCATTTTTGAGGTCGTACGAGAATTTACCGTGCGATGTGCCAAATTGACTCTCGAAAGAGCGTTTCGTTTTTTGGCCTCCATTCCACCTAGATCTCGACCCTATCATTTTAGGAGCATTATTTTATGATTTTTCAGCGTATTTTAATCATGACTATACGTCGGTTCGGTGTCGTTTCAGGTTGGCTCGGAGTCATGATTAAATGCGAAGTCATTAGGCATCATAGTCGCATCTTTTGAACTAAATTGCATAGTTGGTCAAGTTTAAGCTATTGCATATTTTTCATGGCACAGTTAGGTTGCAGCGAGCCTGGGGACGATCCAATCCAATCCAGTTGGTAAAATTACAGGAATTTTCATTATGCCAGTTAATTATTTTACGTGCATTAAATAGAAAATGATTATTTTTGAGATTTATGCAATATGGCTTGTGGTTCATTCACTATGTGGGAGTGTTATTTTATACGGTCGCCGGTGACCGATCAGTTCAGTATGGTACCACCCGATCGCCAGTGATCGGCCAGCTCAGTTCAGTTTCAGCCTCCTCGGTAGCCAGTTACCGATCAGTTCAGCTTAGTGCAGTGGCCACAGGCGTAAAACATAATCTCAACAGAAAATTTTATCAGTTATTTCTGTACAGGCTCCAAGGAGCAAACATTTTTTCTGTGATTATCAGTTCAATTATGCACGTATTATAATTGCTCAGTACAGATTATTTTCAGTATGCCTCAGGACAGGATATGTTAACTCATGCATATTTTAATTCAGTTTTTTACTCGTTACCTGCGATATATGCATGCTGAGTCTTTAGGCTCACTAGACTTGATTGTTGTAGGTACTGATGAGGCCAGGGCCGAGGGCGGGGACCAGTGAGCCAGCTTGGGTCGGCAGTAGTGGCACCCGAGGACCTCAGAGCAGCAGTTGTTATTTTATTCCGCAAACATTTTATCAGTCGTTGGATATTTTTTTAAAATTGTGATTTTTGGCAAACTTTATTTTCTTCCGCTGCAATATTTTGAAATATTGAACTTGTTTCACCAGTGATTTTATGAATGAGGCCACTTAAGTTCTTTTAAAAAGAAAATTTTTAATTTTCCGCAAATTTTCAAGCAAGAAGTTCTAGGGCTTTTGCAATTGGTATCAGAGCGGTGGTTCTGTATAGGGTTTCACTACTACTGACCGCGAGAAGCTCACGAAGCCACGTCTTCGGTCTGTAAGTTTTTAAGTTCAGCATTTTGTTCAGCATTTCAGTTAAAGCATGAATTATTTTGTCAGCATGCTTCCAGATTTTCAGTACTTCAGTGTTCATTTAAAATAAACTATGGAATTATGCATGTTAGTTACGTATGGGTTATGTTGGAACAGTATGCCCCCTAGACGCATTTTAGAGCGCAACAGAGAGGAGGAGCCTCGCCGAGAGGACAGGGAGGAGCGTAGACCGGAGGGAGACCTACCACCTCCTCCACCACCCCCACCGGACATGAGTGCCCAGATGTTAGCTGGGATGGCACAGTTCTTCGCACAGTTTGCGGGGGACAATGCCGCAGCCGTAGCCGCAGCCGCAGCCAGGCCAACAGGGCCCGAGGCTGTTTATGAGCGATTCATGAAGATGCGCCCGAAGGAATTCTCTGGGACATCTGACCCCATGGTTGCCGAGGGATGGATCAAATCCCTCGAGGTTATCTTCGAGTTTATGGAGCTGGGAGACGCAGACCAAGTCCGATGTGCCACCTACCTGTTCACTGGAGACGCCCGCTTATGGTGGAAAGGAGCTTCGGTAGCCTTGATTTTGGCTACACTTTCATGGACCCGCTTTACGGAATTTTTCTACTTCAAGTATTTTGCTGGGGAGGTTCGCACCAGGCTGACCACCGAGTTCATGAGTCTGAGGCAGGGGGATATGACGGTTACGGAGTTCATCCGTAAGTTCGAGAGTGGCTGTCACTTTGTGCCCCTGATCGTGAATGATGCCAGAGCCAAGCTGATGCACTTCCTGGTGGGTTTACGGCCGATCTTGCGCCGGGATGTTAGGGTATCTGACCCTGCTACTTATGAGATTGCCGTCTCCAAGGCCTTAGCCGCAGAGCAAGATCTGTGGGATATCGAGAGGGATCGCCAAGGCAAGCGCCCAGTCCAGGCACCACACCGCCCTCCTCCTCATCAGCATCAGCAGCAGAATAAGAGGCCTTTTTATGGACCGCCCAGGAACCGAGGCCAGCAGCAGCAGCAGCGGAGACGCCCAGCCCCGAGGACTCAGGAGCACCCAGTTTGTCCCAGGTGCTCACGTCGCCATCCTGGAGCATGCATGGCTGGCTCAGGAAAGTGTTTTAAGTGCGGCAGTCCAGACCACATGTTGCTGCAGTGCCCTCAGAGGAATCTGCCTACTCATGGCAGGGTTTTTGCTCTCCATGCCGCAGAAACCAACCCGGAGACTATGTTGTTGAAAGGGAGAATTTTTATATCTGGTTCCGCTACCAAGGCCTTGATAGATTCAGGGGCCACTCACTCGTTTATTTCGGAGGTCTTTGCTAACTTTCTCAAGATCAAGACCATTGGGCTAGACATAGCCTTTTCAGTAGTGTTGCCGTCAGGCGAGGAGATGGCAGCCACCAATGTTATCCGAGATATAGACCTTGAGCTGCACGGTAATCTTGTTTATGCGGATCTGATCGTGCTACCGATGCCAGAATTTGACATCATCCTAGGGATGGACTGGCTATTGAGGAACAGAGTGTTGATAGACTTCCAGCGGAGATCTGTTCTTGTCCGACCGCCTGGAATGGAGCAGTTCTTATTTGAGCCGGACAGGTACTTTCCTTTACCGCGCATTATTCCTTATGTTCAGGCTAGGAAACTCATGCATAGAGGGTGTCGGGCATTTCTAGCGACCTTTTTATCTGTCCCCGAGGAACCCAGCCAGTCAGCCTCAGATGTTCCGATTGTCAGAAATTTCTTAGACGTTTTTCCCGAAGACGTCTCTGGTATGCCACCCGAGAGAGAGGTGGAGTTTTCCATTGAGCTTATGCCAGGTACGGCTCCGATATCCAAAGCGCCGTACCGACTAGCACCGACAGAGATGGCAGATCTTAAGAAGCAAATTCAGGAACTTCTCGACAAGGAGTTCATTCGCCCGAGCTTTTCTCCATGGGGCGCGCCGGTCTTATTTGTGAAAAAGAAGGATGGCTCGATGAGGCTTTGCATTGACTACCGGGAGTTGAACAGGGTTACAATGAAGAATAAATACCCACTGTCGAGGATTGAGGATCTGTTTGACCAGTTGCAGGGAGCTTCGATTTTCTCCAAGATAGATCTGTGTTCCGGTTATCACCAGTTGAGGGTGAGAGATGCTGATGTCTCGAAGACTGTTTTTAGGACTCGTTATGGCCACTACGAGTTCCTTGTGATGCCGTTCGGACTGACGAATGCGCCAGCGATCTTCATGGATCTCATGAATTGCGTATTTCAGCCATACCTCGACCAGTTTGTGATAGTGTTCATAGATGACATTCTCGTCTACTCCAAGAGTCGGGAGGAGCACAGCAGACATCTGACCACAGTGTTGCAGACATTGCAGAAGAACAAATTATTCGCAAAGTTCAGTAAATGCGAATTCTGGTTAGAGAAGGTGGCGTTCTTAGGCCACATTGTTTCTAGCAGTGGTATTGAGGTAGACCCAGCAAAAGTTGCAGCAGTCAGAGATTGGGTTGTGCCTCAGAATGCATCCGAGATCCGCAGTTTTCTTGGGTTGGCAGGATATTACAGGAAGTTCATTCAGGGATTCTCATCCATTGCCGTTCCACTCACAGCACTGACCAAGAAAAATGTGAAGTTTGTGTGGAGCGAGGAGTGTCAGAAGAGCATCGATACTTTGAAGCAAGCTCTTATCTCAGCACCCGTTTCGGCTGTACCGTCAGGATCTGGTGAGTTTGTCCTTTATACCGATGCTTCGAAGCTTGGTTTAGGTGCAGTTTTGATGCAGCATGGGAGAGTGATAGCGTATGCTTCTCGACAGCTGAAAATCCACGAGAAGAATTACCCTACCCATGATCTGGAGTTAGCGGCCGTAGTTTTTGCTTTGAAGATTTGGAGGCACTATCTGTATGGAGAGAAGTGTCAGATCTTTACCGACCATAAGAGCCTCAAGTATTTCTTTACGCAGAAGGAGCTGAACATGCGTCAGAAGCGTTGGTTGGAGCTTGTGAAAGACTACGATTGTGACATTAGCTACCACCCGGGTAAAGCTAATGTAGTTGCAGATGCTTTGAGTAGGAAAGTTGCAGTGATGGCTCATTTGACGATTCAGAAACCTCTTCAGATTGAGATGCAGAGATTTGATCTGTAGACTTATCCTCGAGGTAGAATTCCTCGTTTATCTACCTTGACTATCCAGTCCTCTCTTATTGACCGTATTCGCAGTAATCAGGCAGCAGATGAGCAGTTAGCACAGTGGAAGAAGAGAGATGAAGCCAAGGGCAGTGTTTTGTATTCAGTCAGCGATGGTATTGTGAGATACCAAGATAGGATATGGGTTCCTAGCAGTGATTCTATCCGAGCAGACATCTTATCAGAGGCCCATACGTCCCCGTACTCCATTCACCCTGGGAGTACGAAGATGTACAAAGATCTGCAGCTATTGTATTGGTGGCCAGGGATGAAGAAGGACATCAAACGGTTTGTGTCCGAGTGTCTGACCTGTCAGTTAGTGAAGGCCGAGCATCAGAGACCAGCAGGTTTGCTCAAGCCTCTTCCTATTCCTGAGTGGAAGTGGGAGAACGTTACCATGGATTTTGTGACTGGATTGCCGAAGTCAGCCAGGGGATCGAATGCTATTTGGGTGATTGTAGATCGTCTTACCAAATCAGCGCACTTGTTGCCTATTAAGACGACTTTCACCATGATTCAGTATGCAGAGCTGTATATCCGAGAAATAGTCCGACTCCATGGTATTCCAGTTTCGATCGTATCCGACAGAGATCCCAGATTCACTTCCTCATTTTGGAAGAGCTTGCATTCGATTTTGGGTACGAAGTTGCTGTTTAGCACAGCTTTCCATCCGCAGACAGATGGGCAGTCGGAGCGAGTTATTCAGATCTTAGAGGATCTTCTCCGTGCTTGCGTCATTGATTTCTCCGGGAGTTGGGAGTCGAACTTACCATTGGTAGAGTTCACCTATAACAACAGTTTCCAGTCGTCTATAGGTATGGCTCCGTATGAAGCGCTGTATGGACGCAAGTGTAGATCTCCTGTTCATTGGGATGAAGTAGGAGAGAGAGCAGAGTTGGGTCCAGAGATTGTCCAGCAGGCAGCAAAGGTAGTAGTCAAGATCCGTGATAGGATGAGGACTGCTCAGAGCCGACAGAAGAGTTATGCCGATCAGCGGAGGAGAGAGTTAGAGTTTAAAGTGGTCGATCATGTCTTCGTGAAAGTGGCACCTATGAAGGGTGTCATGAGATTTGGGAAGAAAGGGAAGCTCAGTCCGAGATTCATTGGACCGTTTGAGATCCTTGACAGAGTTGGGACGCTTGCTTATCGTGTGGCTCTTCCGCCGAATCTGACCGGAGTACACAATGTCTTTCACGTCTCCATGCTGAGAAAGTACATGGCGAACCCTTCGCATGTCCTGAACTTTGAGCCGTTGCAGCTTACTCCGAACTTATCTTATGAGGAGAGACCAGTGCAGATCCTAGACCGTCGGGAGAAGAAACTTCGGAACAAGTTGGTTAAGCGAGTCAAAGTCAAATGGCTCAACCATTCTGAGGAGGAAGCTACTTGGGAGTCTGAGCCGGAGATGAGAGATCGATACCCCGAGTTATTCGGTGAGTTCTAATTTCGAGGACGAAATTTATTTTAAGGGGGGAAGGATTGTAGAACCCGTAAATCAGTCTACGTATAAGCCGTGCATAATTCTAGATTTTTAAATTTAATTGACTTCATTGCATGATTATTAAAATGCATTTCTTTGAAGTTAATTATTTTATTATTTCATTTCAGTAGTTTGATTTTTAGCATTTCAGTTATTTCAGTGAGGCCGGACCGGAGTTGGAGTTTTGAGATAGAATTTAAGATTCGAGAAATATTTCCAGAAGTTAATTTAGCTAGCAACTAAGTTCATTTAAGTTAGAAAGAGAGGTTTGAGGATTTAATTTAATTATTTGAGGTGATTAAGAAATGAACTCATTTAAGTTACTTAATTAAGGGGTTAGCTCACTAAATTAATTAAAGGATTAGTAAGGCTTTTAAGGGTTATTAAATTACTAGATAATCAATTTTCCCCTACCATTTATCATGCATGTTTCGGCCACCCCTTGCTAGACCACACATTTCCAACTCATCACCTTTGACCCCTTCTTGGTATTTAATTAGGAGGATAATTCTTTTTGTTTGGGAGCACCATTAAATTATTAATTAACCTCATTCTAACCTAGACTACCATGCATAAATTCGGCCACCTCATCCCCAAGTAGACTTGATATCAAACAATAATTCAAATTTCAAAAGGAGAGTGGACTTGGTCTTGATTCTTCCTTATATTTTGCACCCATCTTATCTCACTCCCCAACCATTTTCTCCCTCCCTCACCACCGAATTCAGCACCATTCAGAGCCCCATTTGTGTGAAAAAAATCGTGAGTCTTAGCTAGAGGGAAAGAAAGAAAAAAAATCGAGAGCAAGAAAGGTAGACAAGAAAGCGCTCCATCTCCTCCGCGCCGTCTCGTCTCTTCTTTTCGTTTTCATTTCAAACGATAACCAGGCATGTCTAGATTCTTTCAAAACCTCAATCAAGTCATATTATCATTTATTTTTCAGTACATGATCAAGATTTATCATTTCAAAAACCAAAATTTTCAGTAGACAAGAAACGAAAATTCTGCACAGATTTTTTTATCGACTTCCATGCTTCACGATTGGTATGTTTTGTTTTGATTTCAGGGATGGATCGTTCCAGGGGCTCGAGGCTGCATATAGACATGTACTAGGACATGTTAGGGCCATGTTAGAACGTTTATTTCAGTCCCATGCTTGCTGCAAAAAACAGAAATGACAGCAAGCCCCATAGGTGCAGAAAATGGTGTTCGAAAATTTCAGTTTCCTGTCATGAGGGTTTGATCTGATCTTGGCTGCCCTAAGGGCTCTTAGCCATGGTTAGATCACTCCCCTAGCATGTCTAAGACGTGACTAAGTCGCCCTTTTGGTGGCTTGGTCCATGGTGCATCGGTTTTAATCAAATCAACAAGAACAGCCCCTTTCCTCATTCGGCTTCTTCATTGGTTCAGCATATGGTTTCGGTTTTTGGTTGCTTGGTATGGATCTTGGTTGGCCTATGGCCCATAGCCACGGTTCATACCATGCCCCTATATGTCTAGATCGTGCCATGGTCAATCAAATGGCCACTGGAACGACGCAAGACATCGATCTAAGCAAAACACTACACACGCATGCACGTTGGTTCTCGGTTGGAGTTTCGGTTAAGTTATGGTGTGACGCGGATTGTGGCTGGCCTAGGGCCCTTAGCCATGGTTTAAATCACTCCTTGGGATGTTGTTAAGATTCTCTGGTCGGTGGTTCACGCCCCAATGGCCGGTAGTCTTGAAAACAACACAAGTTACACGATTGTACAGTTGCTGGAATATTAAAGCAAGTTGCTGTGTCGGTTCGGTGGCTCGTTCGAGTTCTTGGTTGGCTTTTAGCCCATGACCTTGGACTGGACAGTGCCTCATTCAGTTAGGAAGGTCATGTTTTCGACCGTTCGTCATTTGGATCATTTTTGAGGTCGTACAAGAATTTACTGTGCGATGTGCCAAATTGACTCTCGAAAGAGCGTTTCGTGTTTTGGCCTCCATTCCACCTAGATCTCGACCCTATCATTTTAGGAGCATTATTTTATGATTTTTCAGCGTATTTTAATCATGACTATACGTCGGTTCGGTGTCGTTTCAGGTTGGCTCGAAGTCATGATTAAATGCGAAGTCATTAGGCATCATAGTCGCATCTTTTGAACTAAATTGCATAGTTGGTCAAGTTTAAGCTATTGCATATTTTTCATGGCACAGTTAGGTTGCAGCGAGCCTGGGAACGATCCAATCCAATCCAGTTGGTAAAATTACGGGACATTTTCATTATGCCAGTTAATTATTTTACGTGCATTAAATAGAAAATGATTATTTTTGAGATTTATGCGATATGGCTTGTGGTTCATTCACTATGTGGGAGTGTTATTTTATACGGTCGCCAGTGACCGATCAGTTCAGTATGGTACCACACGGTCGCCAGTGACCGGCCAGCTCAGTTCAGTTTCAGCCTCCTCGGTAGCAAGTTACCGATCAGTTCAGCTTAGTGCAAGGGCCACAGGCGTAAAACATAATCTCAACAGAAAATTTTACCAGTTATTTCAGTGCAGGCTCCAAGGAGCAAACATTTTTTTTACTGTGATTATCAGTTCAGTTATGCACGTATTATAATTGCTCAGTACAGATTATTTTCAGCATGCCTCAAGACAGGATATGTTATCTCATGCATATTTTAATTCAGATTTTTACTCGTTACCTGCGATATTTGCATGCTGAGTCTTTAGGCTTACTAGACTTGATTGTTGTAGGTACTGATGAGGCCACGGCCGAGGGCGGGGACCAGTGAGCCAGCTTGGGTCGGCAGTAGTGGCACCCGAGGACCTTAGAGCAGCAGTTTTTTTTTATTCCGCAAACATTTTATCAGTCGTTGGATATTTTTTTTAAATTGTGATTTTTGGCAAACTTTATTTTTTTCCGCTGCAATATTTTGAAATATTGAACTTGTTTCATCAGTGATTTTATGAATGAGGCCACTTAAGTTCTTTTAAAAAGAAAATTTTTAATTTTCCGCAAATTTTCAAGCAAGAAGTTCTTGGGCTTTTGCAGAATAACCACAGAATACGCCACATCCAATCCAATCGTCTTGACCTCGATGAAATTCGCAAAGGTCTCAGATATGAATGAATGAGTGACCCCTGAATCAATCTATACCCAATAATTCAAAGCAATTAATCCCAAAACGCTGAATTAAATATCCTAAAATTTTCCCAAATATAAACTTAAAGCTTTAAGATACCTGCCAAGAGCATAGTCTCTGGGTACGCCTCCGCTGCATGAAGCGCAAACACTCTGCCCTGAGTAGGCAATGTCCCCTGAGGACAATTCTTCAGCAAATGGCCAGTACCGCCACACTTGAAACACTTCCCAGAGCCATACATGCAAGCTCCGGTATGGCGGTGTGCACCTGGCACAGACTGGGTACTCCTGCATCCTCGGGACCACACGTCCCTGCTGTTGCCCTCTACTCCTCAATGGGCTATGGAAAGGCCTCTTATGCTGCTGCTGCTAAGGAGGGCGGTGGGGCGCCTGAAATGGCCGCTTACCCTGGCGGTCATTCTCGATATCTCTCTGATCCTGCTCTGCAGTAAGAGCTCTAGAGACGGCGACCTCATATTTTGTAGGGCCAGCAACCCTTACATCACGGCGCAAGGTCGGCCACAATCCATCCATGAAGTGCCTAAGCCTGGCACCCTCGTCGTTCGCGATCAGGGGTACAAAGTGTGGGGACCCGGACGCTAATCATGTTCTTAATCATCATTGGGACAATTTAATCAATTATAATAAACAGGGTCTAAATTTTTTTTAAAATTGCGGAACGTAATGGAATACATGCAAATATACATATCAGTATTAAAAGTACAAGTCTGGTACTATACACAATCATTCAAACAAAGGTTTAACAACTACATATCAAGTGTTCCAAACCTTATCTCAAATCAAAGTCCGTAGTCTCCACTCTAATCACGATCTCTCTTCATCTCCTTGACCCCGAACCTGTCCCACCTATTGTCATGCACACATACAAACACGACAACACCCGGATAACTTCGGTGAGAATAAAATCCCAGTATAAACCAATGAAACATGCAACCATATAAACAATGGAAAAGCATGTAACACATATCAGTAATATATATCAAATCTGAAATTATAATCAATATAAAACTGTCAATCAGACTCGTGACTCCACGTCTCAAACTAGACTCAATCCTAGTCTAGGGATCCCGATTTCCACATGTTGGTATTCCTATATCGAACATCAGTAATAGAAGAAAATCCAATTCTATCCACTTCGATATAACCAAACACCCGGTGTCTTGACCTATCCGTCACAGACTGTGGCACTATCGCCAGTACACTATCTTGTGACATCGTGCAATGTGCCCGTGACGATCCCGCCACTCTCAGGTACTTCTGTCACAAGATCACTCGTCTAATACTCGTCTAGTACATGCTTTTATAAATCAATAGAACAAGCATATCAATTCAAATCAATGTATATAATAACAAGAAGTATGTGATTTAGGGAAACTCAAGTATATCATACTCGAGTCGATCTCCCGGTACCACATTGACTTATACCTTTCTTTTGTTGCCGTTCTGACGATGTTCCTGTCTGGAATTCAAAGTCTGTCAATACACGATCTGACAATGACAATATCAAATAATCCCATATCAATGTACTGTTCAAATCAATACCAATCTGATCAATCTGGATTTAACTCAAATCAACGGCATAACGGAACAATCTGAATATCCCCGCCAATACCACATCAACATATATCAATTACAATCTATAACCCATATCCACTACAATCTGTAATCAATCCATAATCCAAATCTGTCCAATATCAATCGATATATTCTGAAAATCATAACAATTCTATAACCAGTCTATTTCTCAGTCTGACTTCGATTCTACGATGTCTAACATGCCAAGAACATCATATATGAATCGTATCTGATTCCAGCAATATCATAATTTCAAAACATGTCTAAACATAATAAAACTTGTGTCCTTGTGTAGTTCTTGACGAGAGGATCTCAGAAATATGTTCGGAGTAAAATTCTGATAACCGGATCTTGTATAATCAAAAATCTAACACAAGATGAAGCTTTAGGATTTCTCTGAACTTTCGTTCGTTTTCTTGGCTGGAATGAAGATTGTTACATATTATATACATCCAACAAGCATGGCAAGGACAAGTGTCCACTCAAATCCAATATTGCACTTTAGCCCCTGAATTCTTCACTATTTGCAATTCAGCCCTCAATAACTCTTTTTAATTCAATTTCAATCCTATGGAATTGTAAAACCATTGAATATGACTCAACATTCCAAAATTCATAATTTTAATAATCTCAGATTAAAATAATAACATCTCGGGCCTTACACAAAGTGACAACCCCTCTCGAACTTACGGATAAACTCCGTAACAGTCATGTCACCCTGTCTCAGGGTCATAAACTCCCTGGTCAACCTCGAACGCACATCATCAGTAAAATACTTAGAGAAGAATACTTCTCTAAAGCGCGTCCAACTGAGAGTAGCTAGATCCAGAGCTACAGATGTGCCCTCCCACTATAGAAGGGCGTCTCCTCCAAAAAGATAGGTCGCACAGCGGACCCTGTCAATATCCTTCAGTTCCATAAATCTAAAAGTAACCTCTAGGGACTTAATCCATCCCTCAGCAACCATGGGATCAGACGTCCCAGTGAACATCTTCGGCTTCATCCTCATGAACATCTCACATATAGCCTCGGGCCTAGGCGGCCTAGCTACCGCTGCAGCATTGTCCCCCGCTAACTGTGCGAAGAACTGAGTCATACCCGCCAGCAGCTGGGTATGCATATCAGTTGGTGGAGGAGGTGGCGGTGGACCTCTATCCTCAGAACGGCTCTGAGCCTCATCAGCCTCGCTCTCAGCACCCCTCGGGTGGTCAATAAATCGTCTAGGAGGCATACTGTACCATGTAAAATCCTTACGTAACCAACATGCATAATTCTACTATTTTTCTTCAAATTTAAATATATACTTGCTGAAACATAATCTTGACCTAAAATATTTTTCATGAGAACATGCTGATAAAATATTTCATGAGAACATGCTGGTAAACTATTTCATGCTCAAAAAATGTAATACGTGAAAGTAGGACTTACAGAATGAAGACGTGACTTCATGAGATTCTCGAGATCAGAAGTAAGTACAACCCTTTACAAGAACTTGGCTCTGATACCAACTGTGATGGCCTGTATTTCGTATTCATAATTTTACGAAATTATTAAATAATTTCTCTTTAAATAAATAAACTTGCAATATATAAAAACTTTCGTAAAATAACCCAACGGTTTAACATAAACATAGCAGCGGAAACTGAACAATATTTTAAACAATAACTTAAAAAGTTATAACAAGAGTTTGAACATAAAATTGAATAACTAAACCTGAGGTCCTCGGGTTCATACTACCGCCGATCTGAGCTAACTCACTGGTCCCCGCCCTCAGTCTCTGCATCGTCAGTACCTACATCAATCAAGTCTAGTGAGTCTAAAGACCCAGCATGCATATATAGTTAATAACGAATAAATACGTAATAAGATCGCATGCAACGTAAAAATATCGTAAACTGAATCGTAACATGATAAGATAAACATGAGTAAATATAGATACGTGCATATCATAAAAAATCGTACGTAAAAGCTTTGCTCACTACGAGCCATATCGTATCGTAATTTTCTGTAGAAATAATGTGTCAAAGCAAGTGGTGCAAAACATTATCGCCTGATCAGACTAAACCACAGTATACTACGCGGTAGAGATCACCACAGCCCTTGGACTGGATGTCCGTACCCGTACATAATCCTAAACCGGTCGTAACTCACCAGGTGGAGAGGTCCCCGGTCACGCATCCCGGCTTCCAAACCCATACTACTTGGAGAGGTCCCCAACTGCGTGCGTCGGCTTCCAAACCCATAACATAAATGGCCACAAGACAGATCGCATATCTCAAAAATAAAGCATTTTCATATTTTGAATGTAAATATACTTACAACCCTTATGCTTGGCTTAGTTGTATCGTTTCCCTGGCTCGCTGCGTAAATTATCGTGGGACTCATGGAACCCTAATTTGACCTAAAATGCACCCGAATGAAGTACGATGACTTAGGGACTTCCGAACGACTTGATACTCGAACCGTACTTAACCAACTTAATAAGTTATCGAATGTAATGTACAACAATAAAATATCATGTCCGAACCACAATCAATGAAATTGATGAGATACAGCCATGCATGCATCAAAACCGAGCCAAACTAGACCATGAACTCTAATTTCAACCATGGCTCCGAACCAACATCGAACCAACATCTAGCCATGATCAAAATATGCTTAAAATTGCTTCAATTACACGAAATGTTACTGGAAATATGAATTAAGGTGTAAAGGAACCAAAATCGTGAGGCGGTCTTACGAGAGTCACTTTGGCACTGCGCACCGTAGTTTCCCTTACGACTTCTAAACTTAACCAAATCACAAACGGATAAAAACACGACCTCCAAAACAAATTTTGGCATGTCTTAGTCTAGGGATAATGGCCATAGGCCAACCAAGAACCAAGAACAAGACCCAAGAGCCGAAGCTCACTGCTGCCGAGAACACACACTGGAGCAGCTTGTCACTTGTTGTCAAAATGGCTTTTAAAACCTGACCATGGCTCATGCTAGACTAGTTAGGGTGTTCTATTAACCATGGCTAAGGCCCCTAGGCCAACCAGCCATACAAACCCATAGACCAACAACAAACCACCCACGCAACTACTACTGTCAAACGCGATCAATCTGAGTTGTTTCTGTCCAAACGATTTGAGACATGGCTCAAGCCACTTAGGGCCGACTCGACCACGTCCTAGGCTTGCTAAGGAAGGGTCCTAGCCATGGCTACGGCCCTAGGCCAGCCATGGCTCGAACACTATCCTACACAACCCATTGACAGCAAATGAACCCCAAATGTGACACTTGTTTCTTACCTACTATTTTTAGCACTTAACTTGCGGTTTTGGGGCTTGAACCCTTGATCAAACTTGACCATAACACACCCTAGGACATGACCATAAGCAGCCTTGGGAGCCTAGGAACCGAGCCGACCTGCAAATCAACAAAACAAGCAAGGAATGTGACCTGCACACGATGGCCGAGAATGGCCTATGGTTCTCAAAATTATTTTCTTGTGGTTTCTTGCTATAAAATCGAAACCATGCACATATATCATACTAAAAATATGTAATACACTTGATTGATGAGAAAAAGGGGGAAATACACATGCCTTAAGTTGTTTTTACAATAAACAACACGATACGTCAGACCGAGAGACACGACAGCGGAAATGAAGAAACCTTGTTATTGTTGCTATCTTGGCATAGAATGGGAGGTACTAAACCTCTGATATTTTCGTGCTAGGTGGAGTGGAGTGGAGAAGGTGGTGAAGGCTGGTGGTTAATAAAGTGGTGCATGGGTGAGTAAATTATGTCAAGTTGGGGGGGGGGGGGGTCACATGCATGTTGAATGGGTGTCATTTGTGTTGTTGGGAGAGTTAAATGATTTGGGATTGTGTGGAGTAGAAATGACCGAGAGTTGGCTGCCCAATTAGTGTAGGATTTTGTTTAAGTTTTGCTAAGTAGAATCCTAGGTTAGGTAAGCTTGATTAAAAGGTTAATTAAGCATAATCTTGATAAATTAAGAAGCCTACAATAAAATTATTGATTAATTAATTAAAGTAGACTTAATTCCACTTGATTTCATTAAATTAAATTATTTCTTAGCTCGGAATAAATTTAGGAATATTTTTGGATCATAAAATTCATCTCCGATTTCCTATCTCCGGTCCGGTCTCGCGTATATATCTAAAAAGCTAAAATTTGAAATACGCGATTTAAAATCCTTAAAAATAACGTAAATGATTTAAATGCAATTAAATCAACAAATTATTAAAATAATAATCATTTAAAATTAAATAATATAAATTATGCACATATCTACGCATATTTGTTTTTCGGGTATTACATTGATCCTCGTGCATAAAACATCTTTACTTCTGGCACATTGATGTCTAAAAATGAGTTCAAGAAAGTCTTGAGTATAGATGACTCAATTAGTTTGTAAAAGAGACAATAGTGCCATATTCCATTGAGTAAATATATTCAAAATTGATGGAAAAAACATTTGCGATGTAAGGAGTTGACATTTCTGTAGATGAAAATCTTGAAGAAAAGTAAAAAGGTTTGATTGCACGAAAGTAAGAAAGTTATCGAAGTTAAGAATACATGAAAATAATAAATGAAAAGTATGGAGTGTAACTGGTATTTATATGTGCAACCCGAGTCAGATAGTCGAGAAACGTTTCAAGATATTGAATAATGACTTTTTAAATTTCAAAAATTCTTATGGTACGTTCCAATCAACGAATAACTTGGAATAAATATACATGCTAATCATTTTGAAAATTTCAAATGTTAATAAATGTACTTAAATGAAAATTAGAACATTGGTTTCCCTTAATGGTTAATTAAGGAAGTAAATAAGTCACTAAATTCATTACTAAATGATAAGATAAATTGTGTACTAAGTACTGATAAATCAGTCAGTTTCCAAGTCTGACTGACGACTGACTTATCGGTAAGACTCCCCAAATCCATTCTCCCTAAACATATGTATTTCTAAGATAAATCAATAAGGCTTGATATATTTGTAAAATAAGAAAACTTAGCATCTGCAAGTGGTTTGTTGAAGATATCAGCTACCTTTTGTTTTATGAAGATGTATTCTAATATGATGTTATTCTTTAACAGACGATCTCAAATAAAACGATGTCTGATATTTATAGGAATGGTCCGATAATGCAAGAATCAATTGTATGTGGTTTCAATTGCACTTTTGTTGCCACAAAATATCGGTGATTTAGTTTCATCAACTACATAATTTTTAAATAGTTGTTTAATCTATAGAAGTTGGGCACATCAGCTTCCAGCAGCTAGGTATTCATCTTCAGAAGTTGAGGTGACAATTGATGTATGTTTCTTGCTAAACCAATAAATCAGCCAGTCTCCAAGATACTGACAAGTTGCACTTGGACTCATCTTGTCTAGTTTGCATACTACATAATTTGTATTTGAATATCCAACAAAATTGAAAATGAGTCGTTCTGATGCCGCTGCGTTTTGAGTTCCTTTCAAATATTTCAGATTCTTTTAGTAGCTAAGAAATGTGATTGTTTAGGATCAGACTAAAAACGAGAACAAATAATTACTGCAAACATAATACCAGGTTGACTAGCAGTTAGGTAAGTAATGAACTTATTAGACCTCAATACATTGTTACCTCGACTAATATTCACATTTCCTCTTTATTAAGTTTAACTGATTAACTCATAGGGGTTGTTGAAACAGACTATGTCTCCATTTCAAATCGCGTCAGCGACTCTTTGGTGTATTTTTCTTGATTGATAAGATCCCTGAGTCTAACTTTCAACTTGCGAACCAAGAAAGAACGTCAATTCACCCATCATTCTCATATCAAATTTTCCTGCATCATTGGAAGACTTCTCGCAAAGTTGTGGGTTATTCTAGCCAAACATAATATTTTTAACATAAATTTGAACTGATAAAATATTATCATTCTTTAAAAAAAAGTAAAGAGAGTCTTATCTACTGAACCGATTGTGAAATCATGGTCAAATAGGAACAATGATAAAGTGTCATACCCGACTCATGGTTCTTTTTTTAACGCATAAAAGGCTTTATTTAATCTAAACATATAATCATGTAATGTATGATTCATAAAGCATTGTAGTTGTTTCACATAAAACTTGAGTTTTTTCTCAAATAATTAAGGTTTTCTTATTAAATACGCGATAAGCCTTGCCGAATGTAGAATAACTAGAAATATACCAACATCAGATTTGGCATAAAAAGCGGACTTATGAGTTTTACCATTATTGAAAATGTAAAATTTGCTACTAAAGATATGAAAAAATGAAAGATTCAGCTTATTCTGATTCTATATTTCATATGGAGTTTTACCAGTCTTCTTGTTTATCATCATTTTATTCTGTGTATAGAATATTGATCGGCCCAAAATCTCTAATGAACACCATAATCATTAAGTGTTGTCCTTGAGTTTATGAATTTGTTGCTATTTGTTTTTGTATATGTAATTAGTAATTCTATGTACACATATTGTGTGCAAACAAATTAATTTATGTGTATATTATTTTTTTTGGTATAAGTAATTTGGCATGATTAGAATAATTATTGAGTAAATTAATTAAAATAATTAATTATACCAAATAAGTTATAAAGTGTATTAAAAATGCAATTTTATATATCAGAAACGATATAAAATACATATAAATTTTAAAAACGAACAAGTTCTAATTAAATGCAAAAAAGGGATTAATGGACATGAATTACTACTTTTAGTAACCAATTTACATTTTAATACAGACATATTAATACATTCATTTTCATTTCCAAATAAAGAAAGAAGGAACTAGAAACCGGAGCCCAAACCCTTCTCCTTTCTTCCCCTGCATGTCGGCTACCTTACTCATCCAACAGCTGCCGTCTTACAAGATACAAGGAGCCGAACACCGCTGCAAGTAGCTCGGGTCAGCACCACCACAGCAACAACCTGAATCGAGGAAAATCTGAGTTGCACCGAGCCCTGTCTCGAGCCCCATCTGTATGTTACCTCTTCCTTCATTTTTGCTATTGTTCATGTTTAGGGCATTTCCGATGAGCAGCATCACCTCAGAACCTCTAGCAACTAGATTAAGCTTTGATCTTGGTGTTTTCGGGTCCGAAATTCCAGCTTTTGTTCGTATAGTAGGCTGCAGGAATTGAATTTTTATCTGCTCCGATTTAATTTGTTTTCCTCAATTAAAATGTGTTATATTGACGTATATATTGTGTTCATATCGTAGATTCGATCGTTAGAAAGTTTTGAGATATAATTCAGCGAGCCTATAAATTTTTTCGGATTATTTGTGTGCGCTTATTTTGGGAATTATGTTTAATACGTTGATTTTCGGAGATGGGATTTATTGGAGAGATAATTAGTTAATAAATCACTTAATTTAAAATTTTAGAAATTCTAACTAATTGTTAATTTTAGTCAAATATTGGATTCAATATGAGAATTTGAGAATTATTGGAAATAATATGTGACTCGGCAGAATATTGGGACATAATTTTGATAATTAAATAATTAAGTTGGATTTTTAGCAAATAAATTCAACTTTAGTTACCTTGGAAATAAATTTGATTATTTTAGCTTTATTGGTAAATTATGTAATTATTCGGCTTGTTATCTTATTTGTTAAGCCGAGTAGATCAAAGTTGAGTTTATTGTTATTCAAAGTTGGTATATGTATGTTACAGTTCGTTAACATACAACGGTAACACATCAATTATTTTTTAAGCTTATTTATTTGTTAGTCGTGAATGTTTATGTGATTCATTAACTAATGTAAATTATTAAATGCCTCGTTGATTTATATGTTCGTCTGTGTGACATATTATGCCATTTAGCATAGGGAAAGATATTATGACATACATATGAGCCCTATCATTTTTCACATGTTGTTTTGTTCTATTGTATTCCTGGCACATGTGGTTGTTATTTCGGAATCAATTGGTGGCTTTCGAGCCGAGCTATCCATGAGACCGAAAATATGATTGTCGATTTCTTGATCCATTTTCTTAGTCATATGCTGTTGAAATCTTTATCTCACGCGTTGTTAGTTATTGTGTCTTATTTTTGTATCATTCTCATATGTATGGAGGCAGAGTCGTGGGAGTTTGAATGCGCACAACAGGGCATACCTCACATACTTGGCAGGACGGTTTAATTTTATGAAGATGTAGCACTCATGTTGTAGAACCCGATAAATCAGACTACGTATAAGCCATGCATAATTACTATTATTTAAATTAAAAATGATTTCTTTTATATTTATGGAGTGTTTAAGGCATTTTAAAATTTGTTAAGTCATGATCATTTATTTTAAATCGTAGAAGTTTAGTGTTATCTTTTCGGTTAAATACGCGAGGCCGGACTGGAGTTGAAGTATTGAGATAAAATTTAATAATAAGTAAATATTCCTAAATTTAATTTAAGTCAAAGAATAATTTATTTTAACGTTAAAGAATGTTTAAGGATTTATTTAATTAATTGGAGTTAAGTAGTAAATAAGTTCTTTTATGTCCAATAATTAATTAAAAGCCTAAATTAAAATGTGTAATCAATTGGGATAAATTAATCTAGGCCTATTTAATTTAAGAAATTGTAACTTAACATGTTAGTAATTTATTTTAAGACTTAGCCATGCATGCAAGAAAATATTATCCTAAATTAATTTATTATTTCACTAAAATACATAATAAGTGTTTAAAACTTTAAGGAGTTAAATTTCAATAATTAAGCAATATTTTACCTCCACTTATTAAGCAATTTTCGGCCCCCTTAGAATCAATCCTTGCATGTTTGGCAACTCTCCATTATTGCCACATTTCCTTATCCTTTCTTGGTATGATAATTCCTTCATTTTAAATCACCAACAATTAATAATTAAGCATCATCATGCACCTAATCAAACCACTAATCTAGCCTACCAATCCCACAATTTTCGAGCAAGGAAGGAATCAATCCTTGTATCATTAAAATCCTTCACTTATAGCTCCTACCTTAATGCATTCCTTACCCCATTATTCATCTTGGTAACCTTCCCCTTCACCACTTAACATTTCCTCTACCCCATACTTTCGAAATTTCAGAGCAAACCAGCAGCAAAAATCGAGAGTTGCATCAAGAAAAATAAGATAGATAAGTAAGAAAAGAAAACTCCGTCTCCGCCGCGCCGTATTCGTCGTAATTGTTTGTTTTATTCAAAACAAAATTTCCAGGCATGTATATGTTATTCTTTTCTCTTCAATCAAGTCATATACATAATTTTAAGCCATGTTGTGTCCATAAATCATGAAGCTAACACGAAAATATGACAGCAACTTTCGAAAAATCTGTGCAGTATTTTCGGCTCTCACTTGTTGCCTTCACGTTTTGAGTTGTGTCGGTGATTTCAGGGATTGGCTCGGTTCCAGGCGCTCAAGGCTGCATCTAGGCATGATATAGTGTGTGTTAGGAAGGCGTTTGTCCGTTGGTTTAAGTCCATTCACCCAAGCAAAGCGAATTTGACAGCAACTCTCCATAGTTGCAAATTTTGAGTCTCGATTTTCATGGTTGTTTGTCTAAGTTGAAGGTTCGAATCTTGGTTGGTCTAAGGCCTGTAACCATGGTTAGAACCCTTCCTTAGCATGTCTAGGACGTGACCAAGATGGCCTTTCAAGGCTTGGTTCATGGTCCCATCGAAATTTTAAACAAACAACACAAGTGCCCCTTCGGTTTTCATTTCTGATTTTATTGTGAGTGGTTTCGGCTTTTGAGATTTGGGTGGATCTTGGTTGGCTTTTAGCCCGTAGACATGGTTCACACAATACCTCATGATGTCTAGATCATGCCATGGTTGATCATATGGTCACTGGAATGAAAATGACAGCAAAATAACACAACACACCCCACGCGCGCAGCATGGTTCTCGAGTGGGAGTTTTGTGTTTTCTTAGGTGCCTGCTTGGATTGTGGTTGGCCTAGGGCCCTTATCCATGGTTCAAGCCACACCTTAGGATGTTGGAAAGAGGCTCTGGTCGGTGGTTCAAGCCCCAATGGCCATTGGCCTTGTAAACAAAGCGAAGCAAGCGCAGCTGCTGCCATTGAAATTTGACAGCAGCATGGTTGCGGTTCAGGAGGCTTGTGCGAGTTCTTGGCTGGCTTTTAGCCTATGGCCTTGGACTGGACACTGCCTCAATGAGTTAGGAAGGTCATGTTTTTGGCCGTTTGTGATTTGGTTAAGTTGAGAAGTCGTACGAGATTTTACGGTGCAATGTGCCAAAGTGACTCTCGAAAGAGCGTTTCATGGTTTTGGCCTCCATTTACATTTTTCGTGTATTCCAGCCCTAGGTATGTATTTTCCATCATTTTAGGTGTAATTTAATCATGGCTAACTGATGGTTCAATGTTGGTTCGGTATGTACGAAGCCATGGTTGGATACTAAGTTTGTGGGCGTAATTGTCTCGTTTTTTGTTCGGTTATGAAGCGTTGGTCAAGTTGAGTTTATTTACATGTTCCTCATGTTAGAATTAGGTCGCAGCGAGCCTGGGAACGATCCAACTCATTCGGTAAAAACATGGTTATAATTATATTACATGCATAAAATATTGTTTATTTTTGAGATACATGTGATATGTCTTGTGGCCACCTCACGCTTATGGGATCTCTACCCGGTGACTTACAAACGGTTCATGTTCATGTATGGGTATGGACATCCAGTCCAAGGGCTGTGGTGATCTATACCGCCTAGTATACTGTGGTTTAGTCTGATCAGACGTTCATGTTATGTTACGGGCCACTTGCGTAGAGACATTATCTCTACCAAAAATTATGATATGATATGTTAGGACAGAGCTCTATCGAGCAAAGCTTTTACGTATGATTTTCAGATATGCATGTATTTATAATTACTCATGACATGATTTTCACTTTACGCTTTACGATACGATATTTTTACGTTACACGAAATTTATGATATAATTACTTGTTATTCATGATATATGCATGTTGAGTCATTAGACACACTAGACTTGATTGTTGTAGGTATTGATGAGGTCGAGACTGAGGGCGGGGACCAATGAGCTAGCTTGGGTCAGCAGTAGTAGGAACCCCGAGGACCTCATGTTTCAGTTTATTCACATTTTATGTTCAAACTCAGTTTTATCATGTTGAATTATTTTTAAGTTGTTGTTTTGAAACACAATATTTACTTCCGCTGTTACTTTTAAGTTAAATCTAATTATCAATTTATTTCATAAATAATGCATGTAATTTATTTAAAGAGAAAATTTTAAATAATTCCGCAAATTTACAAATACGAAATACGGGCCTCTACAGTTGGTATCAGAGCCTATGTTCTTGTAAAGGGTTGTACTACTACTGACCTCGAGAAGCTCATGAAGTCACGTTTTCGGTCTGTAAGTTTTACGTTCACACATTTAGTTTAAAGCATGAAATATTTTAACAGCATGTTTTCATGAAATGTTTATGTCAAGATTATGATTATGCAGTATTTATTTAAATTTAAAGAAATAATAGAAATTATGCATGTTAGTTACGTATGGGTTATGTATGGAACAATATGCCTTCTAGACGCATTCCTGAGCGCATGAGAGATGATGAGCATCGTCATGAGGACGGTGAGGATCATAGGCAGGAGAGAGATTTACCACCACCCCCACCACCGGACATGAACGCCCAGATGTTAGCTGGAAAGACTCAGTTCTTCGCACAGTTTGCAGGGAACAATGCTGGGGTAGCCAGGCAGACAGGGCCTGAGGCTACCTATGAGCGGTTCATGAAGATGAGACCGAAGGAGTTCTCAGGGACTACAGATCCTATGATTGTCGAGGGCTGGATTAAGTCCCTCGAGGTTATCTTCGAGTTCATGGAGCTTGGAGATGAGGATAGGGTTCGTTGTGCGACTTATCTGTTTGGAGGAGAAGCTCGCTTGTGGTGGGAAGGAGCATTTGTAGCCTTGAACTTGGCTACTCTGAGCTGGACGCGCTTTACAAAGGTATTCTATTCTAAATATTTTACTGACGAGGTGCATTCCAGGTTGACCAGGGAGTTTATGACCCTGAGGCAGGGAGACATGACTGTTACGGAGTTTATCTGTAAGTTTGAGAGGGGTTTCCATTTTGTACCCCTGATTGCAAATGATGTTGGAGCCAAGTTGAGGCATTTTCTGGATGGTCTACAGCCGATCTTGCGCCGTGATGTTAGGGTGGCTGGCCCTACTACCTATGACGTCGCTGTCTCCAGAGCTCTAGCTGCAGAGCAGGATCAGAATGACATCGAGAGAGATCGCCATTGCAAGCGACCAGTCCCAGTGCCGCACCGTCCTCCTCATCTGCAGCATCAGAGTAAGAGGTCTTTCAACCGCCCACCCAGGAACAGAGGACAGCAGCAGCAGGGACGTATAGTCCCGAGGGCCCCGGAGTATCCCGTCTGTGCCAAGTGCTCACGCCGCCATACTGGAGTTTGTAGATATGGTTCGGAAAAGTGCTACAAATGTGGTAGTCCTGACCACTTACTGAAGGAGTGCCCTCAGGGTAGTCTGCCTACCCAAGGCATAGTTTTTGCCCTCCATGCAGCGGTGACGAACCTAGAGACAATGCTCATGACAGGTACCTTAAAGATTTAAGTTTTTATTTGGAATTTAATATTTTGGGTTAAGGTTTTGGAACTTAGAATTCGTGATAGAGTTGCATGCTCTAATCAGCGTTATTTCGGGAATTTAGGTTAGAAGAACTTTGACCTTCGCATGTCTATAAGTTTAGTTATTGTAATTATTGGGTTCAGCTTGATGTTCCAACCTTTCAGGGATAATTTTTATAGCTGGTTCAGCTACGAATGCCTTGATAGATTCAGGGGCTACTCATTCGTTCATTTCGGAGACCTTTGCAAATTTTCTTCAGATCAAGACCATTGGGCTAGATGTAGCGTATTCAGTAGTATTGCCTTCTGGAGAGGAGCTGGCAGCTACTATTGTGATCCGAGACATAGAATTCGAGCTTCATGGTAATCTTGTTTATGCGGATCTTATCGTACTGCCGATGCCAGAGTTTGATATCATTCTGGGTATGGACTGGCTATTAAGGAACAGAGTTTTGATTGACTTCCATAGGAGATCTGTTCTAGTCCGACCGCTTGGGAGAGAGCAGTTCTTATTCGAACCTGACAGGTACTTTCCTTTACCGCATATAATACCTTGTGTCTAGGCTAGGAATCTTATGCGTAGAGGGTGTCGAGCGTTTTTAGCAACTTTTGTATCTGTTCCCGAGACACCCAGTCAGTCAGCCTTCAATGTCCCAATTGTTAAGGACTTTCTAGACGTGTTTCCTGATGACGTGTCTGGTATGCCACCTATGCGGGAAGTGGAGTTTTCTATTGAGCTTATGCCAGGTACCGCACCGAGCTCAAAAGCACCGTACCGATTAGCACCGACAGAGATGGCAAAACTCAAGAAGCAGATTCAGGAACTTCTTGACAAGGAGTTCATTCGCCCGAGTTTTTCACCATGGGGCGTGCCAGTCTTATTTGTGAAGAAAAAGGATGGTTCGATGAGGCTCTGCATTGATTACCGGGAATTGAACAGGGTTACGGTAAAGAACAAATACCCACTTCCGAGGATTGAAGATTTATTTGACCAGTTAAAGGGAGCCTCAGTATTCTCAAAGATTGATCTGTGTTATGGTTATCACCAGTTGAGAGTGAAAGATGACGATTGTTGCGTGTTTTCTTGATTGCTCGCAAACGCACGACGTCAAGTTATAGTAAAATGTATTTTCGAGTACAAGTGTCGATCCCACGAGGAATGTGTATATAAATGTATATCAGTGCTTGTGATTAAAATAGTCTTGACTTTATTTAGAAAAAATAATTAAAGGATTTGATTTTATGAATGACTAAATTGAAAATGGATTAAAAAAAATAAATATATATAACACCAAATTTTAGCAAATAACACAGAGATAAAAGATCTAGAGGTCCGATTTCACGCAACTATCCACCATGTGTAATTCCTATTATCTATGTTATAAAAGTTCTTTTTATTCATTAGCCAAGAATCCTATTATTATCTAATCCCTCTTCCGAGTAATAAGTAGATATCGGTTATCTAAAAATGAATTGTGACATTCCCATCAACAATATAAAATTAAATAACACATCCAGCACTAGATTCTCTATATGCTTCGATAGCATTATAGGCCTCCCGAACTCTATAAATACCATTGATGTATTTGTTCCCTTTCTTGTTTATAATTTCTTCTTCCGAGTGATAAATTTTAAACATATAAATCATTCAAAATATGGCCAATAAATTGAAAGCATTAAGATTAGAACAATACAAATGAACAATATGAAGAACTTAGAACAAGAGTTTGAAGAGCTGATTCCGTCCCCGGAGTTGTATAAAAGATTTCTTTAAAACTTGATGAACTTTGGATCTTCAATCTTCAACCATAGCCTCCACTTTTCCTTTGGTTCCTCAATGTCCTAGATAGAAGCGAATGATATCTTTTCATAGTCCAGACAAGCTAGAAGTCGTAGCACACAAATTTCTCAAACTTCCACGCGCAGCACACAAAGTTACAGAATTTCCGGATTCTGCTTTTCGAAGACCGCGGGTGCGCTGAAGAACAGACCGCGGGTGCGGTCCTCCTTCTGGTGTAAGAGCGCAGGTGCGCTGCCTATTTCAGTGCGTGTGCACTAGCTTACCGCGGGTGCGGTACATGAATAAGCGCGGGTGCGCTGCAGCTACTGTATTTTTTATCTTTTTGCACTTTCCAATTCAACACTTTTAATACTTCACACTCTTATTCTATACTTCCAAACTATAACAACAAAAACAACAACAAATCAAATAAACTGCTCAATAATCACATAATTCTAAGTTAAAAACAAGTAATAAAAGTGAAATAAATTACACTTATCAAACTCCCCCAAACTTAGGATTTTGCTAGTCCCGAGCAAAATAAAAACACACAAACAAGCAAGTCATGAAAATTTTTAAAAGAACATGGCCTCAAGATAATTTAACTAAATCTTCATGCAATCACAAGTTAAATCAATCCAACCAATTTTTTCATCCGGATATAATCATGAAATCGGTTATTTTTCTTAACTTCTAATCTTTTCAACTCATGTTTCAAAACATTCTCAATCAATTTCAATTTTTACAAACACAAATCAAGAGGTCTTTTCCGGTAAAAATTGGGTTCAAAGCAATATTCATTCAAGAAAGGAGTACCCAATAAATATATTTGATGCAATGAGGTGTGTGTAAAATTGATCAAGATTCATACTCAATGTAAGTGTTTATCGATTGTCCATAGGCTTGATCCTCCCAATCCCTCTCCACTAGTATATTGGACAACTATGACTAGGTTAATAGGATTTGCAATGGTTGTAATGTTAGGCCTTGGCTTATGGCTTACAAATGAAGATTAGGAATTCAAATAAGGGAGTAAATTGAATTTTTATCTCTTTTGCATACTCCAATTTTTTTTTTATCTCCATTTTTTTTATTCATTTCATCTCTTTTTCTCATCTTTTTCCCCAACTTCTTCAATCAAACATTATTCATCATTCATCAATTTTCTTTTCTTTTCTTTTGTAGGAGAATTTCACTTTTTACTCCCTTGAGAAGGTAGGAAATAATTGTTTAAGATATTCAAAGGTTTGGTAAATGTGAGATACTTGAAAGGATATCGAATTGGGGTCTTTTACACATATTAACGTGTGTCATTCGAATTCATATAAGCTACAAAGAGGTGACAAATGATAAAATTTTTATTTGGTAGCTTGAAAGGCTCAATCGATCCAAAAAATCACCTAAATCATTCCTAAATCATAGTTTGTTCGTATTTCGCCTCGAGTGTTGTTTGGATAGTTCTAGACAAAATCTCAATTCACCAACACCAAGTAGAATCTAATGATCGTGAAAAAAATGATATCTCAATGCATCAACCAAATACATATATATTCAAAAAGAAAAGTGCTTGACTTCAAAGAAATTTCAAGAACACAATTCTTTTTCTCATATAGGCTCAAGAGGGCTTCAAATGAATTTTTATGAACAATATAAATAGGCCAAAATAAAATCAAAGATTGCCTCAATCATATATGTATTTGCAAAAATTTATTTCAATATCAAATGAAAATCACAAAGTTGTGTAGAAATTATAAGTTTCAAACTTACCAAATCTCATGATTGTTCTCTAAATTTTTCAAATTGATTGATGAACATTAATGAAATGCATGACCTTTCTTCTCAATACACAAATTTTGTTCATCATTGGCCAATTCAAAAAATTTTCATGACTAAGACACTACAAACACACAAGCAAATAACTCACGAGAAAATAAAACACTCAAATAAAACTAAATAAAATGAACAACACACAAAAACTAAATAAAAACACAAACATCTCCCCCAAACTTAAATATATGCATCGTTCTCGATGTAAATGATCATGAAAGTTAGAGGAATACTCATACCTCGGACAACGACCGTCAGTGGTCATTGTCATCCTCATCATCTGCTCCTTCTTGTGGTGGGTGGTACTCCGGTGGATCATATGCGGGCGGCCATTGCGGAGGTTGTGGAAATGGATTAACAGATGTGGAAGCCGATGGAAATTGTTGAGCCATGACTGACGTGAAATCTATCATATAATTCATGAATGTATCGGTCCTAAACCGATATTCGTCCATGTCTTGTCGTTGTTGGCGCATCTCTGCTTCCAAATGAGTTAATCTATCTCGCCTATTTCTTGGTTGCGGTTGTGTTTGTTGTTGTTGGGCCTGAGCATGGGCACGTCTTTCAGCAGCTCTTCTATTGAATTCTCTCTGAGCTTGACGTGTATCTTGTTGATCGGATGTCAGTGACCTATGTGGTTGAATTACCACAATGGCATTTTTCGGTTTCAACAATTCTTCATTTGGTGCCCAAGTCACTCTCGCATAATGGCATAGGTCTGTGATAAGAGAAAGGTGGAGGAGTCCACTAGGAGAGTTACCTTTTGCATACTCCAACATTGAGTTCTGAAGCAATTGACCTAAATCAATTGTTTTTCCCGTTAAGATGCAAAAAATCAGGATTGCCCTCTCCTTGATGACGGTGGTAGTATGTTCAGTGGGCTTAATCCTAGCCGAAATGAAGGAATATCAATCTTTGGCAACATTTTTCAGATCAGATTTGGCCAGGCTTAAATGAACATCTTCTCTCATTCGCCACTCTGCTCCCTCGATGCAAATAGTCTGAAGAATATCACTATAATCAACTTCCTCGTTCCGGTATTGTTCATATTCATCATGCATCATTCGAGGGATACCATACATTATGTTGATGGTATGCGCATCAAAAGCTACCATCTTTCCTCTCACCAAAACCTTCAATTGATCATGCTTAACCTTAAGGTTAGCATAAAATTCTCTTACCAATGAAATAACCGCATCCGGTGGTGGCTTGCCAAACTCCTCCCAATGCCTAGCAGTAAGCATGAATCCGATTTCAGTTCGTGGGAAACTCAAGTCAAAGCCCCTCTCTTTCACAATGCTTTTGTTCAGAATTTTGCCATAGTTTTCCTCCGCTTTCTCGTCCCAAAACTTGTTTGCATCATAATTTGCAGATGATGATGCACCCTTGGATTGTTTCTTTCTTGGAGGCATTTTATCAAACACCTTCAAATCATCAACTTTCCCTTCAATCTAATTCACAAAACTAGATGATTCTTTCACACCCCCAAACTTGTTAACCACAATAACTACACCTCAACAATATACCCACCAATTCAATCAACAATATCAAGAATGTACTCCACTAAATTTTAATTTTCTTTCATAGCCAATAACACCAATAATTTTGAATTTCAAAGCAAATGTACTATGGATTTGCTCACCTTGAGTGTAAAAATGTTCTTGGAAGAACAAAATCAAAGCTCCAAACAATTCTTGGTGAAATTTTCGAGCCCCCTTTTAAACCCTAGGTTTGGTGTTGGTTTTGTGGAATGAAGATGGAGATTGAGTGGAATGAGTGAAGTTATATAGGTGTGGAGTGGTAAATTTGTGCTTGGAAAAACAAAATTTGAGGATGGAGTGTATTTTCAGATGAGGTATTTCGAAATGTAGAAGAAAATTTGGAGAATGGTTCTTTGTTTATGCCAATGTTTGCCCGTTTCTGTCTTTAAATTCAACGACCGCGGGTGCGGTGATAAACATACCGCGGGTGCGCTAAAGCTACTGTGATTTTTAAGTTTTCGATCCTCAGCGACCGCGGGTGCGCTGCTTTTTGTACCGCGGGTGCGGTGTTGACTCTGGAAATGTAGCGCGAGTGCGGTGTAAAATACACTGCGGGTGCGGTGTGGGTACTGGAATTTTATGTTTTTTCTTCAATAAGCACCGTGGGTGCGCTCCAAAATAGACCGCGGGTGCGGTGTAGGTATTGGAAACTTTATTTTTTTCTTCCTTCAACTACCGCAGGTGCGATGTATTTCCATCGCGGGTGCACTATCAGAATTTGTTGTCTCCTCAAATTTTAATCCTGAAAAACACAACTAAGATTCATAAGATTTTGGGAAGCTAAAAGAACACATTATAACAAAAATACACAACCTAAAATAAGAATACAAAAGCAAAAGCTAAACCAAAAAGAAAATGCAATAAAGAAACCACAAAATTTGGGTTGCCTCCCAATAAGCGCTTGGTTTAACGTCGTCAGCCCGACTATACCAATTTTGTTTATGGTGGTTCGCTCAATCCAATGATGTCGATATTCCTTACTTCAGTCCCATAGTAAGGCTTAATCCGCTGTCCATTCACCTTAAAAGTTCTTCCATCGTTGCATTTTAGCTCGATAGCTCCATGAGGGTACACTGTTTCCACAACAAATGACCCTGACCAACGCGACTTCAACTTACCAGGAAACAACTTCAGACGAGAATTGAATAATAATAATTGTTGCCCCGTTTTGAGCTCCATTCGAACAATGATTTTGTCATGCCACTTTTTATTCTGCTCTTTATAGATCTTGGCATTCTCACATGCGTCATTTCGGAATTCTTCCATTTTATTTAGTTGCAATTTTCTGACATCGCCAGATGCTTTCAGGTCAAAGTTCAACTTCTTAATTGCCCAGAATGCTCGGTGCTCCAACTCAAGTGGCAAGTGACATGCTTTTCCAAATACGAGCCTATAGGGAGACATCCCAATAGGTGTTTTGAATGCGGTTCGGTATGCCCATAGTGCATCATCCAACTTGAGTGCCCAATCATTTCGGTTAATGTTGACTGTCTTCTCCAATATTTGTTTAATTTCTCGGTTGGATATTTCAGCTTGTCCATTCGATTGGGGATGATACGCCAGTGCCACTTTACGCTTCACATTGTATTTAGCCAAAAGTGAGTTGAAAATGTTATTGCAAAAATGTGTACCTTCGTCACTTATAATGGCTCTCGGTGTTCCGAACCTTGTGAAGATGTTCTTATGCACAAATTTAGCTACAACACGAGCATCATTAGTATTGGTGGCGATTGCTTCCACCCATTTTGAAACATAATCCACAGCCAATAAAATATAAGATTTACCAAAAGAAGGGGGAAAAGGTCCCATGAAATCAATGCCCCAAACTTCAAAAAGTTCTACTTCCAAAATATTCGTAAGTGGTAGTTCGTGACGTCTAGAAATGTTTCCTAACCTCTGGCATTTATCACATGATTTTACTAAGGTATAACTATCTTTAAACAAACTAGGCCAATAGAAACCAGATTGCAATACCTTAGCTGCTGTTCGTGTTGCTCCAAAATGTCCACCATAAGGTGATGAATGGCATTGCTCCAGAATTTTTTTTGCATCGTCGCCATCCACGCATCTCCTTATAATTTGGTCAGCACATCTCTTGAATACATATGGATCATCCCATGGGTAAAAATTTGCATCGTGAAAGAATTTCTTCTTTTGGTGATAACTCAAATCTGGAGGAAGAGTACCACAGGACAAGAAGTTAGCTATATCTGCAAACCAAGGGAGTTTAGAATTTACCTCAAACAGCTGTTCGTCTGGAAATGCTTCTTTTATGGTTCCTTCATCTTTTTTATCTTCAATTTCGAGTCGTGACAAGTGATCGGCTACTTGATTTTCACACCCCTTCCTATCCTTAACTTCAAAATCAAACTCTTGGAGCAATAAGATCCACCTTATCAAGCGTGGTTTTGCATCCTTCTTGGCAAAAAGGTATCGAATAGCTGCATGGTCAGTGAAAACAATTACCTTTGTGCCGACCAAGTAGGGTCTAAACTTGTCAAATGCAAATACTACTGCAAGCATCTCCTTTTCAGTAGTTGTGTAATTTTGTTGTGCAGCATCCATGGTTCGACTTGCATAGTAGATTGATCTAAAAAATTTATCACGCCTTTGTCCCAACACCACACCTACTGCATAATCACTAGCATCGCACATCAATTCGAAGGGCTCCTTCCAATCTGGTACTATCATGATTGGTGCTGTCACCAATGCCTTCTTGATCTTCTCAAATGCCTGCAGACAATCATCATCAAAAATAAAAGTGGATTCTTTTTCAAGCAAATTACACAAATGTTTAGTAATCTTAGAAAAATCTTTAATAAATCTACGATCGTGTCCTAAGAAACTCCTTATTCCTTTGATGTTCTTTGGTGGTGGAAGCTTTTCAATTGCAACCACTTTGGCTCTGTCTACCTCTAATCCCTTAGAAGACACTTTATGTCCAAGAACAATAGCCTCTTGGACCATAAAATGACATTTTTCCCAATTAAGAACTAAGTTCTTTTCTTGACATCTCTGCAAAACAAGGGAAAGGTTATGTAAACAGTGATCAAATGAAGAGCCAAATACCGAGAAATCATCCATGAAAACTTCCATGATGTCTTCCACCATGTCTGCAAATATGGCCATCATACACCTCTGAAATGTAGCAGGTGCATTACATAACCCAAAAGGCATCCTCCTAAAAGCAAACGTGCCATAGGGGCACGTGAAAGTTGTCTTCTCTTGATCCTCCGGTGCTATAGCAATCTGGTTATAACCTGAATAACCATCTAAAAAACAGTAGTGACAATAACCAGCAAGTCTATCAAGCATTTGATCAATAAAAGGTAATGGAAAATGATCTTTCCGTGTGGCGTTGTTCAACTTCCTATAATCAATACATACTCGCCATCCAGTTACAGTACGAGTAGATATTAGTTCATCATTTTCATTTTTTACCACAGTCATTCTACCCTTTTTAGGCACTACTTGCACAGGAGACACCTAACTGCTGTCAGAAATAGCATATATAACTCCAGCATTTAACAATTTCAACACTTATTTTTCACTACCTCTTTCATGGGTGGATTTAACCTTCTCTTATGATCCACATAAGGAGCGTATGACTCCTCCATTGAAATCATATGCATGCATATGGTGGGACTAATCCCCTTGATATCAGAAATCGACCACCCAAAAGCAGTTTTAAATTTTCTCAACACTCTTAACAATTTCTCTTTTTCATCTAGAGTAAGAGAGGAAGAGATAATTACAGGATATGTCGACTTCTCACCCAAGAAAGCATAGCAAAGATGGCTTGGCAATTCCTTCAAAACAGGGGATGAAGGTATTATTTCTGAACATTTTTCTTCTTCCAACTTCTCCTGTGTGGCTTCCTTCACCTTTGGCAACTCTTCAAGAGCTAAAAGTTGCTCTCTCAATTCCCAATCATCTTCATCAACTCTACTGACAGTACTAGAAAGGCATCGTTCTAATGGATCTTCTACTGTATGACCTATACCAATCTCAGCAACACAAGAGTCAATTATATCAATGCTTTTACAAGTACTCACCTCGTCGTTACCTTTAATAGTCTTATAGATGTTGAATATCACAGCTTCCCCACCAACTCTCAAGGTGAGTTCTCCTTTGTGTACATCTATCAATGCTTTCCCAGTGGCTAAGAAGGGTCGCCCAAAAATCAATGGAGCATCTTGATCTTCCTCCATGTCAAGTATTACAAAATCAGTAGGGAAGATAAACTTGTCAACTTTTACCAAAACATCTTCAACAATTCCACGAGGATAGGTGAGTGACCTATCTGCAAGTTGCAAAATTATAGTGGTTGGTTTTACCTCCCCAAGCTTCAAGTCCCTATAAGTAGAAAATGGCATAAGATTAATACTCGCTCCAAGATCACATAGAGCTTTATTAACATGATTACCACCAATAATGCAAGGAATAGTAAAACTCCCTGGATCTTTTAGTTTTTGTGGTAACTTGTTAGGATCGCTTAGGGGGGTAATCGTTGAGCTACAATAGCTCGGTTCTTGAAATATGGAACACCGACGAATTAAATCGAGTTTGGTTAAAAACCAAGCGGAAGATACTCGAAATAATCCTTCGTAGAAACCGATTAAATATTTTGTAAACCATTTAAAATATATGTAAGTTGAATGAATAAAAATATTTTGGTTGAAGCATTTTATCAAATACTTGGTATGCAACATTTTGGTATTTGAAGAATACATAAAATGCTTCAACAATGCATCTTTAAAAACAGTGAAAATGATAAGCAAATGCAATAAACAAATAGACACGAATTTGTTTATGGATGTTCGGAGATTTCAAACACTGCTACGTCACCCCTTCTTCCCCCTGGGAAGGATCCACTAGAAGACTTTGATTTATACAACTACTTGTACAAACCCATTCCGGAAGGGCAGCACCCAACTAGAACTCCTAGCACTCAAGATTGTAGGCAGCACCTCACAATCAGCATATTGTTTAATGTCTCATATGCAAATACTACATACACAAGTTTATTGTCTTTGTGCAAGACTCACTCAACTAATCTTTGAAGTTCAACTCTCTTGTATATGTGTGAGTGATTGTGTGTGAGGAATTTATCAATTACAGTGTGCATCTCAAATGTATCCTCACACAAGGGCTTGTGCTCTCAACTAGCTGATTATTTCATGCTAACTGCCCATGCTTTGAATCCCCTTCAAAAGCTGTTGTTTGATCTTCAACATGTTGTATTTATAAGCTCCAACACTGATATATACGTTAGACACAAGAATATGACCGTTGGAAAGTTTATGTACTGTTTCTGAAATTGCAACGGTCAAATTCGTCTTGCTGGACATTTTCTCGACTTGTCAACTCTGGTCAACTCAACTGGTCAATCAGTTCAACTGGTTCAGTTGGTCTAGTTCAGTTCAACTGGTTCAGTTGGACTGGTTCAACTGGTCTTCAGCTGGTCTGATTCAGTTTCAGCTGGCTCAGTTCAGCTGGTCTGGTTCAACTGGTCTTCAGCTGGTCTGGTTCAGTTTCAGTTGGTCAGCAGCTGGTTCAGTTCAGTTGGTTGGTCAGCTGGTCAGCAGTTGGTTCAGTTTCAGCTGGTGTGCTGAAATCAGCCTAGCTGATTTCCGTTTGTGCAGAACCAGTAATTTCATCGTCATTTATCAGCATCTTAAGCTTTGATTCAGACTTTGACTTCTGAAGATGATTTGTAGATCATTGTCTTATCTTTCCAACGCATACTGAATTGCTTCATTTCGATAACCGAGCTGAGAGATATGACCAAAATACCGCAACTGCTCAAATTCAACTGATTGCTATTTTTGTGTGATTAGTTCGGTAATTGAGCGATCAGTTAGACCATGATAACATCCGATTTTGCCCAACTGACGTGAAATACGATTTGTTCCAAATTTAGTTTTCTAATCAGTCCAGTTGGCGGATTGTCATTTGGATAATCCAGTTGAGAGATATCATCAAAATACCGAAGCTTGTAAGAAATTCAGTTTATGCAAAATTCAGTTTCAGCTTGCTTCTTGTGTTTGCAACTTCACACTTGACTAAATATGTTAGAAACACAATAAAAAGTTTTGTTAACATCAAAATCAAGATTGCGAACTTGAAAAGTTAACATAACTTCTTTTGGAGAATGGCGCTACATTCTTCGGTCAATTTCACTTCTCGAATTCTTGCAACTTCCTCTTGTTTGACATCACATCTTTGATGAACTTTGCATAGTTTGGCATTTGCTCTAAAGCATCAGCAAATGGAATGTTGATGTGAATCTTCTTGAAGATCTCCAAAAATTTTGCAAATTGATCATCAATAATCTTCTTCCTAAATCTCTGTCGGTATGGAAGAGTCGGCTTAAATACTGGAGGTTGTTCAACTTCAACTTCAGCTTTGGATCCCTCGGTTTCAACTTCTTCAACTGTCTTCTCGCTTTCCTCATTCTCTTTGGATTTTTTAACCTCAAGTTCTATTCCACTTCTCAAAGTTACAGCTTTGCATTGCTCCTTTGGATTCACTTCAGTATTACTTGGGAATTGACCTCTATTTTGATCTCTCAATGCATTAGCCAACTGTCCAATCTGTGTCTCCAATGATTTCATTGTGGCACCCATATTTCCCATGTGAGTTTCCATGCCATCAAGATGAGATTCAGTCCTAGCCATCCTTTTACTAGATTCAACAACAAATGTCCCAACTAGATCCTCAAGTGAAGGTTTTCCTTCCCCCTTTGATGTATTGAACCCCGGTGGAGGATTCAACACATTCTTATTATTAGCATATGAAAAATTCTCATGATTTCTCAAACCAGGATGATAAGTGTTAGGGGGAGGGTTACCTCGATATCCTCCGTATCCACCAAAATTCCTATTGTTGATATAATGAGCCTCATCAGGAATATGTGGTTCGTCAATAACAACCGATGCATTTTCAACCTCTGGTGTACTAGCTTTATTCATAGCTGCAATTTGAGTTGTTAAAGCTGAAACTTTTGCGGTTAGTGATGTAATAGGATCTACGGCATAAATTCCAGCTTGTTTTTTTACTCCTGACCTCTCAGACGGCCACTGATAACTGTTATTGGTCATCTGTTCAAGCAAATCATATGCTTGATCAGGTGATTTTGAAAATATCGTGCCACCAGCTGCTGCATCCACAGTGCCTCTTATTTGTCCATTCAAACCATTGTAAAACAATTCAATCTGTACCCAATCTTCAAAACCATGGTTTGGACACCTCCTCAACAACTCCTTATACCGTTCCCATGCCTCATATAATTGCTCAAAGTCAGTCTGCCTAAAAGTACTTATCTCAATTTTCAACTGTGCAGACTTCGCAGGTGGAAAATATTTAGCAAGGAACTTGGTTGCTAACTCCCGCCAAGTAGTGATACTCCCCAAAGGAAGCGATTGGAGCCATCCTCTTGCTTGGTCCCTAAGAGAAAAAGGAAACAAGCGCAATCGAATTATATCATCAGGAACACCATTTATCTTTACCGTGTCAGTAATTTCAAGGAATGTTCTGAGATGTAGATGAGGATCTGCAGTAGCGGCTCCCCCAAACTGGTTCTGTTGAACCATGTTTATCAATGCAGGCTTGAGTTCAAAGTTGTTTGCATTAATAGTCCCTCGTGCTATTCCTGAATAATGAGTATTTAATACCGGCCTAAAATTATCTCTGATGGGTATTGCAGGGGGTGGATTTTCATTATCTCTGTTGTCAGCCATTGCTTGAATCTCTTCTCTTCTTGCCTTTCTTAATCTTCTTGCGGTTCTTTCGATCTCAGGATCAAAGATAAGCAAGTCAAGATTTTGCGATCTTCGCATGCACTGTCAAACAAAGATAAGAAACAAATCAATGTTTAATGTAAAACAATAAAAACAGCTCTAAATTAAAATCTAGACTAATTGGTAACGATACTAATATAAATTTAAAATAAACAGTCCCCGGCAACGGCGCCAAAAACTTGTTGCGTGTTTTCTTGATTGCTCGCAAGCGCACGACGTCAAGTTATAGTAAAATGTATTTTCGAGTACAAGTGTCGATCCCACGAGAAATGTGTATATAAATGTATATCAGTGCTTGTGATTAAAATAGTCTTGACTTTATTTAGAAAAAATAATTAAAGGATTTGCTTTTATGAATGACTAAATTGAAAATAGATTAAAATATATATATATATATATATAAATATATATATATATATATATATATATATATATAACACCAAATTTTAGCAAATAACACAGAGATAAAAGATCTAGAGGTCCGATTTCACGCAACTATCTACCATGTGTAATTCCTATTATCTATGTTATAAAAGTCCTTTTTATTCATTAGCCAAGAATCCTATTATTATCTAATCCCTCTTCCGAGTAATAAGTAGATATTGGTTATCTAAAAATGAATTGTGACATTCCCATCAACAATTTACAATTAAATAACACATCCAGCACTAGATTCTCTATAGGCTTCGATAGCATTATAGGCCTCCCGAACTCTATAAATACCATTGATGTATTTGATAAAAACTTGTTGCGTGTTTTCTTGATTGCTCGCAAGCGCACGACGTCAAGTTATAGTAAAATGTATTTTCGAGTACAAGTGTCGATCCCACGAGGAATGTGTATATAAATATATATTAGTGCTTTTGATTAAAATAGTCTTGACTTTATTTAAAAAAAATAATTTAAGGATTTGATTTTATGAATGACTAAATTGAAAATGGATTAAAAAAATAAATATATATAATACCAAATTTTAGCAAATAACACAGAGATAAAAGATCTAGAGGTCCGATTTCACGCAACTATCCACAATGTGTAATTCCTATTATCTATGTTATAAAAGTCCTTTTTATTCATTAGCCAAGAATCCTATTATTATCTAATCCCTCTTCCGAGTAATAAGTAGATATTGGTTATCTAAAAATGAATTGTGACATTCCCATCAACAATTTACAATTAAATAACACATCCAGCACTAGATTCTCTATAGGCTTCGATAGCATTATAGGCCTCCCGAACTCTATAAATACCATTGATGTATTTGTTCCTTTTCTTGTTTATAATTTCCTCTTCCGAGTGATAAATTTTAAACATATAAATCATTCAAAATATGGCCAATAAATTGAAAGCATTAAGATTAGAACAATACAAATGAACAATATGAAGAACTTAAATAACTTAATTTATAACTTCTAACACATGGTTTCTAGTTTTGTTCCATCATTCCTCTAGAAATAAAACTTAGTTCATAATAACACAATCAAAACAACAAAACATGGTTTTAAAATAAGACATAACAAATGAAAAACAAAGGAAAGAAGAACTTAGAACAAGAGTTTGAAGAGCTGATTCCGTCCCCGGAGTTGTACAAAAGATTTCTTTAAAACTTGATGAACTTTGGATCTTCAATCTTCAACCATAGCCTCCACTCTTTCCTTTGGTTTCCCAATGCCCTAGATAGAAGCAAATGATATCTTTTTAAAGTCCAGACAAGCTAGAAGTCGTAGCACACAAATTTCTCAAACTTCCACGCGCAACACACAAAGTTACAGAATTTTCGGATTCTGCTTTTCGAAGACCGCGGGTGCGGTGAAGAACAGACCGCGGGTGCGGTCCTCCTTCTGGTGTAAGAGCGCAGGTGCGCTGCCTATTTCAGTGCGTGTGCACTAGCTTACCGCGGGTGCGGTACATGAATAAGCGCGGGTGCGCTGCAGCTACTGTATTTTTTTATCTTTTTGCACTTTCCAATTCAACACTTTTAATACTTCACACTCTTATTCTATACTTCCAAACTATAACAACAAAAACAACAACAAATCAAATAAACTGCTCAAGAATCACATAATTCTAAGTTAAAAACAAGTAATAAAAGTGAAATAAATTACACTTATCACCGATGTTCTCAAGACTGCTTTTAGGACTCGTTATGACCACTTCGAGTTCCTTGTGATGCCGTTCGGTTTGACGAATGCGCCAGCGATCTTCATGGATCTCATGAATCGTGTATTTCAGCTGTATCTTGATCAGTTCGTGATAGTGTTCATAGACGACGTTCTCATCTACTCAAAGAATCAAGAGGATCACAGCAGACATCTAACCGCATTTTTGCAGACCTTGCAGAAGCACCAGCTATTCGCGAAGTTCAGTAAGCGCGAGTTCTGGTTAGAGAAGGTGGCGTTCTTAGGCCACATCGTTTCTAGTAGCGGTATCGAGGTAGACCCAGCAAAAGTTGCAGCAGTCAGAGACTTGGTTATACCGTAGAATGCATCAGAAATCCGTAGTTTCCTTGGGCTAGCAGGATATTATCGGAAGTTTATTCAGGGATTCTCCTCTATCGCAGTTCCACTCACGTCGTTGACAAAGAAGAATGCGAAATTTGTGTGGAGCGATGAGTGTCAGAAGAGCTTCGATACTTTGAAGCAAGCCCTTATCTCTGCACCAGTATTGGCCATGCCGTCAGGGCCCGGAGACTTTGTTTTGTATACCGATGCTTCGAAGCTCGGTTTAGGCGCAGTGTTGGTGCAGCATGGGAAGGTGATAGTTTATGCTTCTCGTCAGTTGAAAATCCATGAGAAGAACTACCCTACCCACGATCTAGAGTTGGCAGCCGTAGTTTTTGCCTTGAAGATTTTGAGGCATTATTTGCATGGAGAGAAGTGTCAGATCTTTACCGACCATAAGAGCCTCAAGTACTTCTTTACGCAGAAAGAGCTGAATATGCGTCAGAGGCGTTGGTTGGAACTAGTGAAGGACTATGACTGTGACATTAGTTACCACCCGGGCAAGGCTAATGTAGTTGCGGATGTACTGAGCAGGAAAGTCGCAGTGATGGCTCATATGGCGATCCCGAGACCTCTTCAGTTTGAAATGCAGAGGTTTGATCTAGAGACATATCCTCGAGGTAGAGTCCCCCGTCTATCTACTTTGACGATTAAGTCTTCTCTTCTTGACCGTATTCGCAATAGACAGTCAGCAGATGAGCAGTTGGCAAAGGGGAAGCAGAGAGATGAGGCCAAGGGCAGTATTTTATAGTAAAATTAATTGTGACCACCCTATAGGTGACATAATTAATTTGGTACCTGATAAATAATTAATTTAAGGGTATACACTTAAGTCAATGATATTGTGAGAATTTCCTATAGAATATTTTTACAATATCTTTTGATGGCCAAAATCAAGTAATACTAAATTGATATTGCATGAGTTGCTAGATATATTGAATTTAATGGGAGGGTCTCAGCCTAGCTATAAATAACATGTTTTTTTCCTAAAGAAAAAATTATGTATTTTGGAGTTTTAGGTAAATTTCTGTGTTGTAGTAGTTTTTGGGATCTACAAATGCATTTCATGCATAACACATAATTTTATTTATTGCATTGCTCATTTAAATTTATTTTTAATTTCAGAAAAATGACTGGAAATTCACTGTCTATGATATTAACCAATAACCAACTAGTCGGAGAAAATTACATTGATTGGAAACGTAATTTATTGATTGTCTTAACTGCGGAGAAACACAAACATGTGCTCAATGAACCCTGTCCATCGGTGCCTACGTCGGAGTCCACAGTAGCTCAGAAGCAGGCTTATGATAAGTGGATCAGTTCTGATGAGATGGCCCGTTACTACATTTTGGGATCCATCTCAAATGTGCTGCAACAGAAACATCAGAACATGGACACTGCTACAAAAATCATGGATAGCCTCCAAGAAATGTTTGAGCATCAAGGACGTCAGACACGACAAGCAGCCATTAGAACCATTATGAACATGCGCATGAAACCTGGGACGCCCGTGAGAGATCATATGCTTGCATTGATCGCTCAGTTTAACGTGGCTGAGGTGTTAGGGGCTGAAATCAAATCAGAGACTCAGGTTGACATGGCACTTGAGACTCTCCCTGAGATGTTCTCACAGTTTAAAGTTAGCTATAACATGAATAAGCTAAACATGTCCCTGACTGAGCTGATGAAGGAACTCCAAAATGCTGAAAGTGTTCTTAAGACTAAAACTGGTGATGCATTTGTTGTTGCTTCTGCTGGGCCGTCTTATTCCAAGCCGAAAGGTAAAAATGAGAATAAAAGGAAGAAGCCCAACAAGAAGGGTCCACAAAAAAATGAAAAGAAGGTCAAGGTAGATGGCAAGTCTAAGGGAAAATGTTTCCATTGCGGATAAAAGGGTCATTGGAAGAGAAACTGCCAAGGATATCTAGCTTCCAAGAAGCAGGCTAGTGGTGAGTTATCTTTTATTGAGTCTTGTTTAGTGGTTGATTCTACTGATACTTGGATTGTAGATTCTGGAGCCTCTAATCATATATGCTATACTTTGCAGGGGTTCCAAGTAACCAGAAGCCTCAATGAAGGGGAACATACTCTAAGAGTTGGCACAGGGGCTGTGGTGTCGGCAAAAGCTGTTGGAATTGTTTATCTTTATTTTTCGAATAATAAACATTTGGTTTTAAGACATTGTTATTATGTTACTGAGATTACTAGAAATTTGATTTATGTTGTTTTATTGTTTAGACAAGGATATTATGTCCATTTTTCACAAATGGTGGTTGATATTACCTTGAATAAAGCCCTTATTTGCAAGGGACATTTGAATAACGATTTGTATGTCTTAAAACATGATGACAGCTCTTTGCATCACATTGAATCCAACAAATGAATTAAATTGTCTCCCACTAATGAAACTTATTTGTGGCACTTGAGACTTGGTCATAACAACCTTAATAGAATTCAACGGTTGGTAAAGGATGGTCCTTTAAGTAATTTAAAGGTGGAATCCTTACCTGTATGTGAATTTTGTTTGGAAGGTAAGATGACTAAGAGATCTTTTAAATCTAAAGGACAAAGAGCCAATGAAGTTTTGGAATTAGTGCACACTGATGTATGTGGACCAATTAGTGTACAAGCTAGAGGAGGATTTGAGTATTTCATCACCTTCACTGATGATTACTCTAGATACGGTTATGTTTACCTAATGTCCCACAAATCTGAATCTTTTGAAAAGTTCAAGGAATTCGGAAATGAAGTGGAAAAACAATTAGGTAAGAGCATAAAAACACTTCGATCAGACAGAGGTGGCGAGCATCTATCCAATGACTTTAGAAGAACATACTTATCAGATAATGGGATAATTTCTCAATTGAGTGCACCAGCTACACCTCAGCAGAATGGTGTCTCTGAAAGGAGAAATAGGACTTTGTTGGACATGGTTAGGTCCATGCTAAGTTTCTCTAAGCTCAGTACATCCTTTTGGGGATATGCTATCCAAACTGCAATATACTTATTGAACATGGTTCCTTCTAAGTCTGTCTCTAAAACACCTCTTGAATTGTGGAATGGGCGCGTGCCTAATCTAAGACATATTCGGATATGAGGATGTCATGCTTATGTGCTAAAGAGAAAGATGGATAAAATGGAACCTAGATCAGAATTATGCATGTTTGTTGGATATCCTAAGGGAACAAGAGGATATTACTTCTATAGTCCTCAAGACGATAAGATATTTGTAAGTACAAATGCAACCTTCTTAGAGGACAAGCACATAGAAGAGAGTGAATCAAAGAGTAAGGTTCTTTTGGAAGAGAATGCTAAATCATCTACTCCAGAGATCCGCACTGAACCTACTCAGTTTGAATTCACATTTCTACCACCATTAACCACTGGTTTCCAAACAAATGAAGTGGTAGAAGACATTGGTTCCAATAATCGGTCACCCCATCATATCCAAATGGAAAATGAAGGAAATGATCAAGAAGAGAACTTAAGACAACGACAATCAATTCCAATCAACCAAGAACCTCGACAACTTAGACGTAGTGGGAGGGTCATTCGACAACCCTCTAGATACTTGCTCTATGGAGAATCGTTTGATGCGGTTTCCATTGAACAAGAGGAAGATCCCATCACGTACAAAGAAGCTATGGAGGATGTTGACGCTGACCAATGGAGGAGTGCCATGGAATCAGAAATGAGATCCATGTACACTAACTCCGTCTGGGTTCTTGTAGACATTCCTGAAGGGGTGAAACCTATAGGGTTTAAGTGGGTCTACAAGAGAAAGAGGGGAATAGACGGAAAAATGGAAACATTTAAGGCTAGATTGGTAGCCAAAGATTTTAGCCAACGAGAAGGAATCGATTACGATGAAACCTTCTCACCTGTGGCTATGATAAAGTCTATTCGGATCCTCTTATCCATTGCAACTCATTTTGATTATGAGGTATGGCAAATGGATGTCAAGACAATATTTCTTAATGAAAATCTTGACGAAACCATTTATATGGTACAACCAGGCGGTTTTTATTCACAACGGTCAAGAGCATAAAGTATGCAAACTGAAAAAGTCTATTTATGGACTTAAGCAGGCGTCAAGGTCTTGGAACATCATATTTGATCAATCTGTGAAAGATTATGGTTTCGATCAAAATCTTGATGAGCCTTGTGTCTATAAGAAAATTTTGGATGACAAGGTGATTTTTCTTGTGCTATATGTGGTTGACATCCTACTTATTGGGAATAAGGTAGGGGTGATGACATCTGCCAAAAATTGGTTGTCTCAACAGTTTGACATGAAAGACTTGGAAGAAGCAAGTTATGTTCTAGGTATCCAAATCCTTCGGGATAGGAAGAACAAACGGATTGCTTTATCTCAATCTTCATATATTGATAAAATATTGGTGAGGTAAGCAATGCAAAATTCCAAGAAAGGTCAAACACCTTTTAGACATGGAATTCACTTGTCAAAGGACCACAATCCCAAGAATCCAAGTGAAGTGGAATACATGAAAAGAGTTCCTTATGCTTCGGCTGTAGGAAGTCTTATGTATGCTATGCTATGCACTCGACCAGATATTTGTTATGCTGTTGGGATTGTTAGTAGATATTAGTCAAACCCAGGACCAAAGCACTGGATTGCTGTAAAGCATATTCTCAAGTATCTTCGCAGAACTAGAGGGTATATGTTGGTTTATTCGGCTTCAGAGTTGGCATCTGTGGGTTATACTAATTCTAATTTTCAAGCTGATAGAGATTCTCGTAAATCCACATCAGGATCTGTGTTCACATTAGGTGGTGGTGCCTTTTTTTGGAGGAGTATCAAGCAATCATGTATTGCTGATTCCACAATGGAAGCGGAGTATGTAGCGGCTTGTGAAGCAGCAAAAGAAGCCGTTTGGCTGAAAAAGTTTTTGCTAAGCCTTGAGGTTGTTCTTGCTGCATCAAATGCCATTACTTTATATTGTGATAACAGTGGTGCAGTGGCAAATGCAAAAGAACCAATAAACCATCAGCGTGGAAAACACATTGAACGAAAATATCACTTAGTGAGGGATATTGTTCAACGAGGAGACATGACAGTGTGCAAGATAGCATCTGCTGAAAATCTTGCTGATCATTTCACCAAAAGCTTACCTGCTAGAGCTTTTGAGGAACATATTCAAAATATGGGTGTACTAGACATGACTCATTTACTCTAGGGCAAGTGGGAGGATAAAATAACGTTCATTTATTTGTTTAAATAAATTTATTTTTGAGCAATGCATATGTCCATTGGATTGTTGTATTATTATAAATTGAGTGTTTAAGTGTTGAACAAAGAAAGATTCAATTTGTAATTCAATCCAAAGTTTTATTGTCCACGATCGGTAAATAAATAAGGACAAATTATTTTGATAAGATCGTCTCAATTTTATTGAAGCCTATCTTTGGTTTGGTAATAAAATTAGGAATACATTCTGTTTTATTGGACTGGACCACGTGAGATTTGAATTTTATTTGACCATACTAATTCAAAATCACTAGATTGTCGTACATAACACCTTAATCCTGAGCGGACAATGAACTTTGATTACTAACTTGAAGTTCTTTGATACATCAATGAGTAAGACCAAACTATTGGTGAATATCTCGATGTTTTGGGAATCAAAGTGAAATAACAAAGAACATATGTTCGTAATATGGAATCTGTCACCTAGTCAATAGGTATGATCATAAACTCACAAGTTCTTCTAGAAGACAGTAAAATCTGAGCTCAGTAATTCAATATTCTTGTTGAATTAATTATGTGATGTGATCACATGGGACTGTCAAAGAGAAGATGGGGGTGAGAAGCTATGAATATCTAATATGGGTTATATGGTCATGATACCCTGTTTTAGATGTTCTAATTGATCGACATGGGTGATATGTTGGGTCGATAAATCAGAGGATATAATTATTGATTTTGTGCTTCTGTAATATCAATTAATTTGAGAGTAAAATCTTATTCTTTTAGTGGAGTATAATAAGATTAATAAATTATTTTGATTAATCATGAGTTGATTGGATCAAATTAATTTATTGGAGCTTAATTTAATTGAATCCGACCAGGTCCTTTTGGTGGCTCTAATATAAACTCGGATAAATTATATGAGTTATAATTTATGATATATGTGGGATAAATTTATCTGGACAGAATATTACATGGAAGTTTATCATCTAATTTTCTAGATATGGTATAATATACTATGTTCATTTAAATTTATATTTTAAAAGATATTGTCATTATCTTTTTGTTACAAGATATTACAGATATATTTTATATATATGTGATATTGTAACTTGTGACCAAACACAATCCTACGTTAGAGTTTGAGAGAACACCAGAGAAGACTTGGAGGTTTGGAGCGTAGATCTAGTGCAGAGAAAGATCGAAAACACGCTTCAAAGGTAATCTCTAATTTCTGTATGTTGTAATTAATCAATTCGTGTTAAATACATAGAACAATCGATCCTGTGAAGTAGAGATGATTGAAATCACAAGAAATTAATTTTTGTGATCAGATCTTCTCGATCTTGGCTAAGAGTTTACCTGATTATCTGATTTGATTGGAAACGTGTATTGCTGGAGAATGAATCAGAACTGATTCTTGATCAGCTGTAAGATGATCAGAGGAGGACTGAAGCAGATTTGTTAGACTTGATTACTAATCATTTTGATAATCAGATACGCCTCCTCGAAGAATTCCAGAACAGGGTAGTACCTCAAATAATCCGATGGATGTTACAGCGACACCCATGGAAACACTGCTGAAAAGATTTCAGTCGTTCAAACTGCCGACTTTGAAAGGCATTGAGACTTCTGTTGATTGTGAGAGTTGGCTTGATTACATCGAAATGATGTTTGATTCACTAGACTATACAGATGAGCGTAGAGTTAGACTGATTGGGCAGCAGTTGCATGATGTTGCAAAGAATTGGTGGCTTACGACTAAAAAAGCTTTCGAGCATCGAGGTACGGTTATTACTTGGAAGATTTTTAAAACTGAATTGTATCAACGATTCTTCCCAGTATCGTATAGAAAAAACAAGGGTGCAGAGTTTGCCAACCTGAAACAGGGTAATCTGAATATTGAAGAGTATGTGACCAAATTCTCTACCTTGCTACGCTTTGGTCCACATGTTGCTAAGAATGATGAAGCGGTTGCTGATCAGTTTATCAATGGGCTGAATCCTGAGATCTTTACACTGGTAAATACCGGGCGACCAAATAATTTTGCTGATGCTTTGAATAGAGCAAAAGGAGTTGAAGCGGGCCTGATCAGGCAGAAAGGAGTTTCGTATGTTGCTCCAGCACCGAAACAGCAACAACCTTCAACCCAGTTCCACCAACCACCACCCAGATTTGATAGTGGTAGTAGTAGCAGTGGGAAGAATGATTATTTGAAAGCCAGAGGGAAACAGTTTAAAAAGTCTGGTAGTAGCTCATCTAGCTCCAGTGGTTCACGACAGAGCCAGAGTTATATAGGGGTCTATTGCAAAACTTGTGGAGGAAGACATCCCACAGAGCAATGCCAAGGAGTGTTTGGTAGTTGCAACATCTGTCGACAGCAGGGACATTTTGCTAGAGTCTGTCCATAGCGAGGTTCTCAAAGATCCCAGGGAGCAGAATCATCTGGATTAGTGGCTCAACCTGATAGACGATCATCTGCTGTTCACTCATTCCAGCCAGCACCTGCCCAGTCACAACCGAGGCCAGGAGGAAGCCATACTGTTAGCCAACCTCCGAGACAGCAGGCCAGAGTGTTTGCATTGACTGAAGAACAGGCCTAGGAAGCACCTGATGATGTAGTGGCAGGTAACTGTTCTCTTTTTGGTTATCATGCTTATGTGTTGATTGATATGGGTAAATCACATACTTTTATTTCTGAGCGATTTGCATTGATACATGTGTTGCCTGTTGAATCTTTATCTACTGTGGTATCTGTCTCTTCACCTTTGGGGAGAGGTCTTATAACAGTGAATTCTGTTAAATATTGTATGCTGCAGTATGATGGTAATGAGATTGAGTTAGATTGTATTGTACTCGGTTTGTCTGATTTTGACTGCATTATCGGTATTGATATGTTGACCAAGTACAGAGCTACCGTAGATTGTTTCCAGAAAATTGTAAGATTCAGACCTGAAATGGCTAATGAATGGAAATTTTATGGTAAGGGTTCCAAATCGTGAATTCCTTTGATGTCTGCTTTATTTATGACTCGATTATTACAGAAAAGAGCATAGGGATTCCTTGTGTATTCAGTAAACGTACTGAAGTCGAGTCCTTCATTGGTAGATTTGCAAGTGGTATGTGAGTTTTTTGACGTCTTTCCAGATGAGATTCCGGGTTTGCCTCCAGTCCGAGAAATAGATTTCAGCATTGAATTGATATCAGGTACTGTACCTATTTCAAAAACTCCATACAGAATGGCACTGATTGAACTAAAAGAATTGAAAGATCAGTTAGAGGATTTACTGGCCAAGGGTTACATCAGACAGAGTGTTTCTCCTTGGGGTGCTTCAGTACTGTTTGTCAGAAAGAAAGACAGTTCGATTAGACTCTGCATTGATTATCGGCAATTGAACAAGGCTACGGTAAAGAATAAATACCATTTGCCTTGTATCGATGATTTATTTGATCAGTTGCAGGGTTCTTCTGTTTATTCCAAGATTGATCTGAGATCAAGATATCATTAGCTGAGATTCAGAGATTCTTATATATCGAAGACAGCTTTCAGAACCAGGTATGGCCACTATGAGTTTATAGTCATTCCGTTTGGTTTAACGAATGCTCCAGCTGTATTTATGGGTTTGATGAACCGTATATTTCAGAAATATCTCGATGATTTTGTGATTATCTTTATTGATGATATTCTGATTTATTCGAAGAATATGATTGATCATGCTGAACATTTGAGAATTGTCTTGAAAACTCTGAGAACTAAGAAACTATATGCAAAGCTGTCGAAATGTGAGTTTTGGCTGAGACAGGTTGTGTTTTTGGGACAAATTATATCTGAAGATGGTATTTCCGTCGATCCTAACAAAGTTGAGGTTGTGATCAATTGGCCTAGACCGATATCAGTGCCAGAGATTTGCAGTTTTATGGGTTTAGCAGGCTATTATCGTCGATTCATCAAAGATTTTTCTAGTATTTCTAAGCCGATTACTCAGTTGACTCAGAAGAATGCACCTTTTGTTTGGTCAGAAATGTTTGAATCCAGTTTTCTAGAGTTGAAGAAGAGATTAACCAGTGCTCCAGTGTTGACTATTCCGTCAGGTACTGATGATTTCGTTATTTATTGTGATGATTCACAGAGGATTATGTTGTGTTTTGATGCATCGAGGACATGTTATTGCTTATGCCTCAAGACAATTGAAACCACATGAGACTCGCTACCCGATTCATGATCTTGAATTGGCTGCCATCGTGTTTGCATTGAAGATTTGGCGACACTAGAAGTTTGAAATTTATTCTGATCACAAAAGCTTGAAGTATTTATTTTCACAGTCAGAATTGAATATGAGACAACGAATATGGCTTGATTTATTGAAAGATTTTGATTGTGAAATCAAATATTATCCGGGAAAATCTAATGCAGCAGCTGATGCACTGAGTCGAAAGGTATGTTCTTTATCCTTATCGAAGATTGGTGTTTCAAATTTGATTGAAGACTACTGTCTTTCTGGATTAGTATTTGAGACAGATTGTAAACCTTTGAGACTCTATGTCATTCAAGTTGAACCAGAGCTGATTTTGAGAATTAAAGAAGCATAGAAAGTTGATCAGAATATTCAGAAATCGATTGCGATGGTCAGATTAGGGAATCAATCAGAGTATCAGATTCTTAATTATGTTTTATATGTGAATAATCGTCTTGTTGTGCCAGATGTTTCAGACTTGAAACAGCAGATTTTGACCGAAGCACACAGCAGTCGATTCAGTATTCATCCGGGTGGCTATAAAAATGTACAATGATTTGAGGAAACAATTTTGGTGGAAACAGATGAAAGCAGATATTGCAGAATTTGTATCCAAATGTCTGAATTGCCAACAGGTGAAAACAGAAAGAAAGAAACCAGGAGGTCTGTTGCATAGCTTATCGATTCCAAAATGGAAATGGGACCACATTTCCATGGATTTTGTGACGAAGCTACCACGTTCCTCCCGAGGTTGCGATGCGATTTGGGTCGTTATTGACAGATTGACCAAATCAGCATGTTTTATTCCTTACAGAATGACATATAGACATGACCAGATGGCAGAGATTTATGTCAGAGAAGTTGTCAGATTGCATGGAGTGCCGAAGTCTATTGTATCAGATCTAATCCTCGATTTACTTCACATTTTTGGCACAGTCTGCAACAAGCTCTAGGTACGAAGTTACATCTGAGTACTGCATATCATCCTCAGACAGACGGACAGTTAGAACGGACTATCCAAACATTGGAGGATATGCTTAGAGCTGTAGTGCTAGATTTTGGCACTAGTTGGAAAGATTCTCTACCACTTTGTGAGTTTTCCTACAACAACAGTTATCAGACGAGTATAGAGATGGCCCCGTTTGAAGTGTTTTATGGCAAGAAGTGCAGATCCCCTCTTTATTGGGATGATATTTCTGAGGTACCTGAACTTGGGCCTGATATGATTCGAGACATGACTGAGAAAGTTAAACTGATTCGTCAAAGAATGAAGACAGCCCAAGATAGACAGGTCAAATATGCCAATGTTCGACGACGACCGTTGGTGTTTGAGAGAAGAGACAGAGTATTTCTGAATATTTCTCCTTTCAGAGGCGTTGTCAGATTTGGCAAGAGAGGGAAGTTGTCTCCACGATATATCGGTCCGTACGAGATTTTGGAGAAGATAGGTGATCGTGCCTATCGACTTGCCCTACCTCCGTCTCTATCTAGAATATATGATGTCTTTCATGTATCTTTATTGCGGAAATATCTTCCTGATGCTTCTCATATTCTTCAGCCAGACGAGGCCGAACTTGATGGGACTCTGAGTTATTTTGAAAAACCGATCCAGATTCTTGATCGTAAAGAAAAGCAGCTCAGAACGAATACTATTCCACTTGTGAAAGTTCAGTGGAGTCGTCATGGCATTGAAGAAGCTACTTGGGAAACTGAATCAGACATGAGACAAAAATTCCCAGAATTATTTCATCGATTTGAGTTTTCTATTCAGCTTCTGTTACATTTCGTATCTTATTCTTATGATTTGATTGCCTGCGATTTCGAGGAAGAAATCATATTTTAGAGGGGGAGAATTGTAATGCCCGAGATTTTGTTCTATTAATCCGAGATTATTGATTTATGAATTGATGTGATTATGAAAGGACTACCCGAGACACAATTTTGGATAGCACGAGTATTGTGTGGTGTGAGACCAGAAGATCTCGCGCATATGCGCGGAGACGAGGCGCCCATATGCGCGAGCTGCAATATGTCGAGGCAGAAGACCTCGCGCAAGCAAGATTTAGGTTTAAGCGCAGAGACAGTAGGTCTTGCGCATATGCGCGAGCATGGGACACGCATATGCGCGAGATGGTGAATGGTAATTATGACGAGACAGTAGGTCTCGCACATATGGGCGAGGACCGGGCGCGCATATGCGCGAGCACTAATGTATGAAATTTTACCACTTGTCTAGCCATGCAATTGAACATGTAATAAAACCTTCATTCTTATTCAATGTTGAGCAGCAAGAATCGAGAAGCCATGGAGATCTTCAAGTTTTTCACCTCTTAAAAGTTGATTTGTGCAAGATCCGACCATCCGATTTTCAATCCGAAGTTAGTTACGTGCTCCTCTCGTTAAGGGATTCAAAAGGACGTAAGTTTTATTACTTTCCTACATGATTCCAAAGCTTGATATCTGAGGAATCGTAATTTGAGTTATATTATGTGTTCATGAGATTGTAGTAATCGTATAATCGAAATCGGATCGAAGAACAGATACCGTATGCAATTGTTATCATTTTTCCAGATTATGGTTGAATGAGATTGTGCAACTTTTGATATTGTGAGTTGTGTTTATTATTGATTATGAGTTATGATTGTATCTGCTGATATTGAGTTGCCGGGATATATCGAGATTGCAATGTTATGCCGTCGAAACAGAATTAGATTGAGATTGATCAAATCATGTCTTGATTTGAGTTGTATATTGATATTGTACTCCTCGAATGTGATTCCAGATTTGGTATTGAAAGCGTCGAAGAACGAACAGAGCCAGATTGGGATATTTGATTCAACCGAGAACTACGAAAAGAAATGTATAAATCAATGTTAACCGGGAGATATAACTCGAGTAAGAGATAACTTGAGTTTCCCAAAATCACATACTTATTTGTTATTGTTTTAATACCTTGTATTCCTTGAATGTGTATGCTTATTCTATTGATTTATAGAAAAGCAGAGAATAGAAGATAGATATCGAGAAAGAGTCTTTGGCAGAGGTGCCAAGTCACATGATGTTTGGTTTATATCGATGTGCTTGGGAGTAGATCGATTCCTATTGTAGAGATTCGATATAAGGTACCAAAGTCCGGGAACTAGGATCCCTAGATAAGAGTCGAGTCAGAGATTAAGAGATAAGAGTTTGATTTACAGTTTATATCGATTCATGTTCCTCAGGTTGTGATACATGTTATTTGATAAATGTTTATGCTTTTGTATATGCTTATATGAAATGCATGTATACATTGTTTATACTGGGAATTATATTCTCACCGGAGTTATCCGACTGTTGTTGTGTTTGTATGTGTGCATAACAACAGGTGGGACAGGATCTGGGTCAAAGAGGATGAGAGATCGAGATTAGAGTGGAGATCTGGGCCCAGAAGTAAAATTGGTTTTCAGCACTTGATATGTAGTGGTTGAACCTTAGTTTGTATGATTTTATTTTGAACAAGTTTGTACTTTTGATCAGGTTGAGATATTAAACTTGATCTTGTAAATAAAATAAGATTGATTATCACATGTTGTCACATTTTGTACACTTGTGTATTTAAAAAAAAATTTTGACCCAGTTTATTTAATTGATCTATTTGATCCCAAAAGATGATTTAGAAGATTAGTTAGCGTCCGGGTCCCCACACATGAGGCTCATTTTCTTTGCATGGGGTTACGGGGCTGGTTGAGGGCTTGTCCAGGGTCAGGTTCGAAGGCTAGGTAAGGTCCTAGGGTGGCTAGGTTCGAGGGGGGCGGCTAAAGAAGAGTCCTTGCACAAAGGGACTCTTCACGCGCAGTTGCTGTTGTGGCTGAGGAAAGGGGGCTCGCGGCTGGCCTGGGGGCGAGCCAGGTGGGTCCTTTAGTGTCTAAGGATAGTGGTACAGGGATGGGGCAGGGGCTGGAGCGGCTTGGGTCACTGCTGGCATGAGCAAAACATGTAAACGTGAGAGGAGATGGAGTCGTGCAGCTGCTGGTTGCTGACATTTAAAATATATGTTGCATGCTTGGTTTAAAACAAAAACGTTATATGCATGTTTAATTTTTATTGAGTGATGGAAATACGAAATGTTGAAGGACGTGAAGGGATTGTGACTAAATACGAAGATATGTAGGAAATATCGTGAGGGTTATGGTCCCAGTGGGAGCCTGACGATCGTGTTTCCTTGGATACGGATACGAATACGTTGGCCAAGGCATAGTTGACCGGTGAGAGTGTTGTTGGTGTCCCCGTCGCCCAATACTGTGGTTTTCTCTAGATGGATCCATCGCCCAATACGAATACAAATACGAGTCACAATCACGATCTGAATTCAACAAACACGAATATGAATATGAATATGAATATTATGATATGAATATGTTGATACGAATATGAATATGAATACGAATATGAATATGTTTATGTTTATATGAAAAGTTTATGAAAATGTTTATGTTTAAAGTTGATACATCATTATGAAAATATTTTTATTTAAATTTTATGCATCATGAAAATGTTTACGAAAATGTCCATGTTTAAAGTTTATGCATTATTACGAAAACGATATTTTAAGTACAAATATTTTTATGGTGCATCTGATCTGTATATGTAGTACTTGTTATCAAGAATATGATGTGTTGAGTCTTTTGACTCACTAGGTGTGATCGATGCATGTGTTTATGATAATAATGTTAATGGAGGTCTTAATGGTTGACTTTTCTGGACTGAAGGTGCACATAACCCGAGGACCGACGCTCGTTTTCTGCACTAGTTATGATTTATGATTTCAAGTTACATTAAAGATATTTTATGACTCTTATTTATGTTACGAGAGATTTTTGAGAGGTTATAGCATGGGCTATACTTTTCAAATATGATTTTAGGTTTAGTAAAATGTTGGATAATTTTATGCTAAATTATTTCCTTTGGTTTTCAAATTATAGTTGGTTGATTTATTTTAAAATGATGTCAAAAATAATTTATGGTTCGGCCAAATGCTATGTGAGATTTGAAAAAAAATATTCTAGTACTTTTTAAGCAAAACGAATAGCAGATGTTTCAGAATGAGTCTAGATATCCAGTTTATGACTTGGAATTGGCTGTCATCGCCTTCGCTCTCAAGATCTGGAGACATTCTTTCTTTGGTGAACACTTGATAATTTATTCAGATCATAAAAGTTTGAAATATTTATTTTCTCAATCAGGTCTGAATATGAGATAGAGACATTGAATGAATCTTTGAAAGATTATGATTGTGAAATCCAATACCAGTTAGGGAAAGTGAACGTCATTGCTGATTCTTTGACTCGTTAAGTTTCTGATGCTAATTTATCCTCTATTTATGTTTCTAGGCTACTTGAAGATATTTTTTCTTCTGGTTTGAATTTTCAAATTCAAGTTAATGTCATTTGTGTGCCTCAGATTTCTGTTGAACCGGAGTTGATTCAAATTGTCAAGTAAGCTAAGAAAACTGATGATCAAGTTCGGAAATATTATGAGTTGGTAACTCAACGACATCAATCTGGATTCTCAATTCATTCGGATGATTCTCTTCGTTTGAATACAAGGTTGATTTTTCTTGATATTTATAAATTACTTTGAGTCATCCTTAAAGAAGCTCATTATAATCATTCTAGTATCCATCCTGGAGATAAGAAAATGTATAATATTCCAAAGCCTCAGTTCTAGTGGAAGAACATGAAAAAGAATGTGGCTAAGTTTGTATCTCATTGTATGGTCTGTCAGCAAGTTAAAGTAGAACGTATGAGACTGAGAGAATTGCTACACAGTCTTCAAGTTTCTTAGTGAAACTGGGAGGGAGCACGTGGCTTTGGATTTTGTCACGCATCTGCCACATACATCTCATTAATTCGATGCCATTTGGGTAGTTTTCAATAGATTGTCTAAATCAGCTCACTTTTTGTATGAAAAAACTTATTCGTACAAGAAGATGACTCGTTTGTACATAGAAAATTTAGTGAGACTAAACAGAGTTCCAATTGGAATAGTCTTAGATGTGACCCTCGATTCACTTCAAAGTTTTGGACTAGTTTCCAAAAGAAATGGATAAAAGACTTGCGATGAGTACCGCTTAACATCCTCAGACAGATGGTCAGACAGTGCGTACAATCCAGACACTCAGGAACTTGCTTCGAGTTGTAGTTATGGATTTCAAAGAGATTTAGCAGGAAATTTTAACATTAGTAGAATTTCTTATAATAACAGTTTTCAAGTGATTATCGTATGACTCTTTTCGAGGCTTTGTATGGCTGAAGATGTCCATCATCTTATGTCGAGATGAGTTTAGTGAAAAATAACTGACCGGACCTGAGAAGATAATGAGTGATGCTGTCATTTAGAAGTAATGAGTTTAATTTTGTGGCTTGATGGAGGTATTTTCAGAAGGGAAAAATATGATGAAACTTGAAGCATCGTACTTAATCTATACTATCTTATTAAGTGTGAGACCCTTAGAGTAACTAACTATTAGTTTCATGGTCTATTTTAATAATTATATATATTAATAACACTTTGATTCAAGTCATATGCGGCTCAACGGATAGAGTCTTTGTATTACAAGCATTAAGTTGTAGGTTCAAATTCTTAATTGGGTTTTTTGTTTCTTGTCTTTTTTCTATTTATTTTTTTAATTCATATATCAAAATTACAGTTTAGTTTCTCACTATTTTTTATAATTAAATTTTGATACTCATTTAAATATAAATAAAATGAATTTTAAAAAATATTGTGTGTATCGATGTACTATTATAAGTATAGACACAAATACCATATCAAGTATATCTTGAACAAGACGAATCTCTTCAAATCACTCCCTTCACCCAATTCAATGTTATTTGTTTTGTCCATCAATATATAAACTTCGATCATGAGACTCCATACTTAAGAGGGCGGATTATTATCGAAGGGTATGTAACTCAATTCGATTAGGGGCAGGGCCGGCTACGGGGAGAGGCAACCTAGGCGGGCTTTTTCACCGTTTACTGTACCTTATTTAATTTTTTTATAAAATAAAGTAAAAAAAATATTACAAACTAAGGTGCACGCCTCTTGAAGAGGCGTGACTAAACAATTTTTTTTTTTAAATGCAAGTCACGCCATCTAAAAAAAAATTAAGTCACGATTTGCGCGTGACTTACTTTTATGCAAAAGACGCGGACTTAGCACATGTTAAAAGCTGCGACACATTAACTTTGACACGGACTCAGCACATGTTAAAAGCTGCGACACCATAATTTTAATAATTTCGAATTTATTATAATATTATAAATTTTCTTCTATAAATTGAATACTTGATTCTCTCCTTTCATTCACTCTTCTCGTATTTTTCATCGGTAAGTTTTTGTATAGGTTTGAATTTATTTTTTCACTTTTTGCATATTTTTCAAAAGACGCGGACTCAGCACATGTTTTTTTTTTTTTTTTGCAAGTTCATTTTATTTGGACAACTTATATTAAGGTATGTATACTTGCATAAATTATTATTTTAATTATTAAATTTATAAATTAAATTATTATTTATGTTAGACTAATTTTGTAGTGTTATTTAATTTTTTTTCAATTTTAATAATTACGTGATTTTTTAGTCATTACTAACTTTTGTAAACAAATGACGTCCTTTATTATTTTTTGATAATTTGCACACATCCATTAATAATTTGCATTATTGTAAAAAAAAAATTTAGCATTTTTGTTTTTTTTTTAAAAAAGGGAAGTCACGCCTACTTGACTTCCCTTGGAAAAAATATAATAATTTGTCTTTTTTAAAAAAAAAGGGAAGTAGTAGGCGTGACTTCCCTTGAAAAATATCTAATAATTTGTTTTTTAAAAAAAAGGGAAGTCACGCTTAAAAAATAGATTATTTTTAATTATTGATATATGTTTGATTATAATTTTTTTTAACTTAAATAACTATTTTTTAAAAATTAAGCTATCTGTTAATTATGAACCACGATAATGTTATATGTTTATTTTGTTGGTTATTGTTAATTTTTATAATATTTTTATAATCATATGTTAGGATAAAACTAATTGTAAATATAATATGTTTTATATTTATATTTGTGTGAACTTGTTTTTCTTAAAAAACCGTGACTTTTGTATTTTTTTTTTTGAAAAAATAATAATAATAAATAAATTATTAAATATTTTAATAAAATACATTTTCCAATCGTTATTATTAACTAAACTAATGTTTGATTCGATTAATTCTTTAAAAAAGATTCGAAAATTTAAATATGTGTGTATTTAAATTTTTATTATTAAAATAACTTCGTATTTTCAAAACTCGTAGATTGTAAAAATATTATTTTTAGTGTAATTATTATTTTTTACTTGTAGTTAATGTTTTATTTTATATTTTTTTATAATTGATATTGTATTTGTTTTGTTTATACAATATTGTGATAGATAATAATAATAATAATAATATATTATTCTTATTATTGATTGTAGGATGTCGTTACATGCTGGACCTGTTGATCCTACTGTTCTTTATCAGCAACAAACACATATATCTAATTTTATTACGCCTAACAACTTGGATAACACCCTAAGAGTGCGTCGATCAGATAATTTAATTTGAGAATTGTGGAAAAGTGGTATACTACACCATCGTGTCCGGTCATGTCTAAACGAAATGGGCTTTTACGGCATCCTCTTATGTGGTGATTATGTTTATGATAATAATTTGATAACCACTCTTGTGGAACGATGGCGCCGAGAAACTCATACTTTCCACCTGCGAGTTGGCGAGGCCACAATCACGCTACAAGATGTTGCGTTAATTTGGGGGCTGAATGTTGATGGTGATCCTATCATCGGGACCGATGTATCTTGCAAGTTTACTGTATGTCAGGTTTATTGTTATGATTGGTTAGGTTTTATGCCACTTCAGACAGACTTCAGATCCAATAGTTTAAAGTTGACTACTCTGTACTTACACTGTACACAAACAGTAATTGATGAAAACAGTACAGACATAGAAGTGGCACAATACTCCCGATGTGTTGCGATGTTGGTTATCGGTGGTTGTATGTTACCTGATTCTGAAGGTTGTGCGGTCAAACTGTTGTACTTTCATTTTCTGCAAGATATACATAAGGTTCGTAGTTATAGTTGGGCAAGTGCTGTACTTGCATATTTATATCACGAATTGTGTTCCGCCTCTGGGTCAGGAAAAAAAGAAATCGCAGGCCCCTTATACATATTGCATGTATATTTATTACAATTTTTATTTCAATGTATACTTCTTTCTATACACGTTTATTGAACTCAATTGTTTTGTAGATTTGGGCATGGTCAAGAATGATTCCTCTATGTCCTGACCGTTTAGGATACAACCTCATCGCTCGACCTGAAAATGAAAACAACGGTGATAATATTCTTCCAATTCCACCATACGGAGCAAGGTAATAAATGCAACATATGATATAAAATTAATAACGTCATCTTTATTTTATAGTATTACGAATTTAATGTGCATACAGATGGAAAAATGTATTCACGTGGACACATACACCTACACATTCTGTGCGTATCATTCGTGATGTACTTGACAAGATGGGAGATTGTCAGGTGTTTACATTTCATTAAATATAAATTTCGTAAATGTCATATATTATCGCTTGGGTACATGATTCGTTTTTTCATTATTTATAGTTCAAATGGCTTGTTTACGACCTCGAAGCTGTGGATGTTTTGTCATTGTCCTTAGAATGTAGACATCCCACTCTCTGGCGAAGTGCGTGCCCATTGATATGTTTTCACATTGTGGAGATGCATCGCCCAAATCGAGTTCTTCGGCAATTTAGAATGTACAAAACATTCCAATATCAGCACTTGATGGAGATCATTTACATGAATGCTCGAGACGAGGACGCAAAAATTACGATTGGGTCAAACGTCATAGACTGATGGTGGATGCGTGGGAAAATCATCATAATCTGATTGTTGAGAGTGATTTGGTTGAAAATTATAGCATGAGATATGATTATGAGACATGGTATGATTCTATAACTCGACGTTTCATATCTCCTATAGAACCTCAACAAATCGATTACGGTTATCAGCCCGGAGATGCATATTTCAGACGTATTGTGGTAAGTGCTTGTTAAACAATTTATTTTCGACACTTAGCATTATTCTATTACAATTTAATATGCATGTGTTTGATAAGTTTTTTATTTTTATTTATAATAGAGAGATGAGACATCAAATTTGAAGAATTTGTTTGGAGGACTCTCTGTTGATGATCAACCGCGTGAAGCATTAGCTGAAGTTGTTAAAAAAACTATCCAGACCTGTGATTTACTGTATGAAATGTCCTTTAGAACACCCGAGCAACAACATCATCATGCTAGGTCTTCAAACAGAAGGCGACGACTGAGAGATGATGATGTAGCCGATGAACCATCATTCTCGACCCCTGACTGGTGACAACGCCTGAGTACACAATCTCCGATGACTCATTCCTGGCCTCACAGCTCACATGGTACATGTTTTTTTTATCTAACTACTTTGTTTAAATTCACATTTATGGTTCTTATTCAACAATATATTTATTTCACCTTCAGTGGATGATCATTCGCATGGTACGACTACACAGTTGCCCGTAACTCTTGGTTGGGCTTCCACTTCACATGGTACATTTTTAAATATCAATGCAATTTCTTTATATTATCGAAGTATATGTTTATTTCTACCTCCACGTCATTCCTGGCCTCACAGCTCACATGGTACATGTTTTTTTTTTATCTAACTACTTTGTTTATTAAATTCACATTCATGGTTCTTATTCAACAATATATTTATTTCACCTTCAGTGGATGATCCTTCGCATGGTACGACTACACAGTTGCGCGTAACTCTTGGTTGGGCTTCCACTTCACATGGTACATTTTTAAATATCAACGCAATTTCTTTATATTATCGAAGTATATGTTGATTTCTACCTCCATGTACTTATTGGACATCATATTTTTTTAACTTTCAGGAGAGGGTACTTCGCATGGAGATTCTGTATTTCAAGCTCCACTTCATTCCTATAGTGTGCCTTCCTCGTATGCTAATTGGCCAAATAAGGATTCTTTCAATGTTTCTTTTGGGTTAGGTAGTTCGCGAATGGATAATGAATTTCAAACTCCACAGCAGGCTTACGAACGTTCATTTAGGGAACTCTTATTTGACGGTCATCTCCAGCAGTAGGAAGAAATCCGCCCAAATTATAACATATCACCAATTTCATACTTGGGATATTGTCATCCTCAATCACCAAGTCAGGTTCCCCTAAAAATTGATATGAACGAGTCTGCCAACGTTCGAGTGAATGTTAATGAAGAAGAAGAAGTTGAAGCCCAACAGTTGGTGCGTAAAAGTAAACAAATCCCAAAGCCACGTGATTGTGGGACTGGACATCGCTTGGGTAGGAAGAAAAAATAAAATATTTAAATGTATAAGTTATGTATATTGAATACAAGTAAATCTATTTGTTTTGAGTTTTAAATAATTTATTTGTTTTTTTTCTAACGGCATTAGATTGTGTTGCTATAATAAATAAGATACGTAGGTTTTAAATATGATACGATAAATATATATTTGTTGATACACAATCTATAATTAGGAAACATTGATGATGTTGTAAAATAAAATACAGAACGAGATGACTTTACACAACAGATAACATATAGACACCTAAATTAAAACAACATATGACATACGACCCAATTTAAACAAAAAAATTGTTCGATTAACATATAAGAATTAGCAAGATACAAGGAAAAACATACAATTACAATTGTAACACATTGAATTTCATAGTGTTCCTTCAAACCTGCAACCAATCAACACGTAAACACTTAAATAACAGATTATTTTTTCATTATGAATGAAATATAAAATTAAAAGATAAAAAAATTACCTTTACATGTTCTGATTACGACGTTGTTGTGTTGAGCTTTCTCGCTGGATGCGTTGCCTTTCTCGTGTGGAAGGCCGGTCCATCTCATTTCTGATTCTTGTAGTTCGGTCTCTCCCTTTTCTCCTTCGTTGACGCCTATTCGGGTTGTGACACAATTCAAATGTTGGTTCATCCCAATATTCCTCATCAGCAATTGGACGAAATCTTCCCTCGTACATGTCTACGTATTCACTCATCTGAAACCAACGTTGTACAAATTGTGTAGGATCTAATCCATACCATTTGGCGGTACATATTGCATGTGAACACGGAATTCCAACGATAGTCCATTTTCCGCATGAGCATTCATTAAGACTGAGGGTCACAACCTGTACACGTTCACCCCGAGCTTGTCGCCCTCCCGTAACAACAGATGCCGATTGGTCTCTAATCTCGGTACGAACAACAGTGTGTTCACTAGATCTCGAAGACCATTTCTCATACAGTCGAAAAGCATAATCAGGACAAGGCTGATTGCTCTGAATCATACGTTGCCTTCGTGTGATATGATCGATGAAATACTGTACGCAACGATTGAATGTCAACTGAACTAACGCTGATACAGGAAGTCGACGAGCACCCTTCAGAACAGAATTAAGACACTCCGACATGTTGGTCGTCATAACACCACGTCGCCATCCCCCATCGTGAGCAAGAGTCCATTTGTGTTTATCAATTTCAGAGAGATAAACAAAAGCTCTCGATTCGAGATTTTTAATTTCATCCATGATGGCATCAAATTTACGTATTTGATGTTGTGTGCCTGCTTTCCAACATAGATCTTTTAGGTGCACATTTTTGAAATGTGTATTGAAATTAGAGCATACGTGTCTAAGACAAAAACGATGTACGCCACGTGGATGTCTAAAATCGGGTATCTCCTCAACAGCATTAATGATTCCACGATGTCTATCGGAGATAAGGCACACACATGTTGATCCTCAAACCACATGCTTGCATAGAAGTTCCAAAAACCACTTCCAGGAGTCGTATGTTTCCTCATCGACTATGGCAAATGCTAAGAGTAAGATTTGGTTGTTTCCATCTAAACCCACAGCTATAAGCATCTTGTGCTTATACTTCGTGTATAAATGAATACCATCAACACTAATTATTTTTCGACAATGTGCGAACCCATCTATACATGGTCGGAAGGCCCAAAACACGTAGTTTAACACCTTCAATTGAGAATTGTATCTCGGTAAATGGTTTCACTCTACAATAGTGCCTTGATTGTACTTCACAAGGGCACCCATGTACCTTGGCAAAAGACGTACTGAACTCTCCCATGTACCATATACATTTTCCACCGCCCGCTTTAAACTGTACCATGCCTTACCATATGAGATTTGATAATTATATCGATCTTTCACAAGCTGGATAAAATATTTAATCTCATACGAAGGATCACACCGAACAATACCGACAAGTGCTTTTGCAATCATGTTTTTGTCCAAGTTATGGTGGTCTAACCCCACCTGGCTAGACATACATGAATGTGGACCACCATATTTCGTGATCTTGAAATACCCCAACTTTGATTTTAACGATGCACGAAGACCCCACCTACAGTTGATATTTGAATGTTTATTTTTACAACTAACTTTCCACAAAGTCTTTGTACTCTCCACAACTTGATACTCACGTCGAGCAACTCTAACTGAAAAGTCCTTAACTGCTGCTATCAAATGCTTTTTATCTTTAAAAACCATGTTCGTGCAAAGTTCTCCTCTATCTTCGTTATAATAACTCAAATTCGATGCAGATGGAATTCCAACAGCCAAACCTACATGATTTGTGTCAACTGAGTACCATCCTCTTGCACCAGAATCCCATTCTCGTGCGGAAATCGGCCAACTAACATTTTCTTCTACGGTGTTAGTAATATACCGATCCCATCCCCCAGTCCAATCATGCGAATTAAATCGATTTTCATCTATTGGTTCGAAAAAAGCAGCAGCGGAAGTACCAGCTTCATCATGAAATCCCATCGAATTGAACCCTTCAGTTATACACGGAATGTATGATTCAGGAACCTCAACATCTACATTATGCTCAATGAAATCCTTTTCGATATACAATTCAATACACCACATTTCGTTAATAGAATCCAGCATAAACTGTAAATTGTTGTCATCATTGATGTCAAGATGCACTTCTACGCAATGTGACTTATCCATGTAGGAATATTTTGTTGACAATTTTAAATTAAATTTTGAACTTTCAATATTTGTCAGACGGTATACTATTTCTTTCAACTCATGCAAATTAATAGATCTTGGTATTCGTGTTGCCCTCAATGCAGTGGTACTATATTTTATGGTGTGATGTCTTATAATAACATTACCACATACGAATAAAAGCACCGGCACACTGTCCATTCCTATAAAAAAAAATTCAATAGGTCACACAAAATAAAAAGGTGATAATAAATTTTTTAAAATTTCAATTGAATAACAAAATGTGAAATATAACAAAATAATACACTATAAAATTAATTTACATATGCTTTCATTTTTATTAAGATTAATTATAATAATAATGATGATAATGCTAAATTTGTTTTACTAAACTACTAAATAGGAAAAAAAAATAGTAAAATCATTTATATGTATATTTTTTTAAATAAAGTTTTTAGAAATAATAAATTTTATATTAGTTATGTAAAATAATATAGGTCCTACTAAATATGAATTAAGTTAATAATAAAATCATACTACTTATTTTTATTTAATAAATTAATAACAAAAAAAAATTTACAATAATAGATTTTATATTATTTGTGTAAAATCAATCAACTGTAATACTTTTTTTTTTATAACATACCTAAATAAAACAAAAACCATAAAAATTACAATTGCAAGTGTTATTTTTATTCTAAAATAAAAAATTGTATTTCTTATTTATATCTTATCTTACAAGTTAATTATAATAAAATAATATTTTTATAATAATAAGTTTTCACAAATACGCACGTGGAATAAAATAATAATTAAATAAATTAATTATACAGATGATTTTATGTTTAATACGTTAAGAACAAAAATACAATATTTATACTAATAAATTTTATATTACTTGTGTAAAATAAAATAACTGTAATACTTAATTTTTTATATGACACCTTTATAAAACAACAATATCAATAATAATTATAAATAGAAGTATTATTATTATTTTCTAAAAAAAGTTGATTATTATTCTAAAATACAAAAAATGTATTTCTTAGTTGTATCTTATAAGTCAATAATATTATAAATAATAATTTTTATAATAAAAAGTTTTGATACTACGCATGTCAAATAAAATAATAAGAAATGAAATTAATTATAATATTTATTTACATTTAAGTAATTAAAAACAATATTAACCGTATTTATAATAAAAACATTTATATTATTTGTGTAAAATAAATTAATCGTTATACTAATTTTTAAAATACTACCAATATAAAACATTGAAGAAAAAGTATTGTTATTATCATTTGCATAATATAAAATAATAAAAATAACTGATAATACATAAAAACTTAATTAAGCATTTTAATCATAAACTCGAAATGTAAGATTATGATAAATTCATAATTTATATTCGAATACTCAAGTAAATTAATTTATATCAATGTTTACCTCAAATAGACGTTCAAAATAAAATTTTATCTGAAAATATATAATCACAAATAAATAAATTAACGGTTTTAATCAAATGTATAATGAAAAACTTAATTTAAAGCACACAAACCTCATGTGCTGAAATACAATGTCTTAATCGAACATCGAACGAAAATCCACAAGGAATGACCAATAACGATACATTTAAATCCAGAGAAATGAAGCACAAGAATAATACATTTAAAACGAAGGCAAATGATATATAAGCAAATTTTCAGATAAAAACACGCCATGTTAGTCTTCATCAGTGATACATCAAATCACTTTAATATATGATTTTTAATCATAAATTTTTTTACGTCTTCTTTGTGAAATAAAAGAAAGAAACATGCATTATTGACTGCATTGGGTCGTCGGTGTTTCAGATGACAGACTTCCTCCACCATCCTCTACCACCAACGTCCAGCAAATATTTAAAAAAAAAAAATCATGCCGGTTTGATAGGCGTGACTTACTTAAAAAAAATATTATTAAGCAAGTCGCGCCATATGAGATGGCGTGACTTGATTTTTTTAAAAAAAAATTAAAAGCAAGTCGCGCCATATGAGATGGCGTGACTTGATTATTTTATTAAGCTTTTAAGAAATTTGTTGTAAACGGTAAAAAAGCCCCAATCTAGGCAGCCTCTCTTGGTGGGGCCTCCAATTTTTTAAAAAAAATTCATTTAACTTTTTTCTCAAATTTTTTTGCTGATAATTTAAAATGTCGTCATTTCTTTTTGTATTTTTGTTCTTCCTTTAAAAAACTTTCTTTATTCATAAAAAAAATCTCTCTCTCTCTCTGTTAAATTGTTTCACTCGAGCGATTTAGGTTTCTCAAATTGGATCTATTTCATAGTTTACAGTTTTTTTATTGAATGAAATTTCTTGTTTATTTTTGTGTTGCGATTGATGTTTTATTTTTTATTGATTTGATTTTCGGTCTCCGTGATTCTATAATTTAATAATTTTCTTATTTCGGTTCAAACATAATTATTACTTCATGGGTTAGTATTTAGATTATAATTTGTATTTGTTTTGTTACGTGACAAAAATCAATTATTTACTTTTATTTATTTTGATGATTTTTATTCTCTTTGTTTATATTATACATATATTCATCATTGACTCGTGATATTATATCTAGAGAGTTAATTCTTTGAGTTTTTTTAAAATTTATGTATGTCCTTTTTTATAATTTAATAAATTCACATAGTATATTGAACATTGTTGATAATTATGTACAGTTAATTATCCGTTCATATTTAATACTTTTATATATTATATATAATATTTCCCTAGGGTCTCAATTTTTTGGACCGGGCGCCCTAGATTAAGGTCACAATATCATATTAACCATATCGAAAACTGAAAGAATTTTAATTTTATAAGTCACTTGAATTCGATTTCCACTAACAAGGCTACGTTTGGTTGGAGGATAAAATTATGAAATGATTAAGAGATAAATGATAAAAAAAATTATTGAAATAGAAATATAATATATAATGATAAAATAATATTATGTTTGGTATGATTGTTAGGAATGAGATAATTAAGAATCTTTTGATGAATTGACAAAATTGCACATCCACTTCGGCGGCCGCGGTGGTGGTCGGTCGGAGGCGGGGCCGGTTGTCGGCCGGAAGTGGTCGGTTGTCGGCGACGGTCGGCTGGCGGTGGTGGTCGACCGGGGGTCAGTCGGCCGGAGGTGGTCGTTCGGCGGCGGCTGCGGCGGTGGTCAGTCGAAGGCGGGGCCTGTTGTCGGCTGGCGGTCGGCGGCGGTCAGTGGGCGGTCGGTGGCGAGAAGTGGTGGTGAGTTTGTGTAATGCCCGAGATTTTATACCGTGTTAAATTACGATTATTGATTTTTAATCGAGATAATTATGAAAGGGCTAACCGAGACACGAAATGAGATCGCGTGTGAAAATTCATGTGCGAGGACAGTAGCATCGACGCACATGCGCGACCGGATGCGCGCACATGCGCCAAACAGGCAGAAGACCTCGCGCATATGCGCGGAAGATGTCGCGCATATGCGCGAAGCCTATGCGAGGAACTCCAGAGAGTCTCGCGCATATGCGCGGAGATGAGTCGCGCATATGCGCGAGGCGATGTGCAGGATACGCGCGGAGACCGAGTGTCTCGCGCATATGCGCCGATTAGGGTCGCGCATATGCGCGAGACGTGTGCTACAAACATTGAGCCACTCGTCCTTGTGCATGTTACGTGTATATACATATATATATATATACAGTAATCCTTAAAGCTTCAGAAGAAAGAAAGGAAATGAAAGCTTCGAGGGAAAATAGCTTTTGAATTTTAGAATTCGATTTGCGATCAATCCGTCCGTTAGATTTTAAATCCGACTTCGGTACTGTGTTCCTATCAACGCAGGCTACTACAGGACGTAAGTTTTATTACGTTTTGACATGTTTTGAAATTATGATGTTGTAGGAATTGAATACACATCATATATGTTGTTCTTGACATGTTAGACAGCGTAGAATCGAAGTCAGATTAAGAAACGGATATCATATGGAATTGTTATGAATTTCAGAGTTAATTGGGTTGAGATATGATATCAGATGTGTATCATTATGGCCCATGAGTTGCAAGAATTGATATGTATCGATTGGTACTGCTGGGTATAGTGAGATTGTACAGTTATGCTGTTGAAACGGAGTTTGATTCAGTTCTAATTATATCCAGTATTGATTGAGGAAGGTATTGATATTGTATTCCTCGTTATTGTCATGGCCAGATTGAACAGTGACAGACTTTGAGTCGAGACTTCGATTGTATCAGAGCGACAGCAAGAAAGGTATAAATAAATGTTGATTCGAGATTGCACAACTCGAGTTAGGTTTGACTTGAGTTTCCCAAAATCACATACTTTACTTTATTGCATTGATATTTGCAGATTATCAGATTGATATGTTTAGTCTATTGAATTATAGCAGAGCCAGAGTTTGAGTCTAGGGCAGATCAGCCTAGCTAGGGCAGAACCGCCGAGTCTTTGTCAGAACCGCGTAGACTCTAGACTTACGGTGTATCGATGAGCTTAGATGTAGATCGACGTCTATTGTAGACATTCGATACAGCATACCAAAGTCTAAATTAGATCGGGATCCCTAGGTTAGAAATAAGTTGAGAGAAGATAATAAGTCATTGACTTAAATACATATTCGTATTGGTTCATGTAGTCAAATTGGATACATGTTTTAATGATTGTTTATGATTTTATATATTTTTCATATGATTGCATTGATACATTGTTTATACTGGGATATTCATATCTCACCGGAGTTATCCGGCTGTTGTCTTGTCTGTATGTGTGCATGGCAACAGGTGGGACAGGTTCAGGGTCACAGAGGTGAAGAAAGATCGAGTTAGAGTGGAGACTACGGACTTGGACTAGAGTTAGGGTTTAAACACTTGTTATATAGTTGTTAAACCTTAGTCGAGACTGATTGTATATAGTGCAAGATTTGTACTTTTAATACTGACGTGTATGTTAAGATGTATGCCATTACGTTCCGCATTTTAAAAAAAAAATTTAGACCATGTTTATTATAATTAATTAAATTAGTCCCAATGACGATTAATAATAAGATGATTAGCATCCGAGGCCCCACAACAGGTGGTATCAGAGCGATAGATCCTTTTGATTGAGATAGAAGAGGCTAGTGAGCGGGGTAGATTGAGGTTTTCTTTCCTGCTTTTGAATGCTAGCATGTCTTACTGCTTTAATACATGTTACTTCTTTATCTGATTAGATATAGTAATATGTTTATTGAGACTGGATCAGTACTGATTCTAGATCAGCAGTAAGATGATCAGAGGAGGATTGAACCAGAATGTGGTATTTGTTACTAATCTATTTGATTATCAGATATGCCTCCGAGACGAGTACCAGAACAGGGAAGTACATCAAATCCTCCAATGGATGTAACACCGACTCCAATGGAAACGTTACTGAAACGATTTCAGTCATTTCATCCGCCAACTTTGAAAGGGACAGAGAACGCTGTGGAATGCGAGAGTTGGCTTGATGATAGAGAGATGCTGTTCGAATCATTGGAGTATACAGATGAAAGGTGAGTGAAATTGATTGGACACCAGTTACACGATGTTGCTAAGGACTGGTGGATTACCAGAAGGAGAGCCATGGAGCATAGAGGTACGACTATTACCTGGAATATATTTAGAACTGAATTTTACCAACGATTCTTTCCAGTGTCGTATCGAAATGACAAGGGGGCGGAGTTTGCCAATCTAAGGCAGGGACAGATGAACATAGAAGAGTACGTGTCAAAGTTCTCCTCCTTGTTGAAATTTGCTCCACATGTGGCTGATAGTGAGGAAGCTACTGCTGATCAGTTCATCAATGGCTTGAACCCAGATATTTTCACATTGGTGAACACAGGACGACCGAATAACTTTACTGACGCCCTGAACAGAGCTAAAGGAGCAGAAGCCGGTCTGATGAGACAGAAAGGGGCTTCATTTGTGCCTCCAGCACCGAGACCACAGCAACCACCTCCCAGATTCGAGGGTGGCAGCCGCAGTGGAGGGAAGAAAGAATTTTTGAAAGCCAGGGGAAAGCAATTCAAGAAATCTGGCAGCAGTTCTTCCAGCTCCGGTGGTTCCAGACAGAGTCAGAGTTACACTGGAGTTTATTGTAAGACTTGCGGAGGAAGACATGCAACTGAGCAATGCCAGGGAGTGACTGGTAGTTGCAACATCTGTAAACAGCCGGGACACTTTGCTAAAGTGTGTCCACAGAGAGAGTCCCAAAGATCTCAGGGAGCCGAGTCATCGGGATCAGCAGCACAAACTGAGAGACGATCAGCTGCTGTTCATACATTCCAGCCAGTGCCAGCTCAGTCACAGCAGAGGCCAGGAGGTAGCCAGACTGTTAGCCAGCCTCCTAGACAGCAGGCTAGAGTATTCGCTTTGACCAAGGAGCAGGCCCAGGAAGCACCAGATGACGTTGTGGCAGGTAACTGTTCTTTATGTGGTTACCCTGCTTATGTATTGATTGATACCGGTGCTTCACATACTTTTATTTCTGAACGATTTGCATTAAGTCATGCATTGCCTGTAGAGTCTTTAGCTACTGTAGTGTCTGTCTCTTCTCCTTTGGGGAAAGGTTTGATATCAGTAAATTCTGTAAAACATTGTGTACTACAGTATGACGGGCATGAGATTGAATTAGAGTGTATTGTACTTGGGTTGTCAGATTTTGATTGTATTATCGGTATTGATATGGTGACCAAGTACAGAGCTACAGTTGATTGTTTCCACAAGATAGTGAGATTCAGACCAGATATGGCTGAAGAGTGGAAATTCTACGGTAAGGGTTCTAGATCGAGAATTCCTTTAATATCCATATTATCTATGACTCGATTATTACATAAAGGAGCAGAGGGATTCCTTGTATATTCAGTAGATTTACTGAAGTCGAGTCCAGCATTGGCAGACCTGCCAGTGGTACGTGAGTTTGCTGACGTCTTCCCAGATGAGATCCCGGGATTACCTCCAATTAGAGAAATAGACTTCAGCATTGAATTGATGCCAGGTACAGTGCCAATTTCTAGAGCCCCGTACAGAATGGCACCGATAGAATTGAAAGAATTAAAGGATCAGCTGGAAGACTTACTGGCCAAGGGGTACATCAGACCAAGTGTTTCTCCTTGGGGTGCTCCAGTACTATTTGTAAGAAAAAAAGACGGTTCGATGAGACTTTGCATCGACTATCGGCAACTGAACAAGGCAACGATAAAGAATAAATATCTTTTGCCTCGTATTGATGATTTGTTTGACCAGTTGCAGGGTTCTTCAGTATATTCCAAAATTGATTTAAGATCGGGATATCATCAGCTGAGAGTCAGAGATTCTGATATCTCAAAGACAGCCATTTAGAACCAGGTATGGACACTATGAATTTATTGTCATGCCATTTGGTTTGACGAATGCTCCAGCTGTATTTATGGGATTGATTAACCATATATTCCAGAAATATCTCGATGATTTTGTGATTATTTTCATCGATGATATTTTGATTTATTCAAAGAATATGAATGAGCATGCTGAGCATTTAAGAACTGTATTGCGAATTTTAAGGACTGAGAAATTATATGCCAAACTGTCGAAATGCGCGTTTTGGTTGAGGCAGGTAGTATTTCTGGGGCATATTATATCCGGAGATGGGATATCAGTGGATCCCAGCAAAGTTGAGGCCGTGATTTCTCGGCCAAGACCGACGTCAGTGCCCGAAATTTGCAGTTTCATGGGTTTAGCGGGATATTACCGTCGTTTTATTAAAGATTTTTCGAGTATAGCTAAACCAATTACTCAGCTGACTCAGAAGAATGCTCCATTTGTTTGGTCTGAAGAATGCGAGACCAGTTTTCTGGAGTTGAAAAAGAGATTGACTAGTGCTCCGGTGTTGACTATCTCATCTGGTACTGGTGATTTTGTGGTTTATTGCGACGCTTCTCACAGAGGGTTGGGATGTGTTCTGATGCAGCGAAGGCATGTTATTGCTTATGCCTCAAGACATCTTAAACCACATGAGACCCGTTATCCAATTCATGACCTGGAATTGGCAGCCATTGTCTTTGCATTAAAGATATGGAGACACTATCTTTACGGTGAGAAATTCGAGATATATTCTGATCATAAAAGTTTGAAATATCTGTTTTCACAATCTGAATTGAATATGAGGCAACGAAGATGGCTTGATTTGCTTAAAGACTTTGATTGTGAAATCAAATACTATCCAGGAAAGTCTAATGCAGCAGCTGATGCACTAAGTCGAAAGGTATGTTCTTTATCCTTGTCGACGATCGGTGTTTCAAATTTGATAGAAGACTGCTGTTTGTCTGGATTAGCATTTGAAACTGATTATAGACCGTTGAGACTTTATACGGTGCAAGTAGAACCAGAGCTGATTATGAGGATTAAACCGGCTCAGAAAGTTGATCAGAATGTACAGAAATCAGTATCGATGGTCAGAACAGGACATCGATCGGAATATCAGGTACGTGATAACGTCTTGTATGTGAATAATCGTCTGATTGTGCCGAATGTTTCAGATTTGAGACGACAGATATTGTCAGAAGCGCACAACAGTCGATTCAGTATTCATCCTGGTGGCAGAAAGATGTATAATGATTTGAAAAGACAATTCTGGTGGAAACAAATGAAGATTGACATTGCCGAATTTGTTTCCAAATGTCTGAATTGCCAGCAAGTGAAGGCAGAAAGAAAGAAACCAGGAGGATTATTACAGAGTTTGTCCATTCCTGAATGAAAATGGGATCATATTTCCATGGATTTTTTGACGCAGCTACCGCGTTCCTCCCGAGGTTGTGATGCGATTTGGGTCGTGATTGACAGATTGACCAAATCCGCATGTTTTATTCCGTACAAGATGACGTACAGATTTGACCAGATGGCAGAGATCTATGTCAGAGAAGTGGTCAGATTGCATGGAGTGCCGAAGTCAATTGTATCAGACCGTGATCCTCGATTTACTTCGCACTTCTGGCAGAGCTTGCAGTAGGCTCTCGGTACGAAGTTACATCCGAGTACCGCATATCATCCACAGACTGACGGACAGTCAGAGCGAACTATCCAGACACTGGAGGATATGCTGAGAGCAGTAGTGCTTGATTTTAGCACTAATTGGCAAGATGCATTGCCACTTTGTGAGTTTTCGTACAACAACAGCTATCAGAAAAGTATTGAGATGGCACCATTCGAAGCGTTGTACGGAAAAAAGTGTCGATCCCCTCTCTATTGGGATGATATCTCTGAAGTACCTGAGATTGGACCTGATATGATCAGAGATATGACAGAAAAAGTGAAGCTAATTCGAAAGAAAATGAAGGCAGCGCAAGACAGACAGGACAAATATGCCAATGTTCGACGTAGGCCGTTGGTATTTGAGGCAGGAGACCGAGTATTTTTAAAGATTTCATCTTTCAGAGGAGTGGTCAGATTTGGCAAGAAAGGGAAACTGTCTCCACGATATATTGGGCCTTATGAGGTTCTCGAAAAGTTAGGAGATCGTGCATATCGACTCGTGCTACCGTCTTCATTATCCGGGATACATGATGTCTTTCATGTATCGTTATTAAGGAAATACCTTCCTGATGCTTCACATGCTATTCAGCCAGACGAGGCCGAACTGGATGAGACGTTAAGCTATGTTGAAAAACCGATTCAGATTATTGATCGTAAAGAAAAACAGCTCAGAATGAAGACCATTCCACTTGTGAAAGTTCAATGGACTCGTCATGGCACTGAAGAAGCAACCTGGGAAATCGGCGCGCATGCGCGACCGGATGCGCGCACATGCGCCAAACAGGCAGAAGACCTCGCGCATATGCGCGAAGCCTATGCGAGGAACTCCAGAGAGTCTCGCGCATATGCGCGGAGATGAGTCGCGCATATGCGCAAGGCCATGTGCAGGATACGTGCGGAGACCGAGTGTCTCGCGCATATGCGCCGATTGGGGTCGCGCATATGCGCGAGACGTGTGCTACAAACATTGAGCCACTCGTCCTTGTGCATGTTACGTGTATATATATATATATACAGTAATCCTTAAAGCTTCAGAAGAAAGAAAGGAAACGAAAGCTTCGAGAGAAAATAGCTTTTGAATTTTAGAATTCGATTTGCGATCAATCCGTCCGTTAGATTTTAAATCCGACTTCGGTACTGTGTTCCTATCAACGCAAGCTACTACAGGACGTAAGTTTTATTACGTTTTGACATGTTTTGAAATTATGGTGTTGTAGGAATTGAATACACGTCATATATGTTGTTCTTGACATGTTAGACAGCGTAGAATCGAAGTCAGATTAAGAAACGGATATCATATGGAATTGTTATGAATTTCAGAGTTAATTGGGTTGAGATATGATATCAGATGTGTATCATTATGGCCCATGAGTTGCAAGAATTGATATGTATCGATTGGTACTGTTGGGTATAGTTTTGATTCAGTTCTAATTATATCCAGTATTGATTGAGGAAGGTATTGATATTGTATTTCTCGTTATTGTCATGGCCAGATTGAACAGTGACAGACTTTGAGTCGAGACTTCGATTGTATCAGAGCGACAGCAAGAAAGGTATAAATAAATGTTGATTCGGGATTGCACAACTCGAGTTAGGTTTGACTTGAGTTTCCCAAAATCACATACTTTACTTTATTGCATTGATATTTGCAGATTATCAGATTGATATGTTTAGTCTATTGAATTATAGCAGAGCCAGAGTTTGAGTCTAGGGCAGATCAGCCTAGCTAGGGCAGAACCGCCGAGTCTTTGTCAGAACCGCGTAGACTCTAGACTTACGGTGTATCGATGAGCTTAGATGTAGATCGACGTCTATTGTAGACATTCGATACAGCATACCAAAGTCTAAATTAGATCGGGATCCCTAGGTTAGAAATAAGTTGAGAGAAGATAATAAGTCATTGACTTAAATACAGATTCGTATTGGTTCATGTAGTCAGATTGGATACATGTTTTAATGATTGTTTATGTTTTTATATATTTTTCATATGATTGCATTGATACATTGTTTATACTGGGATATTCATATCTCACCGGAGTTATCCGGCTGTTGTCTTGTCTGTATGTGTGCATGGCAACAGGTGGGACAAGTTCAGGGTCACAGAGGTGAAGAAAGATCGAGTTAGAATGGAGACTACGGACTTGGACTAGAGTTAGGGTTTAAACACTTGTTATATAGTTGTTAAACCTTAGTCGAGACTGATTGTATATAGGGCAAGATTTGTACTTTTAATACTGACGTGTATGTTAAGATGTATGTCATTACGTTCCGCATTTTAAAAAAAAAATTTAGACCCTGTTTATTATAATTAATTAAATTAGTCCCAATGACGATTAATAAGATGATTAGCGTCCGGGTCCCCACAGTTTGGATATAGGAGAATGGTAAAACTGAAAAAATAATATTGATTAAGGTTGGATAAATAATCCTAGGGGGTGAGGATTAATTATTTTATCCCAGTTAATCTATAACTTAATCATTTATAGGAGATATTAACTTGATTAAATAAAAATCCTACCAAATATGAGATTAAATGCGTTAAAAAATTATAAACCCACTTAATCTCTCGTACCAAATGTAACCTAATTATATTAAAACATGATATCAATGTCGGTAGACTAATTCAAAGTAATGCAATAAATAGATAATTGACAAATATGCTGTACGGACTAGAATGGTGGCTATATTCTATTCAAATACGAATGGAAAATCATATGTAGTCGTACAAGTGACATGTCAGCATTAATCACCGCCCGTTTTGATTCCCACTCTAATTCAACAATAATGAATTGCACATCTCTTGTTTGAAATTTTTGATGAGCATATTTTAATTGGAAATCTGTATTTTTTATCATATATATTTGTCATTCTATAATTTTAATGTTTTAAGTTGTCAAATTTCAGTTTTAATTTATATTTTTTATATTTAATATTGTTAGTTTTTTTAATCATAAATGCTGACATGAAACTACAAAAGTCAACGATATCATAAGCTAAAATTTTCAACCTGAAATAAACAAAATAACATACTAAGATTGAAATTTGACAACGTAACCGAAATCGCAAATAGTTACAAAACATATAAGACCAAAAACATAATTTTTCATATTTTAATTACATGTTTAAAATATGTTATGGTTTTGTTTTTCAAATTTCATTTAATTTAATAAATGTATCATTCAATTGCTATCATTTGGCAGATCGAAGTACACCAATTTCTTTATAGCTACAACATATTTAAATAAATTTTTTATATAGTTTTTCCTATAAAATCATCGAAATTGTACAAATAATTAAATATATTTTCATCCATTAATTGTATAGTTAATGGTAATTAGATATTTTATGAAAAAGAAAGTTGCTTTGAATATTAATTTAAGGAATACTTTGAAACAATTTTATGAAGAGTTGACTTGTTAAAAATTATCCTCAATAGACACAAGGGAATCTCCTATGTTTATTTAAAAATATATATATACATAAAAATGGTTTTTGGTAATCATATATTAATCCCAGGACTTTGAAGTACAATTTTTTCACAATTTTTATTTAATTTATTATATAATTTTAGTATATATTTAGAATATTTGTATATAGCAAAAAAAAATCTTTGCCTATTTGAAATATCTTCTAAATACACAAAATTGGGAAAATTAATATTTGTTTAACAATAGTTTGAAATATGATCTTCTTCATCACTTTTAGTTTTACAAATAATAGATATGAATTTTCAAACATATTTCAACAAAAAAAACTCAAAGAAATTGTTATTAAATAAATAAAAATTGACAAATTTTTATATTTAATTAACCTCCAAAAATTGGGAGTCCGTAGACAAATGGCACCGGGTGAAAGGCGTCCCCGCGATGCTTACACGTCTAACTCATAAAATGTTACACGTAGCTCGTATTATAAATTATCATGAGCCATCTGTAATAATAATTTTTTAATTATATAAATTATCGTTAGCCATATGTAATAATAATTTTGTTTAAAAAAAATCAAAATACTCTCTCGTCACAATTATATAGTCACGTTTGTTGGAAAAAAATAACCAAATTAAATAACTTTTTGTGCGGAGAAAGTTTGATTCTTTTCTTTTTTAACAATAATTTTGAATCAAAATATTTTGTGATATCAACAATGATAATAATTATGAACAAAAACGACAAAAGTTTTACGTGAAAACCAAAATTATAAAAAAAATAACGAGATCGGGATCTACAAAAAAAACTTCATTATATCAATAACTGGTACAAACCATTCCTACAACAATAGGAGATAACAATAGATCTTCCTAGAACAACTTAGGGGACACCAACAACTTCGTGAATAATAATTCTTAAATAATACACTCATTTTCAATTTGAGGTAGAATTCACACAGCTCTAATCACAATTGAAATGCTTTCTGATGTGCAAGATCGGAGAATGTCACAACCACATAGCATACTAAAATTTATTTAAATAATTAGGCTAAGGAACACTCAATTGCTTGTTTGTTACTTGTCTTGAGATGGATTGAATCAATGCAAATGCATAGTTATTTATAGAAAAAATTTGGAGTTGGTGAAGTAAGAAATGATAATGTGAATAGTGAAGGCATGAAACTATGAAAGGTTTTCAAGGTTGGCTAGCTTAACTTGCTTTGAAAAATTGGTTTGAACACAAAGATGAGGTTTGAATGTCAACAATTCTTCCCCTCTAGCTCATTACGTAGGTTCAAACACACAAGTCACACTTTTACAGTTTTCAAGTTTTTCTTTGGATAATGACTTCGTAAACATATCAGAACGCTTATCTTCCATATGTAATCCTCTGAAGATGTAACAATTTCTTGTTCAACGCATCTCAGATCCAATGTTACCTTACATCAACATGCTTTGACATTGAGTGTAAACTGGAGTTCTTACTGAGATGAATAGCATTCTAACTATCACAGTATAGCATAAATTTGTCTTGTCTTAAGCCTAACTCTTGTAGAAACTTCTTCAACCATAGTAATTTTTTACATACTTCAATTGTGACTATGTACTCAGCTTCTGGTGTGGACAATGTCACACTTTTGAAGCTTTGATTGCCATGAGACTGCTCCCACGCAAATTTCATCAAGTATCCAGATGTCGATTTTCTAGAGTCAACATCACCAGCCACATTTGTATCAGTGTAACCTTCTAACAGAGTACTAGTTCCAAATCTCAAACAAAGTCTAGAATTACCTCTCAGATATCGGAATATTTATTTCACTGCTGGCCAGTGATCATTACCAGGATTAGAGAGATATTGACTTACCACACCAATTACATGAGCAATGTTTGGTCTCGTACACATCATCACATACATCAAGCTACAAATTGCTAAAGCATAAGGAACCCTTTCCATTTATTTCTTTCCTTTCTCACTTGTAGGACATTGAATGGAACTTAGTTTGAAAGACCTACAAGTGGAGTATCAACAACCTTTGTTTTATCTATTTTAAATCTTTCAAGAACTTTATCAATGTATTGTTCATGAGATGACCATAGTTTCTTATTGGCCATATTTTTGGAGATCTTCATTCCAAGAATCTGTTTTGTTGGCCCTAAGTCTTTCATCACAGAAGACTTGTTAAGATCGTCCTTACGCTTGTCTATCTTTCTTGGATCATGACCAATTATCAATATATCATCAACATACAACAATAATATGATATCATTATGATCATATTTCTCAACGAATACACAATGATAAGAATTGGTTCTGCTGTATCCATGATTCATCATGAATGAATCAAACTTCTTATATCACTGTCTTGGAGCTTGTTTCAACCCATACAAGCTTTTGTATTCGGCACACCATATCTTATTTTCCTTTAACTTTGAATCCTTCCAGTTGCTCCATAAATATTTCTTAATCTAGATCACCGTGAAGAAATGGAGTCTTGACATCGAATTGTTCTATCTCCAGATCCATACTAGCGGAAAATCCTAGAACAAATATGATAAAAGACATCTTCACCAGTTGTGATAAAATTTCATCAAAATCAACACATTTCTTCTACTGAAAATCTTCACAACTATTCTTGCTTAGTACCTTAGCTGTTTCAGCCTTCAACCTATAAACCCAATTATATTTGAGTGCTCTCTTGCCTTTTGGTAGCTTTACTAAGTCGTAGCCATGACTTTCATGAAGCGATCTCATCTATTCGATCCACTTATCTTTCTATGTACTTGATACAACTTCTTTAAAAGTCTCTAGTTCTCCTCCATCGATGAGCATCACATACTCATGTGAATTGTATCTTGTGAAAGGTATCCTTTGTCTAGTGGACCTCATGATCTCTGTTTTTAAAGTTGGAGTTGAATAGTTATTTTGAGCATCAATTGGCTCAACTAACTCATCATGCTCAGTTTGTATATCTCTCTCGTGATCCTTAAATATGGGAGGATGAATCGAATCTAGATTGATAGGAATTTTTGACCTGGATGATTGTGATTGTTTGTTGTGTTCTACATCATAACCAATTTCATCTTCGACAAATACAACATTCCCGGTTCTAACAATTTTTTGATTCAATGGATCACATAATATGATCCGAACTCTTCATGACCATAACCCAAAAATATATACTTTTTGGATTTGTCATCAAGCTTTGATCTTTCATATTTTAGTATATGAACAAAAGCTTTGCAAACCAAACACTCTCAAATGTTTGTATAAGAAATATTTTCCGGTCCAAACTCTGTTAGGAACATCACCATCTAACAAAGCTGATGAAGAAATGTTGATCAAATTAATTACAGTTTTCATAGCTTCGTCCCAAAAGGAATTGTGCAATTTAGAGTGTGATAGCATACACTTTGTTGGAAATTAAATTCATTGATTTGACAAACTAAGCAACGAACCTATTGGAATAACTGATCAAAGGCAAACTAGATTAACTGACTAAATTATTACAACTGATAGATGTCATTAGCTGAAGATTAATGCGTACCAGCAAAATATTATCCACGTCGAACTGATCAGTTGGAAACTGATCATTTGTAGCGGAATCTAACTGACTAATCAGTTGGGAACTGATCAGTTGAAACAATCAGTTATGAGTCTTCTAGCAAAGTATCCTTCAGCTGATCTCTCAGTTGTACACGTCATCAGTTGAGAACGACAACCGAAAAATAGTACAACAGACTGCAACTAGTAGTGGAACGCCGCATTTCAGAGATTGCAGTGTACGATTGTCAGAGAATATTGACGTGACAATCAACGGATATAAAGATTCAAATGTTATTTAATATTACCGTTGAGAGGAAAGCCTATAAATAAGTGAAGAGTGCAGCTGAGAAGAATAACACACGAACTAATATTCTATTCAAGCTTGCTGTTACTCTGCTAAAATCACCACTCATATTCGAATATCAAGAGCTCACTCTTATCAGATATATCAGTAGCAATCAAGGCTATATTTACGACCTTGTTAGCACTTTGAAATCTTTGTTAGATTCATTCAGTTGTGTTAAAATCAGTCACGCACTGTAGAAGTTATTGTGAACTAAGAGTTTCAGTTTGACAGTGTTAAGTCCAAACTGAAGTGGGTCAGTACAACACTTGTATTCGATCAAAGTCTTTTAGTGAAAATCCTATCTTCGTGATAGAAGGGGTGACGTAGGAGTTATTCTATTCTCCGAACATCCAAAAACAAATCGTGTGCACTTTATTTCAGTTATTATCTGTTATTCTATCTTTCATTCAGTTTACTTCCGCAACTGTTTTTCAGTTAAACTGATTGTTATCGACTGACGAGATACCGAGTGTCAGTTTGTCACTAAACTGAACCCATTATTCGAAAAACATATATAATCCGTGAGTGTTTATTCAACCCCCCTCCTTCTAAACATTAATCACATTCTAACCGATCCTTTCAAGTGGTATCAGAGCAGTTGTATCTCGTCTCGGAATATTTCTACTCGAACTATTCATTATGTCTTCCTTCAACAAGATCCCAATATTTTCCAGAGAAGATTTCGATGATTGCAAAATCAGGATGCAGGCTCACTTAGCTGCAAAAGATGATGATATGTGGTACGTCATCACTGACAGACCAATGAAGATTCTGAAAGCCAACACAGTAGTTGCAATCACCGATGGGGCACCTCATAGAATTGAAAAGCTCAGAGATGAATGGACTACTGAGGACAAAAGAAAAACAAATTTGGCAAATGATATACTGTACAAAACGCTGGATAAAATAACTTTCAGCAAGATCAAAATGTGTAAGACAGCTAAAGAAATTTGGGAAAAGCTGATCCAGCTTTGTGAAGGAAATAAACAAATCAAAGAGAATAAACTTTATGTTGCTGTTCAAGTTTGATAATATCAAGATGAGAACGGGAGAATCGATGCATGAGTATGATGAAAGAGTCAGCTGTATCATCAATGAACTAAATGCACTTGAAAAAGTGTATACCAACAAAGAAGTTGCATTAAAATTGATCAGAGGTCTTCCCAAGGAGTAGGACGTTAAGACCATGGAACTGAGGGAATCCAAGGATCTAAACAAGGTTGAGCTTCATGACCTATTTGATGCTCTGAAGGCCTATGAGTTTGAACTGCAAACTCGAGAAGGAGAACCCTCTACTCCAGCATCCACAACTGCCTTAGCTGCTGTAAGAACAGAACCAACTGGTTCAGTCGAGAAGGTTGCTGATCAACTAAGCAATGATGCCATGTCATTGTTCATCAAAAAGTTTGGAAGGTTCATGAGGAAAAATCAAGGGAACTATCAGAAGCATTATCAGATAAACAATTCTAAAGATGAATCAAACGCTTGCTACAACTGTGGCAAACCAGGTCACTTCATTGCTGATTGTCCCAAACCTAAGAAGGACAGTCAAGGCTCGACTGAAAGAAAGAAGAAGTCATATGAGCACAAGAGGAGACCCAAGGATGATAAGAAGTCTTTCAGAAAGAAGCATGAGGTGCTCTTAGCTGAAGAGAGTAAATCAAAATGGGCAGAAACTGACAACAAAGAGTCAGAGCCAGAAACCTCATGCAGTTTCAGTGATGGTGAAGAGGAAGTGAAGTGTCTAATGGCTGGTGATACAGAAGTGAAGTCAAGCAGTCAACAGGTATTTGATTTCACCTCAACTGATTTCACTAGAGAAGAACTCATTTCAACTCTTCATGACATGGTTAACGAGTACCACAAGCTTGCCTTATCTTTTGAAAAGTCCAGAGCAAAGCAAAATGATCCCATAGACAATAAAACTAAAACTGATGTATCAGTTGATGTGTTGAGTCTAAAAGGGGAAATTGCTGAACTCAATACTGAAATAAGCAGGAATCAATCAATGATTCAGAAGTTCATGCTTGAAAATTCAGAGCAAACTGAGCTTATTCAGGTTTGGAACAAATCATCTGTTGCATTAACTGAAATACAGAACTCACAGAAATCAGTTACTGATAAAACTGGTTTAGGGTTCAGTAACCAAGATGAAATGTCTTCCAATGATACTCGACCAAAACTGAATATGGATAAAGGGAAATACATTCACTTTGTCAAATCAGTCGTGGTATAAGAACAAAGTGAGCCAAGTAAACTGGTTGAACAGCCTACTGAAAGTACGAACAAGGCTAAAAGATATGGTATTGGATATAGCCCAAAAGTTTTAACTGACTCACGCAGTCAGTCGTCAAAAAACTTCAGCAGGAATTATTCAAATGGCTACTCCAATTACTATAACAACAAGCCAGTTCAGAAAAGATATCGGCTAAACAATCAGTTGAACAAAGCCAAATCACATGTTGTCTCATTTGCACACTACATACCAAGCACACACAAATCCAGAAAGACCATCTGGAATACAGCAACTAGACAGTCAGTTAGACTAATCCAAGTCTGGGTTCCTAAAGGACTAATAAATTTTGGACCCAAATAGAAAAGGGTACCAAAATTATATCTTGTGTGTGAATGCAGGTAACAAGTACAAGCAAGGAATCAATCTGGTACTTGGATAGTGGATGCCCACGATACATGATAGGAGATGCAAACTTGTTATCTCAACTGATCAAGTACACTGGTCCAAACATCAGTTTCGGAGATAATTCCAAAGGTAAAACTGTGGGTAAGGGTAAGCTTATCCATGGTAACTTTATCATTAATGATGTTTTATTAGTTTAGAATCTCAAGTATAATCTGATTAGCATTAGTCAGTTATGCAATAATGGATTCTCAGTTCAGTTTGACAAACATTCTTGTTCAGTCAGAGATGCAACTGATGAGGTCATATTAACTGGCAAACGGTGTGGAAACACTTACAAAGTCAGTTGGAATGATCAACCTTATGCACCAGTATGTTTTATTGCTTCAAAATCTTCTAAAAACTGGTTGTGGCATAAGAGATTAAACCACCTGAACTTTAAATCTATTGCATATCTGAGTAATCACGATCTTGTCACTGGTTTGCCCAAAATGGATTTTACTAAAGATAAAATTTTCTCAGCATGTCAGTTTGTTAAACAAGTTAAATCTTCTTTTAAAAACAAGGGTCGTAAATCTTCTTTCCGATGCTTAGAGTTGTTACATATGGATCTATTTGGTCCAATAACAGTCATGAGCTTAGGGGAAATGAAATACACCTTGGTGGTTGTGGATGATTTTTCAAGATTTACTTGGGTTATTTTTCTCAAATCCAAAGACCAAACTGCTGCACAACTGATCAAGCTTTTCAAAAGAATATTAAACGAGAAATCAGTTGGAATTGATAGAATCAGATCCGATCGAGGAATTGAATTCATCAATCAAATTCATTCAAATTTTTTAGAAAATACTGGAATTAAGCATGAGCTTTCAGCAGTTAGAACTCCTCAGCAAAATGGTGTAGATGAGAGGAAAAATCGAACGCTTATAGAAGCTGCTAGAACAATGCCTGCTGATTCTGGTATTTCTCAAAGATTTTGGGCAGAGGCAGTAAACACTGCGTGTTATACTCAGAACAGATCTATGATTAATAAAAATCATTTGAAAACACCTTATGAGATCTGGCATGGACGAAAAAGTGTGGTTTTTTACTTTAAAATATTCTGCTGCAGATGTTTTATTCTTGACAATGTCAAAAGTCATTTAAAAGCCTTTGATGCTAAATTTGCAGAGGGAATATTTCTGGGATATTCGTCAGTTAGCAAAGCTTATAGAGTCTTTAACAAGAGCACACTAAATGTTGAAGAGTCTATACATGTTGTTTTTGACGAAACTGTTCTAACTGATAAGCCAACTGATCCAGTTGAGCTAGTTGATCGATTTACAAATATCAGTTTGGAAGATGATAATGAAGAAGAGAATCATATCAATCGAGATAATCTTCAAACACCCGAACCAGAAGTGTTAGATCAACCAGTTGAACAGGAAGTTGTTCCTGATAATCAGTTGGAAGAGCCTATTGAAAATATTCAATTACCAACTGATGCAGCAACTGAAACTGAAAACATTCAGTTGCCTACTGAAGTAATTGCTGATACAGAAGCAACAAACGCTGAACTCAGATGGAAGAAATCACATCCTCCAAAATTGGTGATAGGTAATCCATCTGACCCGGTAAGAACAAGGAATCAAATGCTCAATTTATTTATTCATTCAGCTTTTGTATCGCAATTAGAACCAAAGAAAACTGATGAAGCTCTTGCTGATCCAAACTGGACAAATGCAATGCAAGAGGAGCTGAATCAGTTTACCCATAACAATGTCTGAAACTTAGTTCCAAGACCAGTTTCAAAAACTGTTATAGGTACAAAATGGGTGTACATGAATAAACTGAATGAAGATGGTTCAGTTGTGCGCAACAAGGCGAGACTGGTAGCACAATGATATAGGGAAGAAGAAGGAATTGATTATGATGAAACATATGCACCAGTTGCAATACTGGAAGCTATTAGAATATTCCTTGCCTATGCATCATTCAAGAACTTCAAAGTCTAGCAGATAGATGTAAAGAGTGCATTCCTGAATGACCAGTTGCAAAAAAAAGTATATGTTGAACAACCTTCAGGTTTTATCAATCATCATTTTCCTGATCATGTCTACCATTTGAACAAAGCCTTATATGGTCTTAAACAAGCTCCAAGAGCTTGGTATGAAACTCTTTCAAAATTTCTAACTGATCACAATTTTTCTGTTGGATCAGTTGATAAGACATTGTTCAAATTTTCAAAGAATGATCACATTTTACTCGTTCAAATTTATGTTGATGACATCATATTTGGGTAAACTAACCCCAAATTATGAGATGCAGGAGAAATTTGAAATGAGCATGATGGGTGAACTGACATTCTTTCTTGGACTACAAGTGAAGCAACTGGAGACAGGCACTTTTATTAGTCAAACTAAATACACGAAGGAGTTGCAGAAGAAATTTGGCATGGAATCGTGTTCAGATGCCAGTACTCCTACGAGCTCATCAGTAAAACTGGACACTGATCAAGGGGGAATATCAGTTGAGGCGACACTTTACAGAGGTTTAATAGGTTCATTATTGTACCTAACAGCTAGTCGTCCTGATATTATATTTGCTGTCTATATGTGTGCTAGATTTTAGGCAAACCCTAAGCAATCACATTTTTCAGCTGCCAAGCGTATTTTAAAATATCTTAAGGGCACACAAAATGTTGGGTTATGGTATTCTAAAGACTCCTCTTTCAATTTAGTTGGATATTCAGATGCATATTATGCAGGATGTAAGCTTGATCGTAAAAGTACAAGTGGATCATGTCAGTTTCTAGGAGACAGACTGATCTCTTAGTTCAGCAAGAAGCAGACATCCATAGCAACTTCCACAACTGAAGCAGAATACCTTGCTGCTGGAAGCTGATATGCTCCAGATTCAGCAACAACTGAGAGATTATGGAGTTGACGCTAAAGAATTGCCCATATTCTGTGACAATACAAGCACAATTGCTATTATCTACAATCCAGTTCTTCACTCGAGGACCAAGCACATAGATGTCAGGCATCACTTTATCAGAGATCATGCCTTGAAGAAGGACATCAGACTGGAATATGTCTCAACTGAACATCAAGCAGCTGATTGCCCGAGACTAAGTTTTCTCACTTTCGCAGTATACTTGGATTAATTGATTTATCCTAATCAGTTTTACTGTTGATATATCAGTTGTTAATTAATTTGTGTCATCTATCAGTTCTATTGTCATTCACTGTTCATTCAGTTCGTCCTTTATCCATTTGAATTTCAACTGTTGTCAGTTAATCATTTGTCAGTTAATCGTTTGTCAGTTATTTTGTTCAGTTTATGAATTACTTATCAACTGATGAGATGAACTATTGCAGGAAAATAAAAGACAAAGATAAACTGAAATATCATTTCATTTATTTAAAGAAATTAGTACGGATTACATCGAAAAATTCTTCTTCTACAAAAGACCTCTACTTGTTCACCCAACATGTTAAATCTCCAGTGGAAGTCTTAAGGAAGCTATCTGAGTCAGCTATATGCTCGAGGATCTTCCTTTCCTTCTGGAGCATTAGTTGGTAGACATATCCATCTTCGAAGATGTCCACCGAATCAGCAACGTGCAATCGTTCCCGATATTTCTCCAGTTTTGCCACCAGTTTGGGGGTGGTAGCCATCCCACACTCCTGGAGAAACTAGAGTCCTTGTAGCTCCTCCCAGTATCGAAGGATTTTATGGAAGACTTCATTTTCCATATCAGCTTTTCGTTTTTTTAGAGCTGAGCTCATAAAGTCTTCAGCCATATCTGGAGTCCTTGAGCTACCTGCACCTGCCATTATAGCTTTTTAATATTATTTGCTGATATGTTTGAGACTAACTGAGCTACTCTTACATATAGCACAGGGTCAAGGAGAATGAAAGGACAAAGTCATTACGGGAGACGATTAACCTTCTAAGCATAAGATTTAATTTGATTCGTCTTGCTTAAATTCTCGTAATCTTTATATGCATTTATTGAGGGAGAATATTGGTTTAAAAGGTTAATTGAGAAGACAGCAGTTAGTAAATCCTCAACTGAAAAGACACAGGTTCACAACTGATCGTTCAGCTGATTATTTCACTAATCTTCTCACATAAGTTAACAAATTAACCAGTTTTTATTCCTACTTTATTGACTTGACTGATTATCAATCATTAAATGCTATCTTTCAATAGATGATAGGTTGGAACGTGGACCCTCATAATCCATGTATTTTCAACACACGCTTTTACCACACGTACACACGTCCTTTATTCAAAATTTCTTGGACTGACACGTGTCCAATAATTCGAACAGTCACGTACATGAATACTTTGCCCGCTCCAATTCAGTTCTTCTTCCTTACGCTTACCTAAAATTCTCAGAGCAAAAGCAAATTCAAGCTTTCTTTTTCGCAGGAAATTATTCAGTTCTAATGACAAATCAAATTCCCGCTCACATGTTGAATGCTATGGCTATCAATTTTGGATCAGTTCTATCAGTCGGAGAAGCCGATGTCAAAAACGTATTTCTAAAGCTAGAATCAGCTGGGCCGAGGACATTTTGGGGCAATCTTCACAGGAGATCTACCCGAAGGAACTTCAGGATTTCTACTCTAATGGGAATATCAATTCTGATGGAAGCATCATCACTACTGTCCATGGTCAGTTGTTGACCATTTCTGAAGATTCTTTTGGAGAAATGTTTTTATTGCCTTCTGATGGGCTGGCACACCTTGCTGAAGTTAAAGCATCTGATGTCGAAGAGATGCAAACTCTACTCTCTGTTGATGGACGGAAAATCAAAGTTTCCGATTTAAAGAAGGAACTGAAGCACGAAGTTCAGTTGCTGGCTGATATAGTAGCCAAGGGGCTATTGGCGAAGGCAGGATCTTTTGCTGCACTTACCTTGGAGAAATTTCAAGCCATTACTATTATCATGGCTGGACGTAGACTAAACAGGAAGCACCTTATCTTCAACATCTTGAAGAATATGTTTCAATCCACCAAGCAGTCCAAAGGATTCGCAGTTCAGCTGAGTTACTTGATGAAAGTCAAAGGACTGGTGGCTGATGACTCAGAGAGATCATCAAAATTCAAAGTTTTCAATGCCAAGAATGTTCAGCCACCAAAGACTAAGCTGGACATCTCTCCTAACCAGTTTTTGAAGATCAAAAAGGAGATTGGGACACAGCAAGATGTTCCCAAGTCAGTGAAGAAGGGAAGAACTTTGGCTCAAATGAAAACCATCAAGAGAAAACTGATTGTCAGTGGATCAGATTCTGAGGAAACACCTTTTCAGTTGATTACAAAGAAACAAAGGACTCAGAAAACAAAGCCAGTAGCTATGTTGGCATCTTTCCCAGCTGGTAGATTGAAGCCATCGGATGCTCAACAGCCTATTCAGGCTATTCCTTTGAAAGCTATTCCAGCTGATGTTTCAGCTAAAGCTCAGTTACCTCCACCAACTGATCCATCCAAAAAGATCGTCACTACAGCTGATAAGAAGAAGGAATCAGCAAAAGTTACAGCTCCTTTGATCAATATCAATCGACCGACCATCTTTGCACCTGCTAGACCCAAAGGAATCATAATTCAGGAACGAGTGAACGCTACTCACTCTGGACTGAACATTCCACATATTCTTTCTGATGCGAAAGGAAAGGGCGAGTTGATCGAAGAGCCCAGGCCATCAAATGCCATTCAGACTCACATTGACCTTATATGGGAACAGGTCAACGCATTTGCTGAGTCCAAACTGAAGGTTTATGATGCTTGGATGAGGTTTAGAACTTACACTTTTGCCAAACAGTTGAAAAAGAAGTCTAAACTGAATACATTCATCAAATTGGAAGCAATTGTTCTCAAGATGGTCAAAGCTGCTACAATTGTTCAGGCTTTGGGGAGAAAGAATTATTTCTTTGATCAAATAAGAGCCAAGAAGTTGGGCCAACTGATTGAGAAGCTCAAAAGCAACTACGTTCCCACAAGTCCAACTGCTTATAATGATCGAGCTGTGCTCACTCAGCTGGACAATGATCTTATTGCTCTGCAATCGTAGATAAAGTTTTGGGAAATTGATCAAGAATTAATCAATCATGAAGTTATTTCCGAAGATGAAGAAGATGAATCGTCATCTCAGAAAAATGAGCCATCCCCAAAACAAGCTGCTGCTACAATAGTAGAGCCAATTCAGGATGTGCCACCACCTTCTTCTTCTGCTGATCCTCAACTTTACTCGGACGCTGACTTGACACTTGCTAATATTGATGAGATCATTCAGTCAGTCGCCCGAGAATTTCAAACAAATGTGCCTACAACGGAATCAGTGTTAGAGTAGGTGCACGTCGAGCCAAGTGTTGGCCGAGTGTTCACAGTGAAACTCTATGTATAAACATTCTTTATTTTAATAATATTTGAAATTATTGTTTTGGCACATCTTTATCTATATACCCATGCTAGTTGCATAGATAAAGTCCTTGAATATACAAATAGTAGAAAGAATATGAGATGCTCATATGATGAGTATCATGAAACTCATATTTGGAATACTGTATATTCTAAACAGTTCTTAGTCGATTCAGCCGCCGCTAAGAAGGAAATAGACCGCTCGAGTTTGAGACTAGTATCTGCGATGTGAGTACCATGTTTCATTGGTAGGGGACATTGTGATGTCCGAGCATGCAGATAGGTGCTCCTGGTAGAGTGCACTGAACAACCCTCCATAAAAGACTTTCCAAGTGGTTCTCACTTATCGAGTGGAAACGTCCTAGTTTATGGTTGTACACCATTAGTCCTTATGACCCGGGACAACATTGAGACTCTATATGCTAGCATTGCACTTTGACTTGTTTACCGACTCTCATGGGGTCATCAGGTGGCAAGGTTGAGTGTTTTGTCGAAACATATAGGAGTCGATGCATTGTAGTCGGGGATTCACCGCTTACCTTCGGGTATGGATATCCTATGTGATCTCATGTATATGTAGTATGAAATCTCTGATCAGAGTATGGTGGTAATTATGAAAGGGGTTTCATAGATTACACCATCGATGCAACTACGACATGACACATAGTATCGATTCATTGACAACTCTCGATATACCAATGGTTGTCGAATCGGTCGGGATATATGAGTTGAAGGGACCGTACTGTACGCTAACCATAATTGAATGGTTCTTGCAGGCACTATCATTTGATACCTAGGAAATCATGTAAGCGATGTTGCTAGGCATTTAACATGATTGGTTGTGTACTATCAGACTTGAGTTCTGACGTTCTTATTATCAAGGAGTTGATAAGTAAGAATGGAGCAATTGGGGTATGCTCGTATAAGGACATGTTTAGTCCGAATCACATGGAGATGTGAACCCACGGCTAGCTGTATCAATGAACCATTGAGGGTCACACAAGTGCTAACTTTTTAGATCCCGTTGAGAAGTAAAATAGTTCAATGTGTTGAACGGATTATAAAGGAGTTTATAAGCGTAAGGAAAAATAGAAGTATGACTTCTATAAGGAGAATGTAACTTTTAATTTGAGGAAGTGTTCCTAAATTAAAAGTTGGCCAAATAAATAATGTATTTGAAAATTGTGATTTTCATAAACATTATTATGGACTTAACTAAATTAATTCAAGTGTTGAATTAATTAAACACTAGTGGACCTAGTAGAGTCCAAATAATTAAATTAATTCAAGTGTTGAATTAATTAAATAACATTAGACCTTGTAGAGCCCAATTAGAAATAATTATTAAACTAGTGGACTTGAGTAATATCAAGTAAAGTTTAAATGGTCTCAAATGTGTTTGAGACATTTAAATAAAAGTCCATGGGCCTTGTAATTGTTACAAGCCCAAGTCAAAAGGCATGCAAGGGAGATGAAAGGTTGGGAGACAACTTTTTCAATGTCCAAGGCATGATATGCTTTTGGGACAACACAACCTTTTCGCTAAACCAAGAAAAGTCTCCCCTTCTCTCCTAGGACACACCATGGACGAAATTTGAAGCTCCCTCTCCTCCATTTTTGCTTCTTCAGTTGTTGATGAAAGCACACACTTCTAAAAAAAATGCTCTAATTTTTTTAGTGCAAAATTAGAGCAGATCTACCTTGTTAGATGTGGACCTAATTTGAAGAAAGGAGTCCAAAAGAAAGGTGAAGCTTGTAGATTGTCTTGCAATTCAAGAGCTAAGGTGTTTACACCTTAGTTGGAGCCAACAATCAATCTTTGAGATTGATAGGTACATTTCTAAAACACCCTATGTATGACATTTTGTGTTTTTGTATTTGCTACACATCCTAGTACATGAGGTGTTCGGTTTTCTTGCTAGAAAATAAATTTTGAACTTCCGTTGTGCTTTAGAACACCTAAAATCGATCCCCTTTCAAGTGGTATCATGAGCTATGGATACTATTTTGTGTAGCATATACATAATATTATATTGAGGTCAATTTCTAACCACATGAGACAAATTTTCGCATCAAATCGTGGCCGGTTTTGGGGACGACTTTGGGCAGCAAGTTGCTGCCCATTTCGGGCACCTCGGGCTGCCCAAGGGGCTGCCCATTTCCCGAACAGCCCCTATTTTCAAATTAAAAAAAAAATTTTGTTGGCCGGAATCCGGCGACAGAGCTCCGGCAACGGCGATGACGACTAGGGTTTCCAAAAGTGTTTTGGATTATCAAAGTGTCATGGGCCTCGAAGTTATTGGGCCATGAGATGGCTAACATACTTGTGAAATTTAAATGGGCCAAAATGTTTTTGGTGAACAATGATTTTTTGGGCCCTTAAGTTTAAATTTACAAAAGTTGCGAATATATTCTCATGAAATAAATAATTGAAGTTGGACTTTAATTATTTATAGTAAATTGTGATTTACAAGAAATTCGGTTATAAATAAATTAATTAGAAAGTAGACAAAGGTGTTTGTATACTTTGTTAATTTAGTTTATAATCGTGGCGGTTAGTGATTTGATCAAGATATATAATATTGGATCAATTAATTATTGTGATAATTAATTGATGATGTATGATATGTGATATTATGCATGATGGATGATCAAAATCCCAAGCCCAATTTGCTAGGTGTATGCTAGGATATTTTGTGTTGAATGATTGTAATAATAATCAATTTATAAAGTGGGCTTGGTTTATGGCCCGTTCCCATCCCATGAGATGTATCCCTATTTGCCATGAATATTTATTTGTAAATATTAGAATAGTGGAAGATCAAGATTGGAAGATGGTGGCCTTGATGATTATGAAGATCGAAAACATGTAAATATTGGAAGCTTATGTAATAGTTGCATTTGCATCCCTTGCATTTCCCAAGGATTGGACCTAGGCCCGTGCTTAGCTCACACGGGCAATTAGTTTTGGGGCGATTGATCATCCTTGTTTTGTTTACTATTTATAATATATGCATGATATGTTATAAATAATGAGTATGTGCGTTATTATTATGATAATAACAAAGTTGCATGAATCCGGCAAACATACGATCAAACATGGCGAGCTTTTAAATAAAATTAATGATGAGACCTTTCAAAATTAAAAACCCTCATTTTGAATAAGACTCAAAATTAATATCAAGTCTGAAAAGGGTAATTATAAATTTGTTTATAATTTCCATATCTTCCATCGACAATGGGTGCATGATGAACGCTACCCGTGCTCGAGGCTCAGCTCATATTATTGGCGGGGCCCTGGGTGCCGGAAAGCTATGACATCCATTGACATGGTGATGTGAACTACGTGGAACTCCCATGATTTCGGCTCATATTATTGAGAGAACTCATGGCGACCGTCCATTAAGGTTCAACATCGGTGGGTAAGGCTTGACACGTAAAGATGAACGACGTCATATTATTGGGTCCTAATCAAACGTGAAACAAAAGTTTACGTAGAGGGTTGCATGGAGATGCAATTGGAAAATACCTTTTAGGAATTGTGATTGGCTGATATTATTTGGGATCATAATTTGCTAATTGGACCTTGCGTACCTACTGAGGAAAGGATTTTCCCGTTTTCACTAGAGGGTAGTGAAAGATGTCAAAACAGCGGGAGTAAAAATTTATGAAGTAAAAGTCCATACTTCATGTCTTACTAAATATTTTAAAATAGTCATTAACATTTATCTGTTTTACTTTTCAATACTTTTTGACAATGTCTTCGATTCGCAATCCGCTATCTGTAATACTCGACAAACACGTATTAACCGAACCTAATTACCTCAATTGGCTAAGAAATCTAAAAATCGTCTTGAATTCGGAAAGGATAGCGTATACACTTACTAAGTCGCCCCTGTTGAGGCTCCGACTGACTGCACTCCTGAGGAATTGCAGACTTACAAGGAATGGTGTGACCATGACTTGAAAGCCAAGTGTTATATGCAGGCTTCTATGAAAGATGAGAAGTCGGTTCTTTATGTGGGCTCTTCATCTGGTACGAAGACTGGTCCACCTGGAAAGGGAAAGAAGCGTTCTTTCCAACGCCCCAAGAAGAACGTGCCCTTGAAGAGGCAAGCTCCGAATCCCATTGTGGCAGCCACACCAGTAAAGGCTGACAAGACTATTCATGTTTGTCATCACTGCAAAAGGCCTGGACATTGGAGGCATAACTGCAGAGAATATCTTGCCCAGAAGGGTTCTGGAAACGGTATGTTCTATATTGAAGTAAACATTTCAATTAACTCTACTTCTTGGGTATTGGATACCGGCTGTAGCTCACATCTCTATAATGATTTACAGATGATGGGAAGAAGTAGGAGACTTAGAGAAGGTGAGACCTTCTTGAGGTTGGGCAATGGAGCAAGAGTTACTGCCAAGGCCATGGGAAATGTTTACTATTGTTGAACAATGATTTTAAGAGATGTTTTGTTTGTACCTACTTTGGTGAAAAATATTGTTTCCATTTCTATGCTTGATAAAAATGGATATTCTTGTTTATTTAGCAAAAGTGTTTGCAACATTTACAAGAATGAATGTTTAATTGGTACTGAAGAACTTGAAAACGATCTCTATAACTTAAAATTGAAAGATATTCCACTAAACAATGTCCAAGCAATAACAACAACAAACAAGCAAAAACAAGATACTCTAAATTCGGCACAATTATGGCATGCTCGATTAGGACATATTTTCCCTAAGAAGAATGAACAAGCTAGTGGGAGTAGGCATATTTGATATGTCTGATATTAATGCTCTCACGACTTGTGAATCCTGTCTAAAAGGAAAGATGACCAAAATTCCCTTTAAGGGCTACGTGGAGCGAGCCAAAGGGTTATTGGATTTGATCCATACCGATGTGCGCGGTCCGCTTAGCATCACCACTAAGCATGGACATGCCTACTTCATCACCTTTATCGATTACTTTTCGAGGTACGGGTATGTGTATTTGATGAAATACAAGTCTGAAGCCTTTGAAAGGTTCAAAGAATTCAGAAGTGAAGTAGAGAAACAGTTGGGACGAAGCATCAAGACACTTCGATCAGATCGAGGTGGTGAGTACTTGAGTGCCGAGTTTCAAGAGTATCTTAGGGAGAATGGGATTCTCTCGCAGTGGACTCCGACCGCTACACCACAGTTGAATGGTGTTTCGGAGCGTCGTAATCGGACTTTGATGGACATGATTTGGTCTATGATGGGGTTCACGGAGTTGCCGCCATCCTTTTGGGGATATGCGCTTGAGACAGCGGCACTATTGTTGAACAAAATCCATTCAAAGGCAGTTGACAAGACACCATATGAGATATGGATGGGAAAACCTCCCAAATATTCTTATCTTAGAATATGTGGATGCCCTGCTTATGTGAAGCAGATAGTTGGAGATAAATTGGATAGTCGATCCATTTTATGTTATTTTGTGGGATATCCAAGGAATTCTGTTGGATATTATTTCTATCATCCCCAAGAAACAAAGGTGTTTGTT